>NC_141782.1:5681429-5998096 GCF_054643075.1 Acanthaster planci
CAGTAAGAATTGTAAAACAAACTTCACGAAACAGGGATTGAATTCTGTGCCCGCGTCATGCCTGCTGTTTGGGAAAATTGGTGGTTTCGTTGGTGGGATACGCTCGCTGACTGTTTTCGGACGACTTTACTATCTGAAGCAATCTAGTGGCAGCGTGAACAAGAAATTTTGCATGCCCGTATCAGTTTGCTGACGATCAAGAATCAATGAATTTTGTTTCCCTGTAGTGACAAGAAATATATTACTGCTATTAGTTATCTATGTTTGGTACAAAATTAAGACATTCCTTTCATGGTCAATTGCAGGCCGAAAGTAGCCTGGTAGCAATGTTTTTTTCCCGAGCCGGGAATCTGCAGAATATCGGACATATTAATGACTTAACTTGGTAAGTTACATGAACCTTGCATATTGCATTCGTCCGCGGGCGTGCCTGGTTGTCAAGGGGTCTTTTGTTTGGCGGGGACTGGCATGCTCTCCTGATCGCGCGGGATGTCCGCGGCGCGGAACGGTTGGTCAATTTCGCGATGCCGCCTAAATGAATGTAAGTTGCATAAACCTTGCACATTGAATTCGTCCGCGGGCGCGCCCGGTTATCAAGGGGTCTTTTGATGTGTACCTAATGGCCATTTCCCATCCTTAAACGTTCTAACTCTCCAAATGTTAGCAACTTCGCCGGACAAGTTCAGACCTTCATTTACAATCAACCCAGACAAACAGACTGTGCTGTAGTACTTGAGTCTCACTTTGGCTCACATCCACTTGTTGACAACACAAATGACACATTTCTGCAACTTTTCTCACCATTGGGAAAACCCTGCAAGGCTACATATTCTAACTCGATGAATTCAACCTAAATTTCATGCTCGGATGTTTGTGTACAAGTATATAGCATCTGTTGACATATCAGTATTACCATTAACAAAACATTATATAACAATGATGTTTTTATCACATAATATCAACATTTTTCATCTTGGGAATGATATAAAAAAAGTGTCAGATTATTAACAGAATAAATTTGTGTTTTTACCAGGCAGAAACGTTTGCTGTAAAAGGAAACACATTTCTGCCTTGAATTAAATCAACACAAATTAGAAACAGTTTTTAGACTGCAAAACTAAGACTAGTCATTGGAAAATAAAATGATAGTGGTTTGATAGATGGGTCCAATGATACAGAAAAATAGATGAAATTTTTATTTGCTCACCTTCCAAGCCCAGATGCAGCAAGTATGAGATCCATTTCCCGTTTGAAAGATTTCACGAAATTGCCGATTGCAGTAAAAATATCACTTGAGTCTATCCCTCGAGGCTCAGCAAATCTCTCCTGTCCCCCCCAAAAATAAGATAAAAACAAGACACACAAATACGTAAGCATGGCTAAAGCAGCTTCTTGAATTTACCACAAGAGAGAAAGAATTTCCTTTATTATAGCTGTATCAGATGATTCTCTATAGTGTCATTTAAATTTCAGGAATTTGTATTTATACAACAGGAAAAGTATATAATTTTCCGCAACCAATTTCAGAGCTTTAAAAAGTTATTATGAAAGTCACATGCACCTCAAGCAATCAATTTGGAAGGCAGGCTTTGGTCTAATTTAGATTTTATATTAGGAACCCTGTATATTACTGTCAGGAAATGGAAAATTGTATATTTGTGTGGGTTATCTTGCATTTCTTATTCTGCTCCCCTCGTTCCCAGGATATTTTCCAACCTTATGCAACTCAAATGGAACTATCTGTGGTATGCAATGGTGGGGGTCATGATGTTTACCCCACTTGCTAATCCAGTCCATTGTTTTAGGGGAACTTTCCCACCATCCTGACAAAATATTTTTAGAAACAGAAGGTCAGTTTTTATTGTTTGGAAGATTCATCAAACTGGAGGTTGCAAGTTGTTGGAACCTGGGAGAAAATTTGCTGATCTTGCTGATTAGCAGAGTTACACAATGAACCTTCAAAGATTTGACCTATGGGGAAGCTTATATGTAAATCAAACTTTGAGGAAGCTTTGGTCAAACTTGCAAGTGACCAATCATATTCTTGATGGAAATGTCCATCAAGAGACTCTAGCAGGCATTTAAGGGCCTACGCCAGGGTCAGAATTCAGTCTGCACCACCACCTAGCAGACCATTGGTCAACAGCCCGACACTCAAGTCTACAAAGTAGCCATATGGGGTGAGTTGCTGTCCTTAGTAATCTACCTGTGTGTAACTTGATTTTCAAATTTATTTAGATTACTTAAGATTATATACTGTGTTACTTCTCATGTTGATGGACTTGTATTGTTAGCTTGTTTTTATGATCAATCCCAATCATGGCATTCACATCAAGTTATTTTACAGCATACTCTTTTCTCCATTTGTTCTGATTACCCCCTTGTTTGGCACACTCGATTCAACAATATCCTAGTTTGTAATTAAGGATGTTTGCACACCTTGTAAAGATAAATTTCTGTTCTTTTATATAGCTCAAGTGGCATCTGTGTTAAATTGTGTCGAGGCAGATGTAGCCAGTAGTAGGAGAGAAGCCAAGTTAGCATATCCAGGTTAGCTCCAGAATTATATTTATATTCCAAGCAGTTTCACACTCTGAATTTGGAAGTGTTTTTACGTGATTTTGTATGCCAGATTGGAAAGTTGGTATATGTTCACCAACACAGATTAAGAGGTTTTACTTGTGCACTAAGTCATTTTAGATGTGTTGTGTGAAGACTACCCAAGAAAGTGTTGAGTAATTGGTCACATTCCTTCAGTGGTCCAAACGGTTTAACAGCTGTGTTTTGGTTATAACAAGAACTCAAGGCTATACACTCCAACCACAGTGTATGACCCATGACCTTATAAAGATTCACATGGTAGCCCACCTACAGGGCACTGTGGTCTAGCCATTATTAAGGGTGGATCTAGAACCATTTGGTTGAGGGGAGGGAATTTTTTTTGGGGGGGAGGAATTTGGAATTTTTAAACATAATTGTTTATGGGCTTTCTGAACTTGTTTTGTGCACACAAAAATGCTTTAGAAAGGAAAGGAAAATAAATAACAAAAAATGCCTTTCACTATTTGTCCAAGCATTTGTTTTTGCTCCAAGGAATTGCACTTACTCGCCATGTTTTCTGTCTCTTTTTGGGAAGCTTTCTTTGGGAAAGAACGTGGAATGCTCTATATAGTCCGTGTTGGATCACACCTGGATGTGAATTGAACCAACGTAATTGTGGTGGAAACTTTTGGGTCAGATGGCCTACTACCTTTACTGCAATTTACCATAGACAGGTTTAATAAGGATGGGGATGGCTTTTGTTGGATTTTGGAGTTCAAAGAAGTGTTATGTCGGAGCTTTAATGTCGATTTTTGACAATAGAGACATGTACATGCATTGTGACTGTGTAAAACGTCACCTGAGTTAATGTGCAAGACTTACGGCATTTATTGGATTGTGGGATTAGATTTGGATTTTTTTTCTGACGTCAGTAATTTAACTGTAACCACTTTACATGTATGGGATTAGGTGTAGTTACCCTGGAACCTTGGACCGCTTATTGTCAAGTTTAGTAGGCGTGCGGGGTTGAGACTGCTTGCATCCCTGACCTGTGTAGCCGGCGCTACCTTCATGCCTATTCAGTTAAATGTATGTTGTTTTGCAAGTAAAGTGTGGCATAAATTGGTTATTACTGTTTAATATTCATTGTGTATGTATACTGTGTAACAAATTTACAACACCGCCTGTCCGACTCTTTGCAGGTGGCCTCAGTGTCGGGGCCTGACTACTACTATACAGATACAATAAACCCTCTGGAAGGAAGAGAACTGAAAAACACTGGCTGTACATGTACTCGTGAACCTGTGTGGCTGGCCCCCCTCCTCCCCCCTTTCCACCGCGCAAAACCAATTAACAAACGCACATTAGACACAGACCAGACAGTGCATGATAAAGACCACCGAAGTATCATTTTGGAATTGATTTATTCCCTACGCAACAATGGTGAAGGGAGACAGTGATGAAAGTGCGGCCAATGGTGCACAAAAACAGGATAAGACAAATGATGGGAAAGACAATGTCACTCCCAGGCCCAGCATGGAGAAGGGGCGGCCAGAAAGAATACACTGTCTAAATGCAAAAAATTGGCGGCAAACCCGTCAACAAAACCTACGCCTAGTAACACAGAAATTGCAAAAACATTGAGCCAACCGGCCAACAGCAAGGAAGATTTGAAAGAAGACATACACACCATCAAACAAACCCACCAAGAATTTGAAGGTGGGCATGACCTCTCTCATCCTACCTTCTCTCAAGCACCCTACTTTTATCCGCCCCATGATACTGAATGGGACTATGGCAATAATCATTACTCATACCCGATGGAAGAATATCCGGTGGAAGCACCATGACCACAAGATGCTCATGAAAGGTCAAAGTGCGAAAGCGCAGTCATGACTGTTGTAAACAACATGGACAACAATGATCACGCTGTGGGAGCTAGTACCACTGTCACCAATGTGGATCCCGTTGTGAGCAAATTTGACGAATATCTTGCAGAGTTTATGACACTAACAGAAGAAACATGTGAAGCTCTGTATCTGCCGCACTAGCCGATGGTGTGAACAAAATGTTTCAAAAGGGCATGGATTATAAACTGTTTTGCAAGAAACCAGCTGAGATTAAGGGCCCCGAGAATTGTGTTGAGCTTCACAGCAGGTTGAAAGTGACAAACTTGTACATAAATTATTGACACACTAAACCAAACAGTTTGACGAAAGAATGAAGATCATTCAAACTGCTGTATCCAAAGTGGGTTGTTGCCTCGTGGAGATCGTTGACGGTATGTATAAGCAAGTCAACAAGGAGAATGACAGTGTCGTTCTAGGTGTCAATGTTACCAATGACTTGACTTTGGTAGGCATGATGGGCCTAGCCATGCTGGGTCAGTTTCCACAACATTTGTCTGCGCCACGGAGAGTGTATCTGCATTATGAGAATCTCTCCTCATCTGATGTAGAACACAATGCCTACTTATATGGTGGGAATCAGAATGTAGAAAAGATGAGAAAGGACATTGGAGAGTCTCACAAGACAGCTAGCCAGTTGCGCGCCAGCAAATCTGCCTATACGTACACCAGGGGAGCCTATCAATACCCCCACTACAGAGGGTATCTCCCACGCAGACAGTATGGTCCCGGTCCCATGCGTAGAGCCAGAGATAGCCATCCATATGGTGCTCTGTAACCATTTCCTCCAAGGGTTGCTACAGGTGGGAGACGATCTGGAGGGTGGCAAGCTAAGAAGGCATGTCCAGCTTCTACTTGATCACATACCCCGTCGACATAGGCTCAAATGTAGGCTTACCTGGGCAGGATATTGTTGCATCACTTGAATCTGAGGACAAATCCATTGAATTTTATGCTTGTAGATTTAGCCAGTATGTTCACAAATGGAGTAATACTACTTCTGATAGTGAAATTTTGCAGACCATTTCAGGTTACACAATTGAATTTACAGATGGTGATCCACCTGTTTAGTGTAGTGTGCCAATTTCTAAATTTAGTCAACAACAAAGTTTGGTAACAGATAAGGAAATCCAGAACTTTATTGAGAAACATGTCCAGGAAAAGACTGTCGGAGACGATGGTGAATTTTTGTTCAGCAAAATACCCGGTGTGTAAGAAAAATGGCACCCATAGAATTATCTTGAACTTTAACAGTTCAACCTCAATGTTGAGTACTACCATTTTAAAATGGAGATGGTTGATATTGCCCTAAAGCTGATTTAGGGTGCTAAATAAAGGGTGCTTTATGGCATCGATAGACTTGAAAGATGCCTACTATGGTGTTCCAGTGCACCAAGAATATAGGAAATTTATCAAATTTATTTGGAGTGATTCTTTGTTCCAATTTACTTGTCTGATCATTTCATTTCACTGTGTCCCATTTCCATCAAATGGGACACAGTGTCATAGGTTTTCTTGACGATATGCTAATGGTAGCAGGCACTGAAGTAGATTTGATTTCTTTGGTAACATTTGTTCTGAGAACCTTGCTGGAACTTGGCTTTGTGCTTAATTGGGACAAATCAGTCCTTATAGCATGTAAGCAGATAACCCACCTTGGATTTGTTATTGGCTCATGCTATTGACTAACGAATGTTAGATTACCTGAAGATAAAGCTCAAAATGTAGTAACCTTATGCAGTGACCTGGCAGACAAGGTAACAGATTCTATTAGAAATGTGGCCAAAGTAATAGGTAGCATTGTAGCCTCCTTTCCTGCTGTGCAGATTGGTCCACTTAGATACAGGGCACTGGAACAAGCAAAAGATGAAGCACTGAGATTCCACAATGGGAATTTGATGCACAAATGATCATCACTGATGCCATGAAATCAGAATTACATTGGTGGACAGATAATTACCATCACAAAGAAGGTATCTTTTAAGAGGCATTGCTGACATCTTACTACAGATGCATCTTTGTAGGGGTGGGGTGGTGCATGTGAGACTGAGCAATTTGGAGGTAGATGGATGCAAAGTGCAAAGTGGGAAGTTTGTGTCACTCTTGCTGGACAGCACAACGACCAATGTTGCTTATTTAAATCACATGGGTGGTAGAAAACCTAAGTTAAATAGTGTAGCGAAAGAAATATTTGTCCCAAAATATCTGGCTTTCTGCTTCCCATTTGTCAGGAACAAAGAATGTCCAGACTGATTTTGAAAGCAGGCATTTAAGTGATAGATGCGAGTGGTCATTGCATGAGGGTATGTTCAAAAGACAGGTACTAATTTATGGTAGACTAGATCTTGACCTCTTTGCGGTCAGGTTAAATGCTAAATGCAGTGGTTATGTCACTTGGCTTTATGCATATATCTTCCTCCTTTCAGCCTAATTGGCTGAGTGCTGCATAGATTGAGGTCAGACCAAGGGATGGCAATAATTATTGTACCATGTCGGCCCACTCAACCATGGTTTCCTGTCTTTCTGGAGATGTTGACAGAGCAGCCTTTACTGTTACCCCAAATGGACAAGCTACAAACTCTCATATTTAGCAGCACCCTACACCCACTAAGGAAAAAGTTATCTCTGATAGCAGAACGTTTATTACGAAAGCCTCGTGACATTCAGAACTATTGGAGCAGGCTAGATCAATCATTCTCAGTGTATGGAAACCTGGAACCCACAAGCAATACTCAGTGTACATCCGAAAACGGAACTCATTTTGTTTGCAGAGGAAAATTAATTGTATTTTGCCATCTATCAATTAAGGGATTGATTTCTTGCCTCAGTTGTTTGATGAAGGCCTTGGTTAAGGAGCGTCTTCAAAATTGGGAACATTCCGGTTTTGTTGGACCATTCCCACTGGAACGCTGGTGTTCCATCAGAACGTGCCCACATCACAGGCACATTCCAAACCATTCCAGGCAGCGTTCCATTGGGAACATGTGTTCCCAGTGGAACGGTAGTGCAGTTACATTCACAATCGGGAGGAAAGATTTTTGACATTCATTTCCTGGACCTTGTGTGCTGGAGTGCAGCATTTTGTGATTTATTCCTCATGAAGGTTAACTTGTCACCCATTTTTCTTGTCCATATTCACCATGGCATAGCTTACCATGCAATGACTCTACAATATATCTGGACACTGCTAATTTATAATGTTAACAGGCAATTAACATTGTCAGGTTTGATTGATAGAGGGAATTATCATCGCAATGTTTCCACACATAAGTATTCCATCATATCAGAAACAATTTAAAAACATAACTTATATCAAATATCATGGAAAAGTTTGAACTACATGACTAAGGCAATTAAGCTCAATATTGGTATTGCAGCCTAGAGCCCAGTGATACACACACCGACATATACATGTACTCTGCATGAAGTCAGCACGTAGTGATTTTCACTTTTGTATCTCAGTTAACAACAAATTTCCATCATCACATTTCTATCTTAGGTTTACTTACAACTCTCATTCAAAATTAAGCCGATCATAAAGGCAAAGTTTATCTATGATCATTTGTCATAGCAGGTTCTGTTTTGGGACACTGGATAAGATTTGTACATGGTCGATATGAAGCTACCTAAATGGGGACGTTCCGATGGGAATGTGTGTTCCCGTCCGACTGTTCTCACAAAATAACATAGCCTTCTGTGTGGAACGTCGCATTCCCAACAGAACAGCTGACTGTTCCGGAATGAGAACACAGAGTTCCAATGGAAACATTCTGACCATTCGAAATGTTGACACACTCCCTAAGTGTCCCTAAAAGCCCCTTGAAATGTAAAAAGTCAATGAGAGAAAATAAATATTAAAAATTTAAAAACAGGATGAATTTTGTGCCCCTATTTTTTTTGAAATTGTAACACCCCCAGAGTTAGGCCATGCAGTTTCTTAGAAATGTGTGGGTTGCTTGGCAGCACTTGTGGGCAGGTTGGTAGCAGAACTTGCAACCAACCACAAGAGTCCTTGAGGAGGAGCAGATGAATTCAGTGGCCAGTGACCCTCCACTCCACTTGGCTACTGGACTCAACAGAGACTGTTCTGTTGTCTCTGTGATCTCTCCTTGCATTGAAACCTGCCACAATTACATATTCGTCCCTGTCCTGCTCTAGGTGAGTTTGATGATACTTTTGTCTTACGTTCACGCCTAGATTGAAGTGTCTGTTCTTATCTCAAAGTTTAGACCAAGTCGTCATTGGTCAATATCATATTGCGTTTCTGAAATGCAGTCATTGTAATTTTTGGCTGAGAATGTTTTCAAAGAGTAAAAGAATTTGTGCACAACTTAATTTAAGCCAAGGTTCACTTTACAGGTTCTATCCATGTTGACATCTGTTTAAGGTTCTGTTGTTTCCAGATACAAACACCATTTCTTTTACAATATCTTCCATGATCTGTCCAAACAATCTGACTTCATGGTCCTGAACACTGAATTAATTCAACTTGCTGTATGAGTTTCCATCAATTTGGAAGTTTACCATTCTCATGTAAAAGACCTCTGGCGACTAGTCTAAATTAAGTAAAACTTAATTTAGAAGGAACTGACTCCTAGGGTTACTTGTATAATATTATTTTACTTAGGTTTTTATGATATATTACTTCTACCATACATTGAATAATCACATTCTCTTGACTAAAGTGAAGAGAGGGATATTTCCCTCTTGTGCAAGTTAAGTCTTTGAATTTGCAACATTCTTTTGTGTTTCAATCGTTTGACTTGATTCACCTTTAACTAGTTTACCATAGTTCCATATATTCAGTAGTTAGTTTTTCTTTATTTTATTTTTATTCTTATATCGGGGTGTTTAATCTTTTGATATATGTACTCCTTTTGCTTTGAATCGATTTGATTGCTCAGGACTTTGACTATTTAATGTTTAATCTTAATTAAGCTTTATCTCCTGATTATGAGTCACTCGTATTTCCCGAACTGAGTTCTAAAGTTTGACGCAACAGTTGTAACCTTGTAATTCCTAAGACACAGGTCTTGGTATAGTGTCCTTGTAGCACCTTAGTCATTTCTGTGTAGACCAACCCACACACACAAATACAATACCCAGGTGGACGAGGGCATTGACCAGCACTGGTAACCATGACAGCCTTACACACAGTGCAGTGTTTTAAAGGGACTTCCACTTTTGATAGTCCATACAACTATTTTACTTAGTATAGTTAGTACTTCACTTGCCACTTGGCTACTGGACTCAACGGAGACTGTTCTGTTGTCTCTGTGATCTCTCCTTGCATTGAACCTGCCACAATTACATATTCGTCCCTGTCCTGCTCTAGACAAAGACACCACTAGTACTGATGCACTAGAGTAATATCAGTGAGCCTATTGAGCTCCATATACTGTTGGACAGTGGGTGACTTGCAGCAGAGTCACATGAATTCTGTTCCCCACACCTGATTTACTCAAGCTGGGGAAGGAGAGTCTGTGCAATCAAGGCCTACACACCATCAGCACTTAGCCAAAGATCTTCGGAATTCATTCCAGCCCCCTTGAACTGCAAGTCCTTTAACCACTTCATGCCGGGTGACCCGTTTTTGAGCACATAGGCTTTATATGCAGAGCCAGGGAGCCCAGAACTGGGACAAAGGAATTGGGCCTTCTAACAAAAGACCATGCTCAGCACAAAAGACTGAGCTGCTGGGCATTACCTAGATTTTTTCGCTCTCAATAGTGGAGATAATCCAGCCTTGTTTTGAAACAGTATACCACGGTTTGAGGCATTTAGTGCTAGCGGATTACCACCGGGGACAAAACCTCTCCACCACTGCAAGGATGAGCCATACAGCACCACTACCACCACACAGCTAATCTGACCCCTATTGAAAAGAGGTCAGCAGTGCACTGTGCCGGTTTCGGGTACAATCTTACGTAACACCGCACACTCTGGGCTCTTTTTCCAAGGCTTCAGGCCTGGCTGGAATATTCAGGAATCAATGAAGGTCACCTGTCAGCTATAGAGTAGTCCCAAAGAGTCCTTTATGTGGGTATTAATGGCCATTAAATTAAATGATGAATTTTTGAAAAATTCGAAAACTTGAAAAGGACTCGTTATCTTCTCTTGCTCAAGAAAAATCCACCCGGCAGCAAGTGGTTAACTGCAAGCTCCCCAGCTTCTTGCCAAGTGAAGCCAAGACAAGTCATCCCCGATTTTCAACACATCTTCAAGCTAGGCCCTTTATTTTTGTTGTTAATTAATAATTATCTTCTGTGAATAGAATCCCTGGGGTTTTCTTGTTATTTTAAAATATATATCCATTAGAGTGAGGATATTTGTATTTTCGTACAGCGTGCGAAAAACTGGAAACGCACTAATCTCCACTGGTTGGCTGACAATAAAATGGTGTAAACTAGTAAACAAATAAATAATGTAAGCTAGTGTTATGATTATCATATTATACCCGCTACAAATTCAATAAAAAATTAAGTGATGATTAACTAAATTAATTAATAATTAACTTAGTTGAATGAAAAACATTTAACGCCACAGTCTTTGTGTGAGGCAAGTTTGAGTATGATACAATATATTTAAGTGTTCCAAGAAGCCCGCTTGATTCTGCATACTAAGTCAATGGGAGAAATTAAATATTAAAAATTCAATAAGAAATCAAGTGATGATGTCACCATTACCTTCAATGAAAACATATACATTTGTAGTGCACAGTAGATGTATGTACATGTACCCTTACCTGACCACGACCAGCAAACAGGTCACAAGTTCAGGTCAAAGTCATAAACCCCATTAACTGCGTCTTACAGAGGTCACTGGAATTTCCAGAGGCCCAACTCATTATCGTAAATATTTCTTCAGTTCCTTGATCTAATATACATTATAACTTGTTGTCCTTACAATAACCTTTCAAATATTGGAAACCCTCCTTTGACTAGCCACTCTTAGTACAGACATGGTAGTGTGCACATCCATATTTTCCTTTGCATATGGAAATAAATTGTAGTAAGTGAGCCAAGTAGAACTGAGCCGAGTCATCTAAACTGGCGACCCAGACGTGATCTTCCAAGTGTTATCAGTATCAACGTAGTTGCAATCATGCCTGATACTACCGGTGATTCAAGCCCAGAGATGGGAGGTTCACCTTCAACCTCTCAACCAACGGCCCCGTTGCCTGTATCTGCAGTGAACTTGAAACTACCGCCATTTTGGCCAAATGACCCGGCCTTGTCATTCACACAAGTGGAGGCGCAATTCCTCACGAGAAAGATAACTATGCAGGACACAAAGTTTGCGTATGTTATTGGGTCACTGCAGCCCGAAGTGGCACAAGCAGGTAAATGCTCTCATTAGCCAACTCATGAGCCAACAAGGCAGGCGAAGGACACGGGACCCAACTCCACCCAGACCACGCTCATCCTCTCGTGGTCGCAGCCCATCACATGCCGGCAAAGATTGCTGGTACCATTGGCGTTACTGCACTGATACAAAGCGATGTGTCTCCCCATGCAGCTACAAACCCCATCAACATCAGCAGCAGCAGGGAAACTCCGATGCCGGCGACTAAAGGCAACAAGTCCACCTGGCACCGACACCAACTGTTACCTATTCTTTATCAGTGATCGAAAGAGTGGGGTTCGGTTTCTTGTGGATGTAGGAGCCGAAGTGAGTGTTGTGCCCCCCGACGGCCAAGGATAAACGCCAGCCTCAGTCTTCACCAGTCAATCTTCAGGCGGTAAATAAATCTCCCATAAGCACATAGGGTGAGAAGTGACTTACAATAGATGTTGGTTTGCGTTGGGAATTTCGCTGAGTTTTCATCATTGCTGACCTGCCTCACCCAATAATTGGAGCAGATTTTCTCCAACACTTTGGACTGCTTGTCGATGTTCAATGCCGCAAACTCATTGACACAACCACAAGCCTCACTGTAGCAGGAATTCAGTTAAACACCATGCCCACCCCAAGCGCATATCCCTACGAGACACTCATCAGTCATTTCCCTGAAGTGACTCGTCCTGTCTACCAAGCCAGGAAAGTAAAACATTCAATAACCCACCACATCGTTACCAACAGGCCCCCAGTTTCATCCCGCCCACGTCACCTTACTTAATGCTGCCAAAGATGAGTTCAGTCATGGTCATCACCATTGCATATGGTTCCCAAGACCTCTGGCAATTGGAGGCCGTGTGGTGACTATCGTGCCCTTAACAGCATGACAGTTCCTGATTGCTACCCAATTTCCAATTTACATGACTTCACCGCCAACTTGGAAGGTAAGGGCGTGTTCTCAAAGATAGACTTGGTACGCACATCTGTGGTATGAAGTACATTTTAAAAAGATTGAAGCTTGCTGAGGGTCAAAAGTGCTGCATAGAAAAAATGTGTACAAAGTGAAAGGGGTTTTGAGGAGCAGAAGAGAGGTCATCTGTCTGATTGACAACAGAAGAGAGGGTTTTTCGCATTCCTCTGTTAATCTGAACAAAGGATTTACTGCACAAACCTGATGGCGTAATTATTTCATTATGACCATTTGAGTCCAAGGTTTCAACCCAATCAAGCATATACTTCAGGAACTAACATGCATTAAATATAATGTAATTTGACTTGTCACCTGATGACATCATCATTACATGAGGTCAATATTCGTCTAAATCACTTCCCTTTCAAGACATCTGCAAGGTTTGAACCCAATTGGACATATACTTCAGGAGATGTAGCGTATTCAATAGTGCCTCTTTAACGACTTCATGCCGGGGCATTTTTCAATGTTGATGATGCTGGGCCGGCATGACTATCATTTTTTTCCGTTTTCAAAATCCTTCAAAAATTCATCATTTCATTTAACGGTCGTTTATAGCCGCACAAAGTAATCTTTAGACAAACTTAGAGTAGGTGACTTCCATTGATGCCCGAGTAATTCAGCCAGGCCAGCAGCCTTGTAAACAGGGCCCAGATTGTGCGGTGTTGTATAACTTTGTCCCTGGCGGTAATCCGCTCGCTCTCAACGCCCCAAACCCTGGTATAGAAGGCTGGATTATCACCCCTTTTGAGAGTGAAAAATGTCGGTAATGCCCAGCAGCCTGGTATTTTGTTCAGAGTATGGTCTTTTGTTACAGGGTCCTGTTTCCTTTGTCGGAGTTCGGAGACCCCGGCCACCCATATAAACCATACGTCTCAGATCCCGGAGTCCCCGGCAGGAAGTGGTTAATGTCATGTGACTTCTCACCTTGTGATGTCATCATCACATCAGGTCAGTATTCCTCTTAAGCACCTGAAGAACCTGATCGGACATGTACTTCAGGAGAAACAGGACCTTAAAGAATGCACCTCTTAAGTCATGTGACTTGTCTCCTGATGACATCATCATCACATGAGGTCAAGATTTGTCCGTAGCACTTTCCTTTCTAGTTATCTCCTCCCCCCACAGAAATGTGGGTGAGGTCTGCTATTGAATACCTACCCAAAACAGTCGTTAAATATGCAAATTCCTTTGCGTCTGATTCAATTCACTAAATCTTCTAATCAACTGTAGTGCGCCCTCATGTCCCATGATGCATAGCAGAATGGCTGCCACGTTCATCCTTTTCAGGTATTAAAACCGTCCAAGCCAAAAGTGGGGAAGGATGGGAGGGAGCCGACTGTCTGGGGTAGGTATTCAATAGCAGACCTCACCCACATTTCTGTGGGGGAGGAGTCTTCTGCTTTCAACCTACCCCAAACAGTTGCTTAATATGCAGAGTAGCACCGAGCCATTGGAGGGGGGTGCGGCGAGGATGCACTACATAATGAGAATGACAGAGGAATAAGAAATTGTACAAATTTATTGCGGACTCACCACCTAATGGAGTTATGTCGTTCTAGTGGTGGGCCGCTTCCATGAGGAACCCTTCTTTGTTGATGTTGCCGATGTTAGGACCACTCTGCCATGTGCGGAGTCCTTTTGTAGAAGATCGGTGAAGATGGATGGGGTCTTCCAGCATGCTGCCTTACATATTTTCTCTATTGGTTCGCCCCTGAAGTAGTCCCAAGATGTGGAAACTGCTCGGATATCATGAGCCCTGATGATTCATTGGGTTAGCAAACTTGATGGCTGAAACTGCCCATCTGGCTATAGTACCTCTGGCCGCTGCTCGGTGAGGTTTTATTGTGGTGATGAAAAGCTGCCAAGTTGTAACTCTGAGTTTTTTTGTTTTTGCTAGGTACCATTTAAGAGTCTGCACTGGGCACCATAATTTGTCATCGGGAGTCCCAGTGTGTTTTGTAATGTCTGGTACAAAAATGTCAGGAGGATGGAATTAAACTGATTGGTTCTTGGTGAGAAACCCTAGCGTTGGGAAAAGACGAACACCATGAGGTTCCCATCAAATGTGGCCATCTGAGATGGACAATGCCTTCAGTTCACTGCTGCGCAGTGAGGTAGTAACTGCCAGCAGGAATGCCAGTTTTACTGATAAGTTAATCAACGATGCGTCGCTGAGAGGCTCGAAGGGAGGACCAGCAAGCAGTTGGAGGAAAGCTGACAAGTCCCATGAAGGAATTAGTCTTTTAGTTGGGGGACGCTCAAGAAACATTCCCTGGCTACAGAGGTCACAGAAACTTTGGTTGAAGACAAACCTCACTCTGAATACCAGGAAGTAAAATGTCGTAATCTGGAGTCACAGACGTCGCATGTAGACTGGTGTCAACTTTTGGAGGCCATTTCAGCAGCTGCATCAGAAAGTCCTGCTGATCTGAAGGACTGTTTGACAATAGCCAACAGATCAGGTGTAGTGACGTCGGATGAGGGTGAAGAACGCCCGACTTTGGCTGATGTAGCAGATCCGGTCTGTCGGGAAGGATCACCGCGACCAGGATGAGAGAAGTCCTGTCAAACGAGGGAACCATGGCTGGCTTGGCCAAAAGGGGGGCAATGAGAAGGATGCAGCAGCATTCCCTTTCGATCTTGGAGAGAACTGCTAGTATTAGGGATATAGGAGGGAAGTCGTTGGCCAACATCCCTGCCCAATTGACTTGCAGGTAATAAAACCTGGTGTAGAACACTTGCAGATGGGCATTCTCTGCTGAAGAGAAAAGATCGATGTTCGGTTTCTCTATTTCGGTGAAGATCTGTTAGACTACACTGGCGTGCAATGTCCACTTCATGGGACATACCTTTCCCTGAGAGAGAGCATCTGCTATGGAGTTGTTGACACTAGGAATATGAGTCGCCTGGAGGTGGATGCCATAATCCTGGGCCCAAAGGAATATCTGTCTCATCAGGAGGCATAGGCGGGGAGAATGTGTGCCTCCCGGGCAGTTGATGTATGACACCACTGTGAAGTTGTCCGAGCGGACGAGGACTCGTTTGCCTGTAATGCTTGGGCGGAAAGCTTTCAGTGCATGAAATACACC
The DNA here is from genome assembly GCF_054643075.1 of Acanthaster planci. Classification (NCBI taxonomy): domain Eukaryota; kingdom Metazoa; phylum Echinodermata; class Asteroidea; order Valvatida; family Acanthasteridae; genus Acanthaster; species Acanthaster planci. The sequence goes on from NC_141782.1 coordinate 5,697,278, forward strand.
CCGAAGTTCCAGTATATTGATGTGATTCCCTTGGAGCTGGAGGTCCCATGTTCCCGATGCTTGAAGTGGTGGTAGGGAGGCTCCCCAGCCCAGATGAGAAGCGTCCGATGATATGGTTATTTCCGGATTCACCTTGGGGAAGGGAACTCTGAGAGAAAGGTGCTCTTTCACTGACCACCACTGAAGATAGGGACGGATGAAGTCTGATATGGGGACCTGAAGATTGAGTCCCATTTGGGCCTGCAGAGCGCTAAGAGATAAAGTTGCAGTGGGCGGATGTATAGCCTACAGAGGGGAATGAGGTCCACCATGCTGGCCATCAAGCCTAGGAGACGGAGCCAGGTGTGGGCTGCAGCAGACCACTTGGTAAAAAGACTTTCACGCAGTCGAGAAGATTGTTGATACGTTTGGTTGTTGGTAGGATTATGCCTCGTTGAAGGTCGATAGATGCCCCTAGATATGTCGGGTATTGAGTTAGGGCGAGATTCGACATCTGGTGGTTGATGATGAAACCCAGCCAATTTGTGATGTCACAAGTAAGGCAGATAGAAACCTCTGTTTTGTTGAACGATATGTCTACAATCAGCCAGTCGTCCAGGTACTGGAACAGTATGACGTCCCGCTTTTGAAGGTGAGCAGCGACGTCCAAAGGGTCTCCATGCGGAATTTCTTTTGGCGGATAAAGCGGTTTAGAAGTTTGAGGTTGATAATAGGTCGCCAGCTTTTGACTTCTTTCTTTGGAGTGAGGAAGAACATTGAGATGAAGCCTTTTTTTGCTTGAGATTTGGGAAAATGGAGGATAGCACGTTTCTGAAGGAGAGAGTCTATCTCGGACTCCAGTTCCTGCCGTTTGTTTTTGTCGGTAGGAACTGGAGTCGGACAGTTACAGACGGAGAGTTGAAGTCGCCCACCGACGGGTCTGAGATCTGCGGGCGGAGGCAAATCTGAATAGTCAACAACGCCTACCCCTGGAGGTCGGGGGTAGCGCGGTTCTGTAGTTCTTCCTTTGAAGCCCATCTGAGGTGGCTTAGTAGGCCGAGAAGAGAATGGACGGCCACGATTCATCTGGTGACTGGTTTGATGAACAGGGCGAAAGGAACCATAACTCTCCTGCTGTGGGGGTCTGAAGGGCCGTGCCCGGTGATCACTGGGACAAGATTGGCGAGGTGGTCACGGAAGCTAAGTTTACATGTTGTGTCAATACGTTTAACTTCAGACTCCATCATCTCCATGAACTTCCCCGCAAAAAGGTCTTTGCCATAAAGCGGAAGATCCTGAAGTCTTGACTTGACTCCCTCATAGGGAATGTTCATGCCGTCTAAAGCGTTGGATCTACATGTAGAAATGGCTAGAATGGAGATCTGAACAAACTGCTTGAAGATAGAGTTGACCCTCTCATCGAGCACTCAAAGTGTGACAGCTGCCAGGTCAGGGGTAACTGGTGAATCTTCGTCACACGTTTGGGCCAAATACTCAGAGAGAAGTGCCTTAAACGTGGTGCAGTGAAGGCCATGTCGTGAGGCTTTGTCGAGTTTAGCAAGAGTAGACTCGACAAACACTTGTCCTTGTCTTTAAATGGAGACTTTCCTGTAGGTTAGTGAGCGTCAGAAGAAAGTTTATCTTTGGCCTCCATTGGAATCTAAGGGACAGAGAGGAAATAATCAAAGTCCTCCCTAGCAAACTGGAAATAAGTCGGATCGCCGATGAACTCAGGTTCGGATGTGGATCCAGGTGCGGATGTGGACCAGGATGCTGATCTGGGTGCAGATCTGGATCACATTGCACCAGCAAAGGGTCTGGATCTGGGGCAGTCGCCACGGGAGCAGAGGTGGGATCTAGACGGCTGGCTATAGAAGAGAGCTTCTCCGAGAGTATGCGGACTGCTGATATGATGTCAGCCGATGTGTCCTCCTCCTTGCGAAGAGAAAGACTTCTTCTGCTTAGACCCCGCAGAAGAAGATGAAGAATGTTTGCATTTCTTGCATATGGGTGAACTGGTTGTAGAGCCAGCAGTCGACGCCTGGTGAGTTGGGACATTGGAGGCCTGCCCAGGCTGCAGTAAAGATACAGCAGGATGGGGTTGGTGAACCACAGGGGTAGAAGCAGTCTTTTCAGAAAGGCCCAGGAGGAAGCCGGAAGACAGGGTGACATACGGAGATCGACAATCCCGACGGTACAGGAGGCCGGTGGGCTCTGTTGTCACGGACGTGGGTGTTGATGAGCCTGTAAGGCCCAGCATTGTCTCTGCAGGTAGCATACCAGGGGCAGTGTTGTGTTGTCCTGTGGAGTGTCAGTGTATTTGTCACGGCCGGGTGCCCTGATCGAAAGGGTGTCAGGGGTGTTGCGGCCCGTGTAGCCAGTGTTGGCAGCATGGGGCCGCTCCGGCATGTAGACTTGTGAGCCCTGCCGATGTTGGGTGTTGCCTGCGATAGCTTGTTGTTTACCCGCGTCACCCGTTTGAAATGCTTCGGGACCAGGACAAAGAAGTGTTGCACCCAGGCCCAGCAAGCGGGGAGCCCCCAACATTCCCAGGGTCGCCCCATTGACCATATGTATTGCTTGGTAGTAACAACTTAGAGTCAACGATCCACAAAATGCACACACACAAAAGGATAAAATATACCACCAAAACAAGAAAATACACACATAAACTCAGAAATATAGAATGTATGTTTATTACAATACGTTACGGTTTGATCAGAATGTCACAAAGGTGTGTAGCAAAACGGAAACTTGATAAACTTGAAGATTTCAAAAAGACACGTCCATTTAGAATCACACTAAGGAAAAGAAGGACGAACATGGTGGCCATTCCGCTGTGCATCATGGGGACATGAGGGCGCACTATGGTTGATCAGACGATTTAGCGAATTGAATCAGATGCAAAGGAATTTGCATATTTAGCGACTGTTTGGGGTAGGTTGAAAGCAGAAAACTGCTAAATTTCAAGCAGATAGGACTTGTCCTTTAGGAGATATAAGGCTTTGAAGTTTACACATTTAATGCCAAGTCACGTTGAATATGATGTCTTAATGACGACTTTCTTCTTGGACCTTCTCTAGCTCGTGGATTAAAGCAACAACATATAATATATCACTAGTCAGATCTATAGGAGAAAAAAACGTGTACAAAACCTATGGGGAAAATTTAAATATTAAAAAAATCAATATAAAATAAAGTGATGATGTCATCATAATGTCATAAATTAGGCATTAATTTTGTATTATGGTCTTTGCTAGCTGTTACTTTGAAGATCCCCAAGTAACCAAAATAGTGTCTTGAAAATGAGTATGAAGTCAATGCAATGGGCTAAAACAAATATGTAAAAATTAATAATAAATCACTTGATGATGTCATCATGACATCATTCTTCTAGACACATCTACGCATAAAGGTCCTTCATCAAGTTTGATGAAGATCCAAAAAGGAAAAGCACTAGAATCATGTGTAGAAAAAAAGGTGCACAAATTGAATGGGATTTTTAGGAGAAGAAAAAGAGGAAGCAAAACTAGAGCTTTCTGCCTGTTTGCAACATGCAGAGGGCTTTTCCACCTTTGTTTTGACTCAAAAATATTGAAAAATCTTCATTATATCACTTGATGACTCAATAGTTACGACACATAGTTGTTAAACAAACCATAATTTATTTAAATGAAGGACGTACATTTACCCTGTCACTGGATGTAAAAAGCAAGAACAGGGATCGCACAAACGGGTAGATGTTTTGAAAACTACTATCTGGTAGTTCATATCTGTCCCAAATTTTGAATCTAAAGCCACTTCCGGTTTCGACCGGAAGCAAGGGTCATGTGACTTTACGTACACAAGATGAAATGAATATTTTAATTTTACTACCACTTTAGCGCAAACACCAAATAACGGAAGTCCCGGTTGATTTTATATGGAATTTTAAAGATTAAAATTCAACCGTCTTTAACCGATTGTAATTGGACAACTGATGACGTCACCACGACATCATTATTTGAGAGGGCCGGTCCCTTCCTTAAGGTCCTTATTTAGTGTAATCACAAGTTGAATTAGGGATTGGGAATTGCCTACACAACATCACATAAGGTCAACCAATGTCGTAAATACTTCCCATCCTAGACAGCTAGAAGGTTTCAGCCAAATCCGACACAAAGTTTAGGAGATACAAGGCTTTAAATTTTGCACCTAAAAAGCATATGTAGTCAGTCATATCACTAATACTGCCACAGAATGGCAGTTGAAAAGCGTGTATGAAACCTACGGGGAAAAATAAAATATTAGAAAATCAATTATAAAAATAATTAAGTGACGTCATCATGACATCATGAAATTGGTGTAGTTTTTGTAACAGGGTCTTTGTTGCCTGTAACTTTGATAAGTGACGTTGGCTAAATTAGCAAAATGGTGCCTTGAAAACATGTACAAAGTCAATGTGCTAAAACTCCCTATGCAGAACAACTGCTCCTTTAAACTCATGTCACTTGAATTGCATTTAAAATGGAAAAATGTTATGAAATATTACTTGATATTTTGACTCTTGGGTATATTCAGGAAAATTAAGTCTGGTTTCTCTTTTGTTGTGTTTGTCGGTAGACAAACACTGAGCTGTTTCGGGAAACTCTTTTGGTTTGATAAAAAAGGAAGTTGGAAGGGGTGGTAATTGAACAGCACTGCACTTCAAAATGTCTATGGGACCACTACCCTCCTTGCTAGAATACAGCATGACAATACCTGCTCCCATGCTTTCCCTGCCATGTGTTTAGCCTTTTGCCAGTTTTTCGTATTATGCGCTGCCTATGGTACAGGTAGATATGCATCCAAGTATACAATAGCTGATGAACCCTATGCGGATGGGAGTTTCGAGTTCGTAAATATCGTAAGGTGCGATTTAGTCATCGGCACTTCATACAACTGACTGCAATGTTTCAGCTATCATGCAATGGACAATTCACTCATTATTTAATCTTTTACGATTGAATTTTTACAAAACAGTGAAGAATAAAAGGACTTTTTATCATAACTTCCAGTATGATGACATCATCGGCCTCAACATTCACACATGTGGTAACCGGGTAAAGATCATCAACCGCATAAATTATCAGGTGATTTCGACAAACTTCGCCACAGACATCTATTCAAAATTCATTTCGCAGAATGTCCAACTTGTCACTAGAGGGTGCTTGACAATTACATGACATCATCAGTAGATGATTTCAAGAATACTATACCCCCACCGACTAACACCATTGAAAACAACTTGATACCCAATACCACTTTTAAATAATTAGCCCGCTTCCAGTTTCGACAAGAATGAAGGGTCAGGTGATTTGCCCCACAGGAGAGGAGTTGAAGACTTAACTTTACCCTGGCACTTGCCGCAAGCAGAATGCTGCCGGAGACCACACTTGATTTTATATAGCTTTTAACAACATTAACATAATATTTGAATATTCAAAATTTAGTAATAAATCACTTAGTGATGTCATCATGATGTGATTATCATAGCATTTTTTTTTGCTGTGAGGTCTTTGCTTTGTGTAACTTTGATGACATTTGAAGCTGAACAACCAAAATGTTGCTTTGAAAACGTGTACAAAACATACAGAGAAAAATTCAATATTCAACATTCTATAATAAATCAGGTGATGACATCATGGTGACACCACGATTCGGCATACATCCTTGGGTGGTAGTTTAACAATGTGTCGGGTTTGAAGTAAAAAGGCCCAAAGCATGGACTGAAAGTGGTATGTAGAATGATTTATGTTAAGTCAGTAGGAACAATTTGTAAAAGAAGGGGGAAAAAATAAAAAAATCTCAAGAAAATAAAAGCTGTTTGGGCCATTGATCAAAGTAGCTGAAAAAAAATCAAACCAAAAAAAAAGGCTTTTCCGCAACTATGTGGGAACGGAAAAAAAATAAATAAACAAATAAAAATTCTCAAGAAAACAGCTAAATATCCCAGAGACTCAAGAAGTTCACTAAAAAATTTATTAAGGAACATCTTAGTCCAAATAGATTCCAAGACAGGCTCCCACAGACTTGGAATGACTACTTCCAAAATTTTTATCACTTGACTTCTGTAATATACATACAGAAGCAACAGGCACAAAAAGATTAGTATTCAGAGTATAAACAATGCAATGAATATGTAGTATTAATGTTCACAAGCATATTTAATGTATATTCACACTGAGTAACTGCCACAAAATGGTGTCCCCTTTTTAATCTCTGTGCATCTTAATTCAGTTTTTGTTTCAACTGTGTCTGTAATAAATTTGAATTTCGGAAAATTATTTCATGCTATTTGAAATGTTCTAAGTTTTTGGGTTGAGATGGGGAAACATTTAATGTTTCCCATTAAATGTGCACAAAATAATTACCAGAGGTTTTGTGTGTCCCACAGCACCTACAGCCTATGATATACAACAATGTAGTATTAAAGGGTTCATAACAGGGCACAACCATTTGTCCTCTACCAATGAAAATGGCGTCAAGCTTGGCAGGAAAATATCTGGGTGAGAGAAATCAAGTGATTGATTGTTGGTATTAAAGAAACTGTGTCTGTGGAATAAGGCATACACTGCCTGATTCCCAGTGAATATGGCCTCTCTCTTTGAGACAAGCCATGGAACTCACTTCTTTTTTGAGCTGTTGCAGTAGCCAATAAAGACATGGTTTTTATCATACGTTGATGAAGAGAATTCCCTTGTTTTCAAAGGGATTTGTAAATGGGGATGCAAGAAAGGTACCTAGATCCAAATAAGGGGATAAGCTTCTTGGTAGTGTGTCACTCGATAAATATGCCTCGTGGCAGCTGTGATACTGTTTGAAGAGAGTGCTGAGCTGTTGTGGAAACCCTACTGTTTGGCACTAATGCGTACCTGCCAACATAGCAGAAGGAAAAATCAGAGTGACCTAAAAGAAGATGTGCATCTTTTTAATGTGTGCACAGTGCACATTACAAGCAAGTCTATTTTAGCCAGGGTCCTAGGCTGCTTCTTAAGAGCCCTGGAAGCTCTGGGGGTTTTAGATGCTAATGATGCAACATGAGCCATCTTGCAGCATTTTTCCATAAACTTTATGACTAACATATCACAAAAAATTTTGGTTAAGTCAAGAGTGGTGACACTGTGACAAAGTAACACATGGTTTTGAAAATGGTTTGGCAATACCACAAAATATCAAACGATTTGTGGGTACCCACTATCCATACAGGCAGAAATTAACAAAGAAAAAAATTATTAAATAGATTATAGGAACAAAATAGTAGCAGTAGTAGTAACAGTGAAATCTCTGCCAATTTGTTGTTCTTTTGTTACAGTATAAACAAAGAAGTCCTGGTTTCATAGTTGGCCACACTCGGTGGCAGACTGTGTTCAATTATGAACTCGGTCATCAGCACTTAAGCATTGATCACACACACATCAGATGTCGCAGTAAAGAAACTGGTCAGTAATCTTCCATGAGTAGCCTTGGCTAAGATCTTGTGCTTTTTGGAATTGACATGTGAATCTGCCAAAGGATACACACGTAATGCTGTACATGGGCAGTGTGCACTTCAGATCCAGATGTTTAATGCTTCTCTTCTTGTTCATGCATACAGCTTGATGCACAGACACAGGAACAGGCACAGGCACAGATTGACCAAAATAAAATTAAAATAAAACATAAATCAAGAGTATGGTACATCCGACGTCCAGGTGATAATAATACATGTATGTGTGCCCACGTTGAACATGTAAATATATATGCACCAAATGTTTACTTCTACCTCAATTATAACTTGCCCTTGGATGTATCTAAGTGACACTAATACATGTATCTAAGTTCCCCTAAAAGAGTATGATGCCAAATATTTAAGTTAGACAATATGAAATCCTATAATTTTAACTATAGCTCCAATATGTAGGCCCCCCATGTGCGTATCTGTATTATTTACCATTTACAATAAAGTATTCCACCGATGTTACAGCATGGCCTAAATGAGTGAGTTTTGGCTTATACAAAACTATAAATAACCCAGTAATTACTTAATCAAATTCTTTAATTTAATATGAGAATCCTGAGAATAATGAGCTCTAACCGTTGAATAAGCTTTGGCTGGATGGGCGAATCAAAATCTGTCAGATGCAAAATGTGATGGAGCCATCTTGCTTTCAGTGCTTTTTTTATGGTCTCCGCTTATAGCGCCCTCAATGGGTTAGAAATCAAAAATGAGTTTGGCCGCTACAACATGTTTGTCTATGTCACAGTCCCCTGTGGCCAATGCTGAAATCCGTGGAAGTTGCCATATGCGGGATGTTCTCTGAGTTTCAATGCAGACAGTATCAGGAATTTCTGTGAATATTTTGACCTATACATCTGCAACTTGCCTTCTTTGTTGTACTGCTCATTTCATTGCACCTGCAGTGAGTTTCCACTCAGCAACTCTGCTTCCATTGCAAATTCGTAAACGGCATTGCTGACCAAATATCGCCACTATACATAGCGCATGTGCAGCCCACATTAAAGACAGTGCTGTCAAGCAGTACAGAATGGTCCACATTACATCATGAAATGTGCAAATCATGTTGCCCTCTGAATAGTGTCTTCTATGCGCACATGCAAAATTTATCAATAGATACCTATTAATTTCCTTTGGTTTGAGAGCATGACTGGTCAATAAACAAGCAGGTTAAAGAGCAACCCCAATGGTGGTGAACAAAAATGGGGAGTACAGTTTAATATAGTCACGTGGTATCCAAGTAATAAGTTATATATTCAAAGTGGCACTGTGACTTCTCAATAAATAGTACTAATGGGATAAAATATATGGACCAATTCTGAGGGCTTTTCAAAAACTTTCCACATTTGCACCACTGGTGGTGCCACGTAGAAATGCCTTTTTGATTATGTACCACTGTGGAAACAAAAATGTCATGACCTTGCAGGACCTGGTTTTGTGGATATGTTTTCTTAAAAAGGCCTGCACACCTGAGCTGCCAGCTTAGCCTCACACTTTTTCCGAATAAAATAACATAAAAAATCCTGAAAACATTTGTCCTTCATTCTGAACTTACCAAGCCATATTTATCAAATCATCTTGGTCTCCTTCACTGCCTCGTTTGCCAGTGGTGGCCCAATCGACGTTGGCACTCCAGTGGCATGATGGGTTCGAAGCAGTTAGGCTCTGCGCCTCGGACTTGGGACAGTGTATAACTGTAACCACACACGTGTCACTATACTATGTACAATTATGTGCATTGACGTTACTGCGCATACATGCACCAGCCGGAGAACTGTTTCCACGGTGCCACGTCGACAAAGTCCTGGAAAAGCCGTATTCTTGAGATGTAATTGAAGCGATGACAACACGCTCATTTCACAAAAGCTAGCAATGGCGCGGGCAGAAAGGCGTCTCAAAAGTGATGTTTTAAAACCCAAAATATTGCTGAGTCTAGGTTTACTTGACATAGGCATCTATAATTGGATCCAAGATAACATACTGCAGCAAGATTTCTTATTTTCTTCCACCGTTGGGGTTGCTCTTTAAGAGGACAAGGGAACCAAGGCTGTCGTGATAAAATGGGGCTATGTGAATGACTCTGGAAAATTCTGTCCCTACTTTCATTAGCACTAAGTATGACAGAGATATTGGTGGAAAGGCACAAGCATGAATTCCTGACTGACCGATGATGAGTGCATCCCTCTCCCTAGCCAAGATGTGAGTATGTCATGAACAAAAGATTTCAAACTGGCAGTTCAAATGCTAAGCAAACAGGTCCAAATGTGGCATTCCAAGAATGTTGAAGACATGTTTGACTACCACTGGATAAGGGGACCATTCTGTTTGAGTGATCTGATCTCTGGACAGGGCATTGGCCAACAAATTTTTCCCTGCCAGATAAGTGGCTTGAAGAGAGATATGCTGAGGAATACACCAATTGAGAAGTTTCCAGGTGGCAAGGCATAGGGACAAAGGAGTGGGTCCCCCTTGATGATTGATGTAAAATATCACTGTGGAACTATCTGTCTTGGTTAGAATTAGTTTGTTTCAGACCCTGGATTTGGGGAGTGTTGGATTTGGACACCACCAAAAATTCTAAGTGATTGATGAGTAGCTGACTCTGTTCCATGGATTAAGTGCCGGCAACAAACTGCTTTTTCATGGAGTTCCCCTGCCTGATCTGAGGCATCTCTTCTGAAAATAATTGACAGAGAGGGCCGGGGGAAATTTGACTTAGCATAGTAGGTTATTTTATGAAGTTGATTTCGCATGAGTTGGGTGACCAGAATTCCTTTTGAGATTGGATCCTGGGAGCAATCTAAAGTAATACAGTAGATGCAGCTGAAGGAGACGCATGGGCATCCCAAATCAGGTAACTAAATCTATTAATCCCTTCATACTGGGAGCCATCCACAGCACGGCTTTATGTGAGGATTAGTGCATACCACACATACAGTCTATTCACCATGCAGCTGCTGGTTCAATGGGGCCTGCTGCCGGACAGAGCATTGCATACTGGGCATACCACAGCCCAGCAGTCATGGTCAAAAGAATCCTGGTGTGAAGGGGTTAAGCTTGCTGTGACATCCGGGGTAACAGTACCTTAGATTTCTTTGCATTATGGTAGAAATATCACACTTGGAGTCCTGACCAAGCTTGGAGGGACCTGGTGATTTACCAGGTGCATAGCGTGAGCAAACAGTTCTATGTCTTGTTTTGGCATCGTCGGCCATTATTGAGCACAGCAAGATTCGGATACATTAATTCAATAGAACTTAGCACACTCTATGCTCACTTAACATGTCAACTGCTGAAAAAAAACATTTGGAAAAGTCTCCATGTTACACAGCCCTTTGTGGGGAACATGAAGTGGGCATGGAGGGTGTGGCTTGGGTGACTTTTTCAGTGAGTTTCCTTATGCATGTGCACTGCTATGCAACTGCAGGTAAACAGAAGTGATTTTTTTTTCTGTAATGGAATCATTATTTCCTTGTTAGACCCTTTTTCATATCTTGACACAACAGACAGTGTTGTAGTTGAGTCACCAAAGTCAAGTCAGGCTCTGAGTCACTTTACCCAGACCATCTCATAGAACAGTGCAAATGTTTGTCTGGTTTGGCTCTGTAAGAGAAGACACAGTCTGCTAAGTCTAAAGGCCTGTGTTTCAGATGTCTCAAGCATGGACAGCAAATTAAGCAGTATAAATGTAAATTGATGTGACACCTGCAAGCTTGTCATCCCACCTGTCTTTATGATGAAAGCAAAGCTCCTAAGTCTGAGTTTGGGCCGATTCCAGGCAAGAGCAAGAATGAAAGAGCAAGTTTTATGAAGCATGTTGCAGGTGGCAGTACTTTTTGAGGTGACATTAATATTGTGGTGTCAGTGGATTCCACTCCAAGAAACTCACGGGGTAAGAGAGTGGATTTTTGTAAGTGCTTAGTTAAGGACTAACGCTTCTACTTTAGTCAGTCCTGTAACGAGTCAGTCTTCTTGTTAAGGACAATGCCAGTGAGTAGAGACCAGGATCAAGACATCTATGCATAGTTCTGTATTGTATTAACCAAGTGTTAAATGTTAGAGGGTTAGCAAAATTGTGCTTATTAATTAGTTATTGTTTTGTTGTTTGATTACTGATTGGCTCACACTTGGGATCTGTGGCCAAAAAGCCATTAATACATGTATCTATCAGCCAAACATGCTTTATCGTAGGTCACATCCTAGTAGAGGAATCCTTGTTGGAAAGTTGTAACCTCAAGCTGCCTCTGAATGGTGTTTGCTCTTTCGGGGAGAGACAAGGTTTATTCACATATCACTGACACATTGTATCAAGTTTTGCTTTGGAGCTTCACGCAAATTTTGATGTTGAAAACATGTTGTCTTTCATCATTTATATTTTTTGATGAGATTATCTGTTGTGCTTACTGTACAACTGCAACGTATGCCTGTCTAATGTAGAGCATGTTTGTACAGATGTTGAAAATGTTTTGATTTTTATATCTCCATGATCAGGCAGATCTATTAATTCAGGTTTCCTCTTTCTTTTTATATCAAGGTTGGTTCACTATTGAGGTGTCGGTGGCATTTTAGTATTTCAATCACTCACTGATTTTACATGAGAAAGAAATTTCGATATCTTTCTTGCATTTGTGAATTTGTTCTGTAAGAACGTGTAGTGATGGGATTGTGGGTTCCTAATTTTAGTGTAGCTGCTAAGTGGAATTTCTTTTCAGCAAGGCAGTGGTTTGGTGAATTCCAACTGTTGGTACTCATCAATTTATGGGGTATTTCTATGTACCCTTTGGAGTGCTTACATTGTACAGGTGACACACTGCAGTACGAGAGACATTCTTGATGTTGGATTGCATGTTACCACTATAATGTATAATATATTTTCTGTTTACTTTAGAGGGTTGCTACATGCTTGTTAATCATTATGTAGTATCATTTTGACATAGGAGACAGAGCCCCCTTTTTCAGCAAATCGTACCCTCTTTTACCAGGACTTTTTCTCCCTTTTTATGGAAAGCAAAACGTTTCAATTTCTTGCAGTCTGACAACTTACAAATTGCAGCAGTTCTGATAAAGTTAGAATGGTTGGCAGGTACGCCCCAGCGCTTCAATAACCATTCTTAAACTTCAGTTGCAGGAAGCAACACAACAGTACAGTGCTGCACACCATGTAGGTTTTTCCAACCATGCATAATAAACACATAGTATATCAACATTTTAAATTTTGGGGCAAACCTTGTTTAGGGGGTGAGGCCTCCCCCATAGCAAATTTTTAATGTGACCTTTATGGCCTTTTCTGAGAGATGAGACTACATTTTGGGGCATGTTACATGCAATGGGAAAGAAAAGAAGTGGAAAGACAAAACAAAGAACCTTTCATTTACATAAAAAAAAATCAATTTTGGGGTGGGGAGGGGCGATATGACCCCAACTGCCCCTCCCATCTCCCCTTGGTGAATACATAGCCATAGATTGTACTTGTCACTTATAAGAAACAAATTTATGGAAGGAATATTTTTGTTCAAACACTTAATTTGTGATTCCTGAGTAATCATCAATCCTGTAACACTGCTAACAGAAACTATCCAAAGAATAAATGATTATTTTAATTTGTTATCAGACAATGAAAATTGGAATTTCTATCACTTACCAACATTTGTTCATAAAGAAATTTCATTGCTTCACTTTTTTTTTGCAGTGATGTAACTTTCAGTTCATACTGCTCGACAAATGCCTACAGGCAAAGAAAAAAAAACATGTGTTAGACATGCTGGCAAGTAACTCTTCATGAGAGTGAGAAATGTAACTCAGACTGGCCAGCCAACACTGGCAAACTTGGTGGTTGGTATGCACTAGTAAGCAGGAGGGTTTGGGCTCTAGTACCACCTGAATAAGCTTGTGAATTTTTCTAACAAGCTCTTGGACAAACACTGAGCATATAGTGTCATGAATACACCAGTTATTCAAAATTTATAGTTACTATTTCTTTAGTTCCCAAACCTGCTACAACAATGCATTACCATGAACAACTGCTATCTCACTCCTATGAAATAATAATAAATAATAATAATGTTGATTTATATAGTGCCTAATCAATTTAAAATCAATGATCCCAGGCACTTTACAATCAACCAGCATTGCAATTACAAAAAGAAAAACTAAGAACATTAAAATGTAAAATATAAACTATGGGCATGTACCACAGAACAGCAGAAAAAATGTAAAAACCTCACCGATAAAAATCACAAGAGCAAGACTTCAAAACTACAAAAGTGCATTGAAAAGAGCAACAAAAAACGATTGATATGCCTTACAGAACAGAAATGAACCCCCCCATAAAAAATGGTAACACACGTAGTTAAAAGGAAAACAAAGATCAATAACAATTAATTAAAACACGAGAAACAGAAAAACATAACCATTATCATAAAAATTGCTAATCAATATATACACCAACAAGCAATTGTGAAAATCAACCAGCTATAAATATACTCAAATTCCCATCTTCCCTGCTATTAATATTAAGCACAAATTCAAAATATTCAAGCTTATTCCAGACATGGCTAATCAATATATACAATAAGCAACTATGAATTTACGCCGGCTATAAATATACTAAAAATCTCATCTTTCCTGAGATTAATATTAAGCACATTCAAAAATCAAACTTATTTCTGACAAATAAGCTGCAAACAAAAGACCCAAACAATCAAGAAACAGGAAAATGTAAATGAACAACAAAAATAGCTATTCATCATACGTCTCGTGAAACAGCCGTGTTTTCAAGCCTGCTTTAAATATACTCAAACTCTCGGCTTCCCTGATGTTAATATTGAGCTTACTCCAAACCAATGGGCCAATAGCGGAAAACATCCTATCATAAGCTGAGTTCAACTTAGTTCTTTGGTGCACCAGACTGGATCCCTCAGTAGACAAAAGTGTGTTCCTTACAGGTGTCTGGATTTGAAGTAGCTCACAAAGGTAATCTGGCGCAAGTCCACGCAGGCATTTGAAAACCAGCAGACAAACCTTGAAGTTAATCCTATAACGTATAGGTAAACAATGCAACTACATTAGCACCGGTGTAATGTACTCATGTTTCTTAGTTCAGTCAGGAGTCTGGCAGCAGCATTCTGGACTCTCTACAACAGTACGAGGGTCAAGGAAGGTAGCCCAGCCGACACCGCATCGCAGTAGTCGAGACGGAAAGTGACGAGCATGTGAACAACCTGCTCAAATACAGAGCGATGAAGATAACACTTTATCTTGCTGATGTTATGAAGATGGTACATGGCAGTACGAGAGACTGTACGGACATGACACTGCATACTCATGTTAGACTCTAAATTGATTCCAAAGGTCCTAACGTGAGACATGGAACTGATGCTGTGTGCACCGATGTTGATCGTTACAAATGGAACTTTCCTCAATGATGCTTGGGATCCCAGGATGATAATATCTGTCTTATCATCATTCAATTTCAAATAATTGAACGCTAACAAGGACCGAATATCACAGCAACAGGCCTCTAAAATAGCAATCTGAGATGCCACATCAGCAGAATTAGGTCTGGCTGAAATGTACAACAGGGTGTCATCGGCGTAAAAGTGACATTTGAGGCCATGTTTGCGAATAACATCACCCAGAGGTCAGATGTAGATGTTAAAAAGGATGGGGCCTAATACTGGCCCCAGTGGAACTCCATAACATAGTGGATAAGAAGCAGCTGTCTCAGACTGAAGACAGTCACTACGAGAAGAACCCCTGACAATGACTCTCTGACGGCGGTTACTGAGATATGATGAAAACCAATCTAATGTTTCTTTAGTCACACTAACATGAGATTTCAGTCTGTGGAGCAGTATCCCGTGATCCAGGGTGTTGAAGGCTGTGCTGAGGTCCAACAACACAAGAACAGTCACCATACCCTGGTCAATGTTGGAGAGGATGTCGTTGTGCACCCGAACCAGTGCAGTCTTGGTACCGTGAAACTTCTTATAGGCCAACTGGCAGGGATCATAGAGCTGGTGTTTTATTACATGCTGAGTGAGTTGATTTGCAACAACCCGCTCCGTAAGCTTGGAACAGAAAGGGAAGTTGGTAACAGGCCTATAGTTCTTTAACTTTTGTGCATCAGAGCCTTTGAGATCTTGTGATTTTGGATTTGGAGTCACAATAGCCGACTTCCAGGCTGAAGGAAAAATGCTACATGGGGGATTGATGAATTAACCATTGCCATGATTACTGGGGCTACATCTAGCACACATTATTTAAGAAGCCTGGTAGGAATTGGGTATAACCAGCAACATTTTGGTGCTGAATGCCGGATACGACATCGTCTGCAGAGAGAGGAGACCACCGGTAGGGATTTCAGTGTTGCCGTCCAAACAGGGGCTGTCCTGCTGCCCCAACACAGAATCGCGACACACGCTTCGGCGATCAACGATCTTAGCGTCAACAAAAATTGCAAAACGACTAGCTGGTTCAATCAAAGATGTATGAGCAGGGAATGGAGCAGGCGATTTTGAAAGACTATCAATCACAAAAGATGTGACCCATGTCATTCTTGTTGTTGTGGATAAGATCCTGGTAATATTGTAATTTAGCATCATGGATAAGCTTGAACACCTTGTTTCGCTGTTCCTTATACAGATCACGGTCAATTGCCAGCTGAGTGGAGTGCCAGCGATGTTCCAGCCTCTTGTGCTTCACTTTCTCGGCATGGATAATGTCAGTGTACCAAGGTGCATTGTAGCGGTGTGTTACAGTTTTACACTTCAGCGGTGCATGTTTTTCGAGGAGATCCTCCACAACCTTATTATTGGCATCAGCAATTACTTCTGGATGGATGTCTGATCTGGCCACATCCAGTCAAGCAGAGCTCTGAATGTCCCTGCAGAAGCTAGCGGTGTCAATACCAGTGATCTTTCTGAATTCAATTGTAGATTGCTTTCTCTTCGGTTTACCAACATCCAGGCAACAGGATATAAGTGCATGATGAGATAGAGTTGGATCAAAAACACTGACGGATTTCACAAGATCCGCCGATGACCGAGAGATGATCAAGTCAAGTACGTGTCCTCAGGAGTGAGTGGCACTGATCACATGCTGTTTCAAGTCACATGATTCAACTAGATGATTAAAGGTGATGGTATCCCTTGCCTCAAGTTTATCACTGTGGATGTTAAAATTCCCCAGGATAACTAGTTCTGAGGAGGCAGTAAGCATTTCCTCCAAGAAACTTGAAAACTCCTCTAGGAAGATGGCAGTATTGGTGGCCGGTGGACGATAAACAATAGCCAGCGTGAGTGAAGTATTGTTACACTGTACATCAAGAACGATATATTCAAAGGAGGAAGGTGCAAATGATGTTCTCTGTGTCAGTACACGAACCAATAGTTGTGATTTGTACAAAATTCCAATTCCTCCACCGGCTTTCCCAATACGAGGGTTATGGATGAAACCATAACCAGTGGAGGTCAGCTCAGTAACTGATCTGATATCATTTGTTCCAAGCCAATTTTCAGTTATTCCAAACAAATCAATATCCCTCTCAGCCACAAGTTCAAGTAGATAAGTTGACTTATTGCGGATGAATCGTACGTTCAGTGTACTAACAGTTAAATGAGTTCTCTCCCAATTATTGGACAACGATGACGATGGAGCTCTGTTGATCCAAATTAAATTTTGAGGATTTCTGCATCGGTCCGTTGGTCGCCATGAAGGCATAAGCCAACACATGATGAGAATACAAACATGCAGCTGACCCTAAGTCAAGATGTAATTAAAAACAATCCAGATGGTCAAATGAGCAAAATGAAGATACTAGTATGGTCACTGGAGTTCACAAATACAGAAAAACATCTCAAGAAGTTTTGGTTTAAAATACCAGGGGTGAAACAAAAAATGTCAGTAGTAACATCTTGATCATAATAAAACCTCCCCTGAAAATGGGGGAAAGTGGTGTGTATGAACTACTTCTCTGCCCCTTTTCTATGCAAAATGTGCACATGTGTGCATAGAAACAGCTACACGGATACAGGTAGGCTGAAAACAAGTAATGGTACTATCTTAAGGTTTGGTGTCCTATGCTTCCACAATTGGAGTTTTGGACATGGAATGTTGTAGTCAAGGTGTAAGATTGATGTGCAGGATATGACAGCCATGTACCTGGGCTAGGGTTGGGATGGCAATGTGCTCAATGGTGTGCATGTGTGATCTGTGGTAAATCACTTATGTGCAAGAAATGTCTATCCATTAAACCTGTGTGAAGTAAAAGAAATCCTTGTAATCAATTTTTGACAATTGACTAGAAAAGTGAAGAAAATCAACAGGAAAGTGAGTCTCAGTACTGTTGAAGTTTCCAGGACAACATCAAGCAATTAATCGTACCTTAATATCAAAAGGAAATATGAGATACCAACTGAGATCAATATTATGAAGGGTGTTCATTTGTTTCTCATTTTTGGCAAGCACAACTTTTTGAAGTGAATTTGACAGCTTGTTCTTTTAAATGGGCATTTTTAGCTGACTGATGATCAGCCATTTTCAATTTGGCATCTTTGAGTGATTGAATGTAATCGATGCACTTGAATTGCATAGTTACTTGGCTGTGGTGACAGTCGTCAGGGCATAAGACTTCATGTACATGTATTCTTCTGAGCAATTATGCAAGTGCTCACTGCACACATCAGGTAAAGAAGGTGTGTGCCCATGACAAGACCTCTATAAATATGGCCATGATGATGCCCCAATGGTTCAAAGGTGATAGCAGTTGGTTGTGAAAACACCATCTTGTGGTAGTGGGTTCGTGAACCAATTATATAACAACACCTTGGAACCAAGACTAAATAATACCATGCAGCCCTTGGGAAACCTGTTATGTAATACAATAGTACTCACTGCAACATCATCAAAGAATGAAACATCTCTTTCAGATGGGTTTTCCACTTTTGCAAGGATTGTCATGTTCTTCTTGATGTTGTTCAGGTCTCGCTTCATCACTAAATAAAAAAAATGAAAATAGCTAGCACTGATTCATACTTGAAAAATAAAAGAAAAGTGTAAAATAAATTTTAAAAAATTAAATTAGTGTCACAATTACTGCACAATTTTAACTAAATTCCAATGGAAGAAAATATAGCCTGTAATATGATGAAAACATTAAAACTGGCATTTAGTGTTGGATTTGAGTTTGTCATAAGTAACTGCAGGTCCCTGTAAGCCCATCACAAGCCATTCGGTCTTATTAAGCAAGTTCACAAGCTATTTAAATGACCTATGACAAAAGCATCCTTTCGTCATTGTACACCCTGTTAACTTATGAAGAGACTTGTGACTGGACTCCTGATGGACTAAAATACAACTCTGCTGGCATGTACATTCAGAGAGAGTCAATCAAGTTATCCAACATTGTTACGAGGGCAGACCACTGGATTGTTATTTCCTGCTCAAATGCATTATGACTACTACCACAGGTAAAGCTTAGTCTCCATATGGGTGTTATAATGCCAATATCACCCTGGAGGCAATTTATGGTGTCCTTTGACAAATGTGCTAAAACCAAAATGTGTCAAAATTCCAAATAATCTCATATCACATGCTTCTTTTGAGATTTTAACATTTATTGCAACTGAACTGGTGCTTTGCTGTGATATGTTACCAGAGACGTAAACCGGGAGGGGGGGACACATATCCCCCACTATTCAACCGAGGGGAAGAGTTACTGGATCATTCTCCCTTTTTGTGGTTGAGAAAATAAGGTGAATTTGAGGTATTTTTTAAACTTCAAAATTTGGTGATGTATTTTAAACTTTGTTAAAATGTGTCTTTTCATGGAAGCTTTTCCTAACACTGCATATACACCCATACCTGTTTTACGTACAAAGTGTGGACATTCCTTTGTTCTCCTGTGGTTAAGGAAACTTGAGGAAAATGCTCCTTTTTCTCCAATTAGGATAACTCCTTCGAGCTGGATTATTGACGATGATTTCCTGGACTGTTCCTCTTCATTTTGCCACAGATAGCCTTGACTCCTAAATGCCTCTGAAACTGTTTTTCAGCGAGGGGGAAACATTGTGTGTACGAGTCCACACTACGCGATCACACCCTACATTGTGTGGACTTCTTTTGTGTAGAGGTCCACACTATGTATGCCACACCTGCACACATTAATTTACAGGTATTTCTCGAACTGCAAAATTTGTAGATGTAAGTTAATCTTTTTTTTTTTTAAAAACATGTCTTTTCATGGAAGCTTTTCCTAACACTGCACTGTGTACTGAGTCTTGGCAAGTAATGGGTTTTGTGATGTCCAGTTGAGTATATGTGTATAGCAAGTGCACCATATAAATATAATTATTCTTCCAAACAACCAAACTGTATGTAATAAGACTGAAAAAGGGATGAAAAGTACAAAAGCTTAAAAAAATTAGATGTAAGGTTAATGAAAATGTAGACAAATCTGATGAGATGCTATTTCTGTTGGGCCATTGCACTCATGCACACTTTGGCTAGTCACAACACGGCCAGGAATGAAACATAAGCATACAACCTGCACGTGAACAGGATGGCCCCACAATGATGGCTTTTAATTTTTTTCCCAGATTTGTTTATACTGAAAATGTACATCTGTGTTATGAACAGTGCCTCCTAGTATACTACGGTTTCCAGCACATACCCCCTCCTACTTTTCTAATTTCCATTGCCATACAATTTTGTTTACGGAAGTCAACCCCCATTCCCTAAGTCCTCGGCACAGATTTATGCTACATCTTTGTTACACCAATGGTTAGCTTTATCCTTGACAATTTCAGCTTTATTTGCCAATTATAAGGAGAAATGTGTAAGATGTGAAGTACTCAAGGGGCACTGTTGCATATGTGTCAAATCAGTGTGTGCGTTTGTACAGGCCGATTCTTATGACTTGATGTAGAAAATTGGTAAAGTTGAACGTGGTTAATTTGGGGAAGTTGGAGTCTCACCAGCGTTTAGAGCCTAGAGGGTCTAATGTTTTTATCTATCAGGTTTATGTTTGGATTCTAGTGACAGATGAAGTTCACTTTTTGTGTACAAGAATTTTTACATATACTTTTGTTTTACTTTATTTGTTCACTTTATGCTTTGTTTACCTCTGTAGCAATGATTCTTAGTTTAAGTTCTTTTGTTGATGAGGATTTGTGTTGAACATGCTTCAGTACTGTACCATCCATTACCTATTCCAACCACCTTGTCTGTGTTCTCCCCTTTTCAGTCTGCCAGCAATCAAGGGTCTCAGGCCCCCCCACCCCCATTACACAGAGTCGCTATGGTCAGCCTCCAAAGCAGGAAGCACATGATTTACTGCAGAACTGAATACGTCCACATGAGATACAGTTGCTATAAGTTCCCACCGATGAGTCTGAGGAGATCGAAGAGTGTGTGTGGGTCCTACACAAAAGAAGGGAATACATCTACAAGTTGTGGAGGTGCATGTCGGTGTGGTAGAATTCACATATACAGTCAATGTATATGACTTCAGCTTAGAGGCGCTCCGTGAATTGATAAGCAAATATATCTTTCCTGAAGAGTTGAAGGCCATGTAGGCATGACTTGACATTAACTAGACTCATAAGTTATTTTAACACATATAGGCAGATGAGACCTGGATTAGTTTCATCTAGATATAGTAGGGTAAACCAGTAACAGAAGATAGTCATATTCTTTTAAGATCGGTTAGTAAAGATTTGTCACGTTTTACCCTTGGTCACAGATTACCAGCTCCTGGTGATGGTTTCCTCAAGTCGGATTGGTGGGAAGACTGAAATTCAGTCTATATAGTGAGACTGAACAATCTTCAAAGAAACCTCAATAAGACAAACTGCATGTAGCAAGTGAAAAGTCCCAATCATACTCCTTTGGGGCAAACAGACAGATCTTGGGAGGCAGTCATTGTCAACATCTTATGAAAATTGCAGGAGAGTAGAAATTGATCTTCCAGTTGAATGTAACCAGTGAACAACTATATTTGGTACGGGCCTGTATACGGTACTTCCTAATCAGAAGGAGGTCAAGTAACTTTGCGGCCAAAATTGACCACTTCACCCCCATTGGACCATACAACTATGCAGCGGCTGCCGGGCTGCATTTGCTGGGCCACGGTTGCCAGCCCAAGTGTGTCTGGCCGCCAGAACGTGTCTACAAGGTAAAGCTATGTAAGCCCAGAGAGTCTCCCCCCACTTAATGTGGGTTGAGTCTACTACTGTATACCTACCAAATTACCAACACATATGCATTATTTCCTAGTCCATTACTTCCATTCCCTAAATTCTTGATCCCCAATAGTGCACCCCTACTCACTCTCCCCGGCCCCTTCACAAGAACCCCATACTTTCCATCCAAAAGAGATTCCAGGCTAAGCTTCTAGCCCTCCAACGGTCAGACAGCATCTCCATGGCCCTATACCAACAGCTTCGACCCTCCAGTACAAGATGTCCAAGATTCTTCGGCCAGCCCAAGATACAAAAGCCCAGTATCCCACTCCGACCCATCGTAGCTTCTCAAGGTGGCCCCACCTACAACACCGCCAGGCACCTCACCAAGATCCTTCACCCTCTGGTTGGCAACACCCAACATCATATCAAGAACTCGGACCAGTTCGCCCAGTTCATCGACGGGTTGTCTCCACGCCCCACAGACATAATGGTCAGCTTCGATGTGGTCTCTCTCTTCACTAATGTGCCCACACCTGAAGCATGCACCATCGCCAAGGATAGGTTACTTCAAGATCCCTCACTCAGCGACCGGACCAACCTCACACCACATCAAATCGACGATCTCCTGATCAGCTGCGTATCATCTTCTTGCTTCCAGTGGAGAGACAACTTCTTTGAGCAGTCTTCCGGAACCTCCATGGGATCACCTCTATCCCTGGTTCTGGTAGACCTGTTCATGGAAGAATTTGAGCAGACAGCCCTCTTCTCTGCAGACCTTAAGCCCAGCGTATGGATCCGGTATGTGGACGACACTTTCATCGTCTGGCCACACAGCCCACAAGACCTCCAGTTGTTCCTTCAACCCCTCAACAGCCAACACAACAGCATCCAGTTCACCATGGAGAAGGAAAAAGACGGACGCATTGCATTCTTGGATGTCGAGGTTTCAAGACTACAAGATGGCACCCTATCCCGCACAGTGTACATGAAGCCAACACACACCGACTGCTACCTGAACAACCGGTCATTCCAACACCCCAGCATCAAGGCCTCCGTCAACAGAACCCTTATGCGTCAAAGCATGCAACATCTGTGACCAAGACCACCTGCAACCGCAACTCCATCACATCTCCACAGCACTACAGCAGAACAGGTTCAAGTCAAGACAGATCAAGACCCAAGACCCTAGACCCCCTCCAGACCAGCAGGTCTCCTATACCCAAGGTCAACCCATTCGGCACATTAGTTCTGTCACCTTCCCATACATAGGTAATACCTCCCACCGGATCCAGCGCATCCTTCTACACCATGACATCAAAGTCTTCCATACCACCCCCAACAAGATCCAAGCAGCTCTCCAGTGTCACAAGGACAAGCAAGACCCCAAGACCCGCAAATACTCACAAAAGAGATACGTCCATCGTGCTACTGCAAACGTACTTTCTGTTATACCTCTACACCATGCAAACCTTCGAGACTTATCTAAACTCACTTTAGTTTGACTGCAGAAGTAACTTCGGAGAAGCATCACAGACGTCTCTGAGCACTCTAAACATGAAAGTTGCCTTTCAGAATGCAAAAATTTCTTAGTGGGCTGCTCCTCCTTTTACTTCAGAAGCAACGATAACCTGTATTTTTTATTTGATTTTTATTTATTTATCTTTTTAATTTCCACACAGAAATAAACAAACAAACAAAAACAAGTCGTCTTCTGCTTTCCAATTTAAAAACAATAACTGAAAATCAAGAAGACTTGTTTTTCGTTTTGAAAGAAAACAATGAAAACAGAGTAAAAAGTTGTTTCTTGTCTTTCATTCATAACCATGTTCTTTTTTGTTTTTCACTGTGAAAATGAACAACAGCATAATCTATTGTTTCATCATGTAAGAATGAAAAACAGATCCATTTTTCATTGTGTAATGTAAGAAACGTCTCATAACCAATCAAATCAATCATGGCTGAACTAGAGGAATACAAGGAATTTGAGCATGTGAGAAATTTCCTTAAGAGTTGCTCCTTTTACTTTAGAAGTAACAAAGGCAACTTTCATCTTGAGAATTGTTCTGAGGTGTTTGTGACACCTCCTCAAAATTATGTGTGCTGTCAAAAAAAA
Organism: Acanthaster planci; assembly: GCF_054643075.1. Taxonomy (NCBI): domain Eukaryota; kingdom Metazoa; phylum Echinodermata; class Asteroidea; order Valvatida; family Acanthasteridae; genus Acanthaster; species Acanthaster planci. Next base: position 5,721,069 of record NC_141782.1, read on the forward strand.
TTGGGATTAAAACTTAAAACAAAATTACTTTCAGTTTTCGTTTTCAACAGAAAAACAAGAAAAAAAAATTTGCATTTCTGCCTCATTTTTTGTTTTCAAATAAAAAAAACAGAAAACGAGTTGTTTGATATTCATTTTCAAATCGAAAAAACAAATGAATGACACCTACACGGGACTGTACAGAGACCAATGGGTATGTGTACATTTCGTTCATTCACTTTTCAAATTAAAATGAATATCACACAACTAAACACAGGTTGTTTTCCATTTTTCGATTAGAACAAAAAGTCATTCTTCATTTTGGATTAAAAAAAAAGAGAATGAGAAAGACAAAGAAGTCCTATCTTTTTTTGTTGTTACGTTTCTCATCTTTGATTTAAAAATTAAAAAAGGACAATCACCTTTCTCCTTTTTCAATGTGCAAATCAAAATTATCTTTCTGTATTCATCCACTTTTTGAAGAAGAAACACAGCTCCATTTTTATTTTGTAATGTAAGAAACATCTATGTGAGTAGCTCACAAGGAACTTTTTGCAGTCATCCTGAGAAGTGCTTAAAGACATCCCTGAATCCTACTTGAATAGACGTGTGCAGGCAAATGAAATTAAGATGATTGAATTAATGTAATTTAAAACAAGATAACCTTTGTTTTTTGTTTTTCATTTTCAACATAAACAAAAATTACTTCTTTGTCTTTTTCCTTGGTTTTCTTTTTCTCATTGAAAAATGAAAAAGGAATGTTGTTTTTATTTTTCGTTTTCAAATCACAAAATGGAATACTTCTTTTTATTTGATTTTTGTTTTCAAATCAAAAAACAAATGAACAGAATGTACACAGACCTCTAATCATCCTAATCATCCAATTAGGCTGATTTCAGATAAAACACTAAGTCCCACTGAAATACTTTAAGTATCTGAATCACTTAAGCAGTACTCTGAAGCTGGCTTTGTGTCGGCTTATGGAAACGTCGGTGGGAAAGTTGTGAAAGTTGTATCTGCAGTTCACTGCACAGCATTTACTCTCCTAAAGCATCAAAGTAGCATGTTTATGGACTTCAGTCAAATTTTTGTGATGAGACTACATTTACTTGTTAACTGCTACTTTTTATGTTGTGCAGAATTTGAATACCCACTTGTAATTGATACAGAATGCTTAAAACATCTGACATGATTTGGCAACTGTATGTGCACCCATATCTGTATCATAACACACGTAATATTTATATAAGATTTACATTGACACTAACCGAGAAAATTCCAACCTTTACAAGACTTTGTACAAAACTTTTCAATTTTCAATTGCATGAGTGTGAAGTGACAAACAAGGAAATTAGCTGATATGAGGAAAACTTGCATGCCTGCCCTTCTCATTGGCCAAGAATTTTTACATAATTAAGTGATAAAATTGCAAACATGTATTACCCTCAACATTGGATATCACACTGTGATATCATAGACTTGTCCTCAACCGCAGTCCAAACCACGATGTAGAGACTACCTCTGCTACTTTCACCCATGCAGTTGTCAAAAGTAAACTCTAGTGAGAGCACTGAATTAGTGTACAATGTGATCAGCATATTGAGCACTCAAATTTGTTAGTCAATGCTTGAAGCTCATTTGAAGTTCGTTTCTTTGTATGACACGTAATTAACACATAATTACTAAACTGTTAATTTATTTGTTTTTCGAACTTGCAGATAAAAATGTTAGGGTCGCACCAAAATATTAGGATCAATTGGGAAACATCCTCCTTTTTTTCTTCTCCATCCTTTTTCTCCTATTTTATTATTTATCTAATTTTGGGGAGTAAATAACCAGCAAGTGTACATATTGTGGCCTGATTTTATCCTCACTTAAGATAATAATTCCAAACACTGATGAGCAAAAACAGTGAAATGTTCTACTTACCTTCAACTTCAGCTTCCAGTGCCTTGACAGACACTATATTAGACACAAAAGTGTAACAATGAAACCATCAGTGTGAAGGTGAATAAAGTCATTCCTTGTTCTCATATGCACTCTTTAAGGGGTTATGAATAAGTGAGATAAAAATTGCTTGTTTTGAGGACAACACAATGCTATTTCTGTACCCCTACTCTGCCGCTGTCAATGACTTTGGGATAATGTCCAACTTCCAGTGATGTGCGACCAAGTAGCTGAGCAGGAGGTGTGTGAGTGAATATGCACAGGTATTTAAAGATAAACAAATCCCAGCCTTTTGGCAAGCAGAAAATTAAATGAGTGATAATAAACCTTTTGGGCAGTTGTAACTAGTCACACACAAGCAACGTGGCACATGTGACAGTCCCTTGAAAATAATAAATGCCTGAAACAAAATATGGTGGTTGTACTCATAGAATACAATGTACATAGGGCTTAGTTGAGTACATATTTCATATTTTTGTCCACCACGCATGTAAGCGTTCATACAAGGATACTATAATAGAGTAAAATTAGGAAGAGACATATCAAAATGTTTATTCAAAATTAATATTAAATCTTCAAAGTGCAGTATCAATTACATCTGGCATTGAAGCACTGGGTACGGTTATAGTAAAAAATATTCCATTCACACGACTTCTCAGGAATTGTGCCACTAATATAAATCACAGCAAAGCTTTACATCGTGCAAAAGGGAACATCGCGTTTAGAATTTGTCATGTGAACAAAGAATCAGATAATCTGCTAATTGCTTGTGCTGAGAACTGCTTATTTTATTGTCAGCATTATAAAGCTTGTGTCAATTGGGAAGTGCAACAGCATTTGTATTTTTTGAGGCTCAAAGACATGTAGTGGTTGCATAATTTGTCCAATACCATAACAAAAATGCTGTATCTGAATAATAATAAGTATGTGCTTAGCCAATCTTAATAGATCAGGAGAAGAAACGCTGATAATGCCAAGTCCAGGATGAGGGACATTCAATGAGAGGGCATATTATCAGCATCTGTTCTCCTGAGCTGCTCCCAAACAAACATTTAATGAAGCACATATTATTGCCATTCATAAATACCTTTTGAGTCATGAAGTCAAAACAAGTTTTAAACAATTATACATTTACATAACAATTTGTTGAACGGTTGTACTTCTTTTTTTTTTCAAACATCCCTACAGCCATGTTATGGTATGTTCCTCTCACAAGTAGTCATAAACAATCTCCTTTTATGGCACAGATGCACATGTAGCACATACTGCACAAGGTGGCGCACAGCCAGCTGCTGCTTTATCAACCATTAAGACTGGCTCCAGACCAACAGGAATGATTAAACTGTCTCATGTATTTGCTATTTAAAGAAACTGCCAATTTTCACGTCACTTGGCAATTTATTTGATTGGTTTACTGATCCAAACATGCATACATAGGAAACAAGGTAAATCAATTTGATTATCTTCTGTAGTGATTACTACATCTTTGACAGTGAGGAAAAGGTAGCTGAATCCACTTTTTTGAGTACAACACCCTTGTTAGGGCAACTAACACACGGTGCTTTAATTTAAAAACCAAGCATGCTGAGTTGGAGCACCATACGTGATATGTGTATTAAGGGATTAGAATTGGGACAACTGTCATATAATTTTACTCGCCAGTTAATTCCTAGTATTTGGAAGTAAGAATGCATTTCTATCGTTAATCTGTTTTGTCTCACTACTTTTTTTACTCAAATTATAACAGAAATCTTACCATCAAAGAGTTGAGTCATGGGTGTAAATTCATCTACAAAGGTAAGAAGTTCGGGGCTCTCCTTGTAGATCTGCTGAACAACATACTTTAAAAGTGTGCATGTCTTGTCTCTCCCCCTGCAATCTGCTAACTTCAAGAAGAGAAAAATCAACACTTACAATGGAATTTATAATTTGTCTAAAGTTTATTTCTCTTTTTTGAATTAATAAAGACCATACTGAGAGATCACACAGTCTTCAGTTCGTTTGATTTTGGTTACCTCATTTGAGCGTTAGTTTTTATTTTAAAGCATTGATGGCTATCCCCCTTTGGTATTTTAGCAGTGCACATTAATTTTCTGAATACCGTCCCCTAATCAGAGACATCCATCTTTGTATTTCAAGTTTTGTATACTACAACCTTTGTCATATCCTTCTAGTTTTGTCCTTAACATTAGCAATATCCCCGAGGTGAATTTTTCATTTAAAAATCTAGTCCCCTCTGCAACCAAGGTTTCATTGTTTATCTCGGCAGCAGGGAAGGTGACATTATCAGCTAAATCTATGAACACTGCAGGTGGCCAGTCCACCCTTCCTGCCAGATCTACCTATGTAAACAGTGTTGGTCACTCACTCTACTCATGCTCTGCTGTAGCTCCAGGGTTTCCTGGGCAATTTCACTGAGTCAGGATTTGCACTAATTTTGGTGTTTGTGCATCAATTTAAGTGAATATTGGAAAGTGTGGTTTCAAAACGTTACAAAATGATATTCAACATTAGTAATTAACTTAATGAAGTTAAGTCAAAGAGTGTTGAGAAACTGTAGGCATACCTCACAAAATGTTCAGTTCAGTGACAGTAATTATTCACAGCAGTGGTTTGGCACTTAACAATAACTCCCCCCCCCATCAATGCAGTTGCCATTAAGAGAGATGCTCGAAATCCTGGTGTCACCTGAAAACTTGACTTCATTTGGCTTAACTTGGGTTTTCTGGTAAATGAGAATTCACAGCAAGGCCAGATACTTTAGCCAATGTGGTGTCCATGGGATCAAATCCAAACCATGACACTCAAGAGTATTGTGATTAGGGTTGGTTGTGTTTATTGTAACTTGTTTGATCACAATGGGAGCATAGCATGCACACGGTATCTTAGCATGAAAAGACAAAGTGCACTGGGAGTAATGACTGACAAAAAATCTTTATGTGACCTATTTACACCTGATACTGGTTGGCTTCTTTTTCACTGCAGTACTGACCACACAAAACTTCAAATAACAGATTTGAAATTAAGAATTATAATTATTTGAGTTACCAAGAACCAAGCCTCTATGAGTAGCCTTTCAAGCATCTGGCAAGGAAAGATTAATTTTAGATTGAAGCTGACAAAACAAATTCATTTTGAACATTCATTTCAAACTAGACGACTGCACTGTTCAAACTGTTCTACGGGGATGCACTTAACATAATTATTAGAACGTAGAATCACTAAGGGACGGCGACCATTTAGACCCGGTTTGAAAAGGGCCCCCCCCCCCCCGGTAGCCCACCCGGTATAATGCCTGCTCGGTATTCAGGCTACTCCAGGCCAGTATAAGGACTGTCTGCACATTGGCATTTCAAAGTCCATGATGAAAGGCTTCCCCCACCATGCTTGCACAGATGAATAGGGGTCTTAGCGGATTAGTGTAAACATTGTATAGAGCTGAAGGATTAAAAACCACAAGCAGGTTCCTTCTAAGATAGATTACATGTACCAGTACTTGCAGACAATAGACCCCAGGATGGAGAAGTTGGAGATCAACAACCAGTCCAGCATCCCAGGCTGGTAGCCAGGCCGGTATGAAAGGGGTTTTTGCAACTGGGCAAGCTTACCGGGGGGGGGGGGCCCTTTTCAAACCGGGTCTAAATGGTCGCTGGCCCTAAGTTTCCATCACATCACAGAGATTTAATTGCACGGAATCAATGTTCAGTTGGCAAGAACACTGATGAGGATTCAAGTGCTCAAGGTTGTGATTGAACCAGGAATTATCTGATACAGTGTCAGTTACACGATAGTTAGTTCCAAGAGGTGATGTACCATCTCACATCTTAAATAGTAAAAGAGAATCTGTGCAGTGTATACAAACAAAAGGAAGATCTCAAAAAATGTACATGTTGGGCTGAGTTCATTCATTAATTGATTTTCAAATAAATATTCAACCTTCCATTAGATTGAATATTCGAATATTCAGTCATACCAGATGGGAGATTTTTGATAAACATGGTATGAACATAAGCAGTTCAAGGTTTATGTTTACAAATAAGTACTTCCAGAAATCTTTGGTAAATATTTGCTAGTTTTGATGGTGTCCAACAATACTTGCTGACAGAGTTGTCATCTTTGTTCATTTACATCCATCACTGTCCTCCCATGCTATAGAACTTTTCCTACCCTGTCAATTACTTAAAATTTCGTAGTGGAAACCACGCTAACCGGTGTCAAGGAAAACTAAAGGGAAAGCTTATTTTATTTTCCAAAAGACTTCCACTTTTTGGATAGCAATCAATCACTCTAGACCTGTGAATCACTTTGAACACGGCTAAGATTACCCTCCCCATTTTCCACCTTAAAAATTCCCTTATTTGTGTGGTCCACATTGCTGTTGGTACCATTGCTTGGGATCAGTGGAACTTTCCTTGTGTGACTGCACAGACTGCATCATCATTCTCTGATCATCATTCTCCAGCTGAAATATCGTCATGAGGATTTTATCATAGTTTAAATCAGTTTGCATCAATACATAATCATTAAAAAGAATGCTGACTTGAAGTTCATGACATTTATTAATAAGAAATGTATTTCCATATTACAGTCATTTTATATTTTGTGTATGGATGCTGCAAACCCTAGGTCATCATAATTATGGTATATTTCCTCCAAAAGGACCTGCTCCCTTACCTCGAGGTAGCTCTGAGTGGTCTCTCGTCTGGGGAAAGCTCGGGTTTGGGAAGATCAGCTGACCTCTACAGGTTTCATAAGGGAAACAAGCCCAGTCTAATCTCACAGTGGCAAACCCCTAATGGGAGGGGGGTCGAAGTGTGAAATTCTCATTGTCCTCACGGCTTCAGTATTCACAAAATCCCCCAAGCTAACATCTATTCTTACACCCTTGGAACTAATAATCAGCTTCCAGCCTTTTACAAAAGAGTTAATGACTCGCACTCAGCCCCTACAACAGGTGTGCATGAAGCATGTGCACGCATGATGTGCAGCGCAGATGTCCTGTGAGCACCCACCACAGCTGGTTTAACAGAGAACAAATCGGGATCCAAAGTGCAGCGTATCACTGTTGCCGTTAGTGAAAGAATAAGGCAATGGTTGGACAGTTGTTTCATCATTCGAAGGTCACAAAAGCCATGCATATAACATCTACTTCGACATCCCTTCCACATTAATATACATCCCTCATTACCATTTTCTTATTATGCTGCTTTTTTAATTTATAAAAATATGGCATAACTGTACACTGATATACCTTTCATGGTAAAGACTGCACAGCTTGCTTGGCTAATCAGTGTTCCACGTATGTTAGAGAAAGGGACATGGTTTTTAGAGGCACATAAATGGCATTTAACTGATCAAGGGGTGTCAGGTCAACTCGCCCCCTGGCCGACTTGCCCCTTACCGACTCACCCCTTTCCAACTCGCCCCCTCGTAAACTCGCCCCCTGACCGACTCGCCTCTTACCAACTCGCTTCCTGGCTGACTCGCCCCCCTGACTGACTCACCCCCTGGCCGACTAGCCCCTTGAATGACTTGCCCCATGGCCGACTCGCCCCCTGACCGACTCACCCCCTTGGAACGCCAAGCGAATATGGCCGGCCCGATGTATTAAAAAAAAATCAATGGTTCTAACCAACGACGCGACACGAACGACTAACGGACGGTGATGGATATTTGGACTACCAATCACCACTAATCACTTATTTATTCAAACGCTCCTATGTCCACTGTCTGATTAGGTTATTTGTACATCCAACATACCCTCAGGATCAACAACATTGAACCCTCGATCCGTCCCATTAATATTTGGGTATGTGACTGTATCTTCTTGTAGTGACCCGATATCCAGTTAGTTAGTTAGTTAGTTATAGTGTTCTGTTGCTCATTCACTTGACTGGGACCTCACATATACTGCGAAAATTGATTTAGGTTCTTGGATATACGCTTTTTGTGTGATGTATAAAGTCATATAGTGGTACATTATACACTGATGTCAATTTTTAATGCCTCATTATTAATTTTTTTTATTGCGTAATTTTTATTCCTTTTTTGGAATTGAATATCTTTGAGAGTGCTCTTAATTTGTTTACAAGTACCGGCACCAGATGACATGACTGTTTTTCCATGACGTCATGACATGGACAGTGCATGCAGGGATATAATTCAATATGGCCGATCAACAATGTGATCCTTGATGACTGTACTCGCCGAATAAATCAGTATTTAGTGTTAATTGTGAACTAATAATTACATCCTGTGGAGTTATCGGAACCTGAAAGTGTGTAGCGACCGTTACACCCTTTGTCATAAATCATGTCTCCTTAACAGTTCCGTAGGTTTGCGTCACCGGGCATTATGCCTAGTATGTACCATTTTTTTATCCAAAATAGTCCGCAAAGTTAATTAATATGGTAGAGGGTTGGCGTTGTGGCGTACAAAATCCCATAGACAATACACAGGAACGTACACACGATAATACTGAATTAGTTTTACCAATATCAAAAAATATTGTTACCCCCCAAATTCCACACAAAGGGAATATCCACCAAGCTTTAAACAAACCCAACTTAGAGTGCCCGCTGCAAACCCCAGAACCTATTTTTAAGGGCAGCAATCACTGATTCCATCTCTGACTGATTCTATTTTTTATTAAATGGTGAATGGGCCGGCCATACGTGCTTGGCAAACTTAGGGGGGCGAGTCGGTCAGGGGGCGAGTCAGTAAGGGAGCGAGTTGGCTAGGGGGCAAGTTGGCTAGTGGGCAAGTTGGCTTGGGGGCAATTTGGTAAGGGGCAAGTCGGCTAGGGGGCGAGTCGTTTTGGGGGCGAGTTGGTAACGGGCGAGCTAGTAAGGGGAGAGTCGGCCAGGGGGCGAGTTGACTTACAATCGATCATGGAGCGATGTCCATCGAATTGTGAAGGCCACTTAAAATCATGCCCCCCAGCCCCAAAGACCCTTTAATGGCATTTAAATTGATTTGAGGGTGTCCCTGGGTGTCTGCCAACGCCAACCAATTACAAAAAAAAGCGAGAAAAAAAGGTCAGAATAAGGTCTCAGTGCCTTTTAATCCAGTAAAGGGGGACACCCCCCACAACAACAAACAACTCAGACAGCTGTCTAGACAGCTCAGAGACACATCAGAAACACTGACAATTGATATATGGCAGGCTTTGGCTGGCCAAGGCAGCCTTTGCATAAATAATCCCATAGGGCCACTTGGCAGAGAGAATAGTACCTATTCCCATGGGACTTAGCAAGAGGCTAGCTCTGGCTGGCTCTGGTGAAACTGATACCAGTCAAGGGGAAGTACCCACCTCCAAGGCGACTAAACTAGGTTATTCAGCATTGGGAAAGGTAGGATTAGATTTAAGGTCTTTGCATTTGGCCATAAACAAATGTTAATTAAGAAATTTAAAAAATAACCTTCAGTACCTGACGGAGCACGCTCTGCCCAAGGTTTTAAAAAAGGTCAAGAGAAGGGTTGGTCCTAGTTCAATAACCTTCTTACACAGAATGGGATTGTTGTCCAAGAGGAAATTAAAGCAGGCCCGAGTATAAGGTATATCAGCCTCTTTGCTTTACGACACTTGCAATTGGAGGAAACCTTTGAAACAGTGAGACCCAGCTCAATACATGTCCACAACACAGACACAATTACTAGAGCTTTGTATGAACTGAGAGGCTTTTTTTTTTCCCTAGCAAATGTGTAGATAGTTTGGTTGGTTGACCAGTGGGAGTACACCCAGCCATCCTCCCTCCTCCTGTGCAGACAAAGGTACTTCATGAGTCCCTCATGTATCTATATCATTACATTGACAGTCAGCAATGGTAGAAGCTTTAAAGAGATGCCAGGACATTTGGCAAGAGGCAAACAACCGTTATTGGTATTACTAATATCAAGAACTGCCAAGGTCTGAAAGGGAATGGCTTTCATAGTCCTTACGATTTCTGGCGTATAGTACTTCTCTACTTTGCAAATGATTAACTGAACTTAGAAGCAAACCTGGGTAACAGAGGTGGGTACTTGAACAAATGAATGCAACAGATGTTTGGACAGGGCCATTAGATTTATCTGTCTTCAGGTTAAAAATTCCAAGATGCCATCAAAGGTGGAAATGTTGGACCACTCACAATGTCTGGATTCAACATTTCAGGGAAACGACAAAAGAAAATGAACTGTATGATAATGCAACTGGTGTGAGATCCGTGCTGTCTCTACTTTTCGGCAGACAGCATAAAGAAATTTTTTTTATATAACTGGTTTTGCCCTTACCCAACGTATATTAATAAGCACTGTATGCTCAGTGCTTGTCAGAGAGCTTGTAAAAAACCTCGTCGGCTGGCTGGTCCGAGTCAAAAGAAGCAGTGGGTACCAGGGTTAATTTGCAAGATGTATTTTTTTATTTTATTTTAATTTCTTTTTTACATCTTGAAAATAGTTCGCATGAAATTTTGAACACCAGTGAGTCCTGTAAAGATGATTATCAAAATGTCATAGACTGTTCGAGGTTCGGCCTTAACTTTAGCTCCGTCTAGCGCCAAAGATTACAGATATTTTGTACAAATTGCACAAAGCTAGTCCGATGTAACAACAGTTGTCACGGGTGGGTCAAATTTACATGTCAACCAATGTGCCCCCAGGCCCCAGATAAGAGGGGCAGCTCTCTTGCGTGTTGTTGAAATCCCCCGAGTCTTTGAGTTAGTCTTGATATAGTTATTGCTTGTTATCACAAAATTTATGTATGAAACGCTCTACTTACCACTACTCAAGGTGCCACTTGCAATATTAAAAATCAAATGAAAAGAATTTAGTTAAGGCATACCATGCATTGGGTATACCATGGGCATATGTACAGTGGCGTATCAAGTGTGGAAGGGGGGAGTGCCAACCTGCCCCCCCCACAGAATTGTTCATTTATTTATTTTTCTTATGTAGAATAGTTCATATTGGTGAGTGGAAAAGAAATTAATCAGTTTATTTATTCTTATCGAATATTAGCACCAAACCATAAGAAAGCAACATCATGAAATAAAAGCAAGATGATGGGACTGTGGGTAAGGCTTTTGATATTTTCTTCCCAACATCATCTTCAATGAGTCCGGAGCTACATTCCCTTTTGAAGTCCCCCCAACACCTAAATAGCTGAATACTGCATAAGTATTCTTTTTCCACGGTTGCAGCATGTATTACATTCCAAACATGTTATCTTGGTTTTTTTTCGTGGGTGAGTCAGGCTGTTAGTGGTAAGTAGGAACATTAACAATTCTTGAGGGACCCAGGCTTAATATTGGAAATACCAGTGGTCAAACTATGGTCAAACAACAGAGCTGGTCACACCATGGTCACACGTGCAGGTTTACTTATTTAGAATCTAGTTCATAGCTGTATTCATTTTGACGGAAAGTACCATTTACTTCAACTTTTTCATTTTGAAAATGACAGAATTCATTTCTGAGAAGTAAACAATTCTTTGCAATATGTCGTATCCAGTGCAAATTGTTCGGAAACTCTTCAAAGTAAACAAGACTGCCAAAATATCTGTCAATGCAGTACATGAGCTCATTTTGAAAGATTTAACGGGTAGCTTACTTTAAGCAGGAAAGCTGGGACTCTACTTCGGGTGGCATGTGGAAATGGGAGCTTCAGATGTCAGAGGCCAGGACGCACAAATAACTGCCCAAAACCTGGGTATTATTATTACGGTTTAGAGGTTGTGGAAACACCTCCTGTTGCAGAAACAAAGGCTGTGTCTAGTGATCTGGAGTTCTTGTTAAACTTTCAAAAAATCATGTATATTTTAGAGACCACTAACAGAAAACACAGAAAAGAATGCGATTGACATCAGAAAGAAATTGCAAACTGCAAGAGGAAATGAAAGCCTTCAGGAAAGATAAACAAAAATTGTTGCACCAATTGCAACAACTGCGGAACAAATCAACCAGGCCGCATGCACTTGAAAACCTCCCACCATCTATGAAGCTTCGAAAGGAAAAAGTTAAGCTTCTAGGCAATAAAGTGGGCAGTCTTGTAGTCAAGATCACTTAAGCGCTTCACAAGACCTGCACAAGACCAACGCAATTCCGTGGGTCAACGTTTGCGAACAAGTGGCTGACAGCTTGGCTGCAATCCATTGGGCTTGCATTATACATGATGACCTTCACGAAAGTAGTCATGTGTTCTGACCAGGCTACATCCCGGTCATTATTGGCTTGGTAAAGCTCGGGATATTTGAGGTTCAGTTTACAGATTTTCCTCTGAGAAGCAGGAAATATCGATGGATTGCACCCGAACTACTGCAAAGCGAGGGTAATGCATTTCCTCATATCGATGTCTATTCTTTCAGGTTCACCATGTCCCATGTATGTCGTCTAGTACCAACCATGCAGAAGATCTGCAAACTTGCATATCTGGCAGATCCAGCAAAACTTGCAAGCTTGCCCTACATCTTGGCTGAGCTTAGAGCTTTATCGATAAATACAGGTAGGTCGGCAGGTTTCAAATAAAATGGGTATGTTATAACTCAAAGATCGTGACTCTTGGCATGGACCCAGTAGAAGAAAGCTGTTGTATTTTATTAAATCCATGTTTCATAATAATATATTCAAGGCAAAAATAACAGGAGTGTGCTTTATTATTCATGTTATAACAAAGCTGAGATCAAACAGTGATAAACTGAACACCGTATGCATCTATACCGATGATACCATAATTATAACCACTGCAGCGCTACGACCATGCTGCGTGGGATTTACGTTTACTTGTTACAAAATATTTCCATGTAGATCTTTCATTAAGAAGAAAATTAAGATTGGATCTAAATAGCACAGAAAGCAAACAGATTGTTTAAAATTGTAATTTATGCTAATTCATTTTGCCTTGTTTGATGTAGGCCCTACCTATAATTGTCAGTTTTAAACACTCTTGGGCCCCAGTTTTTCTAGGGAAACAAAACAAAAACAAGGAAAAAATCACGAAAGTGTGCTTATGTTCAGGAAAAAAAAAACGTAAGCAGGTTTACAGTCCTTGGCATGTTTAGTAATTCTTTTTTTTGGAGTAAACACAAGACTACTGCAAAAATCTACAAAAAGTGTATCAGTAAACCTAAATCTAGACGAAAGGTAGTTATAAATTTAATACTAACTTTTGGTTCAAGCTTTTTTTCATCGTGAACTGAATGGTAAAAACCAGGGCGAAGCAAATCCCTTTTTTTTTTCTGTAGTAGACTTATTGTTTGTCTGTTCTGCATTGATATATTTATGCTTATTTTCTTGTTACTCTTTTCTTTTATTTCTTTGCTTTCAATATGTAAGTAGATCATGCAAGCAAATGGAGCCAGATCATCCACGGAATGTGGAGGGCTGTAACTCGGCTCGAAAAACAGGAATGGAATGATCAGGCAAGGCAAGCAGGTGATAACCAATAAAGTGGTTCAAGACAGATATTTTAGATTGATTCCCACATATATGTACAGTTGAACATGATTAACATGAGCACACTTGAGACAAGATCGTGCTTGCTACGAGCATATTTCTTCAGTCCCTTTCAAAATGTATACATTCCTATGAGAGAAAAAATTACTTAATACAAGCTATTCTTAGACGAGAAAACGGACAACATGAGCACTTTTGTCAAACTCGCAATGTCAAAAAACATTGCCCATGGCATTTTTGTAATGAGTACAATTGAAAACACATCTTCAAAAGCTTAATCACAGTAAATCCTGATGGAGCGCGTCAGTAGTTCTTCAATAACGCTTATCTGCTTGGCAATTTGCGCTGCAGTTTTACCACCGATGACTTGGTGACTCTGTTCCCTGTGCCACTAGAGGGGGCTTTATTCAAGACAATGGGTTTGCAATGTCGCAGCATCAAAGGAGTTTCAATCAAAGTGGGTCTGGTCCAAAAGAGGTGTTTTTAAAATTTAAACCAAACAATGGGTGAACCCGACTCGAAAATCAAAGATGGGACGGAAGTTTTGATGCAGAGAAAAACAAATGCACAAACAATCCTCAACAATGACCCCACATGGTCAATGGAAAGAAAATTTTAAAAGGTTTTGCAAATTACACCCTTCTAAAGTTCCCTTCCTTCAGTTAACCGATGTCCCACATTCCCCTTTCAAAATCAACTCGCACAACCCTGTTGCACATCAAAAATGAAAGTTACTGTTCCATAAATTAAAAGAACATTTCTATATAATAGATTCCCTCCAGCTAATTAAAAACCAATGCAAATTCCTCAATTTCAATGCCCTCTTATGTCCGGACCTTACACCCATGAACTGGTTCTCAAGTTTAAAATCCTTTACTTACGTGCAACATAAGGTACAAGTTTCCAGGTCATGCTTTGCCATGCCGCACAGTGCGGCCGGCCACTTACACCACTGTTCTCTGCTGTCCCGTCAAACAAGTAGGCGTATTTGAAACCTTTGTTTTATTCATTCAAATCATATTGATAAATACAATTTAAAATTTATAAAAAAGTGAAAGGCTGGTACATGTATATCGAATACTAATCCACTGCATATACTATGCAGTACATTGCTGTAGTGTATTACAATGCTTGCTGGTGCATGACACCAGGCTTGGGCTTTATGAATGAGATAATTGTCAACAAGTATAACACAAGGTTCACTCAAAGACAAGTTTTTTTGGAGAGTCCGTATTAACTGTATTATGCACACTAGCTGTGGACAGATATACCAATGGAGGCACTGTCAATGTGATCAATAAACATGTGGGCAAAGTATCAAAATAACCATCCCTGCAAATCTCAGACCAGAGAAATTACAGGGAAACTCAGGGCATATTTTACTCGCGTGTACTCTGAAGGCCATAGCCAATGATCTTTTTTATAATAATGAAGATCAATGGCTGTGGCTTTCAATGCGAGCGTGAGGTATGCTTTGGTCAATGTAAAGGTAAATTAAAAAAAGGTCCAACAATTAAGGCCTAATTTAGAGATCATGCATTTATCAACAAATTTCATCACAAACAAGTTGAATAGAGTAGAACACCATTTTGGTAATGACATGCCAGAAGTTTCAGCTTCATCGATGTTGCCAACATTTTCATGTCTTCATTAAAATGGAGCTCTGAGTAGATTTTTGCATCACATTTAACAAGAGGACTTTAATGGGACAACAGACACTAATGTATGACAAACTGTTGGAAGAAACCTTTGTAAAGCTCAATTTCAAGTTACGTACACACTTGAGCCTGTCGGATGCTTACATAACTTGACCAATAGCAAAAGAGCCAGAACGTGGCAATAAACAGTTCTCGCACCATTACAGTTGTGTTATGCATGGTCTCATTCATGCATAGAAATGTCTTGTACTTGTAGTTAGCAAACGCATAGAGCACTAACAACTTGGTGTGGAGAGCAGCAAAGTGCTGAACAAATGAACCATGTCATTTCAGAAAACACAAACCATTAATATTTGATGATGAGACAGGTGTTTGGAGACCAGGAAGAGTTTGCAGTGGGTTGGAAAAGGATACATACTCCATTTACTATTTCAGCTGGTTCACAAAAAATGACGAGGTCGTTTCTGAAGACAGAATTCGTAATTACATGCCTCTGCCACCACTGACCAAAAGAACCCGCAAAACTGTGGATAGAAGAAGCAGCTCAGGAATGATCAGGATTCATTTCATGCCTGAAACCCTAATAAAGGAAGGTCGAGTCCTAATAAAAGTGAATGGAAACTTAGTGAGTGCAACTGTGACAGTAAACAATCCCGTATGGAGACTGATTACAATGGAAACAGTAACTGGGATAACCAGTGTTGACTAGGACAATGTTGTTCCGCCAAAGCATGAAGAGGATCCGGTTGGTACATCAATGGTAGCAGACATCTTGAGATGTCCCCTACATTGAAGTCAGAAGCACGTAGACCTGCCATGAGTATGAGAAAGCTGCCTCAGGATAAAAGGCGTCAAGGGAGTTGTGAAGACCAAATTACCAAGGGTAAAATAATTACAAACCCACATACAATCCCAGAAGATCCCACTAGAGAAGTTACACAAATAGCGCTAAGGAATTCTGTCCTTTTTTGTGGATGCTTTTTGCAAACCAGCATTCCAAGGGCGTACGCCTTTGTTGTTAAAATCAAGATGGATGGTGAACACAGGGTTGCTGAGTCTGGATTTACTGTGAGAAAAGCTGGAGAAAACACAATCATGTAGATATGGGTTGTAGATACTTGTAGCTCCGAGTGAAAGAAGTACATAAGGAAGTGTGTTATTGCACTTTCAGGAGTGTTAGCTGGAGCCAAAGCCTGACTATTGACGCATGTAACAAAATACTGAAATCTGCTGTCACAAATTTGAAAGGAGGGCAGATGACGTTCCATGCGGCCATGGCTGTAGCATTGCCAGAAAGTCCCGATTTAGAGGAAGATCGTGGGAAGTTGAGCATTGTTCAAGGAAGCAAAGAGATTGATGTACGGCTGCTCTATCATCCCAGGGAGAATGCGCGTCCACCACTACGTTGTCGGACCCTGCCATGTGGATCGTCTGCAGGTCAACTGCATGATCCTTTGTCCTTTCCATTAATGTGGCTTTGGTTGGCAGTGTGAAAAAAAGAAGCAAGAAAGCTGCAAGACATACTCAAAGACAGAGATGATATTATCATTCAGAGTCTCTAGCATGACTGTAGTCAGTCTTTGTCGAGCAAGGAGTTCCTAACAAGAAAGGTTTGCTAAGTCAAATGCACAAGTTGTCTTTAGTGGCAGTGTATAACACCTGAATATGCAGAAGAGTGTTGAAGATGTTAATGTCAAATCGAGAGTAAGCCGTGTTCCGTACCCGGCATGGCTGCCGACGCCTAAACTGTGTCAGAAAACTTTGATTATTTTCAGGCACGCGTGAAAAATAAATGGCTGGCATAGAGGAATCAGGCCGTATGACGTTTGCGATATGAATGACAGAATGAGTGTCCATAGCAACTCGCTCCGAGAAGAGTACTCATTCTAGTACACATTAACCTTGATTAGAAGAAATTGCTCGTAATTTCTGCTCAAGGAAAGGAAATAACACTTTGATGTCCGAAATCATGCTAATTGTGACCAGCCAGATTGTACACTGCCTGGCACAATTATTTTAAATAAATAAATTATTGTGTTACTTGAATTAGGTATGTTTCAAAACAAATTTGATTGACTTTGTACTTAACAGACCTTCTGACAATTATAGGGACGCTGACTTAAAGTGCTATATCTCGTGAAGTACATATCCAATTGGGTTCAAACTTTTGTTTATAGTTTGTAGAGGAAAGGTTTTAGACCCAAATTGACCTCATGCAATTTTGATGTCATCTTGTAATAAGTCACATAACATTAAAAACGCACTCTTGAAAGTACTATATCTCGTGAACTACACATCTGATTTGGTTGAAACTTTGTATATAACTCAAAGGGGAAGGGTTTTGGACCAAAATTGACCTGATGTGTTAATGACATCCTCCGGTGACAAGTCACATGACATTAAAAGTGCATTTTTTTAAAGCCTAATATCAGTGAAGTACATGTCTCGTCGGGTTGAACTTCGCAGATAGCTAGAAAGGGAAGGGTTCGCGATGGAAATCAATTTTATCTGATGCAGGTATTGTTATATGATAAATCATATGACATGTATCGAGATGCCATGGATAATAAACTTTCCATTGCTGTATTCCCACTTTGAGCCATTATCTAACAAATTTATCCAATTTTTGTTGGGGGGGGGAAAACTAAAGCAGCTCCACGGTTGTTCACAACCACGGTATTCTGTAGTTTTCCTTCTTCTGCTCAAAAGCCCATTTATTTTGTGCATGTTTTTGCTACACACGACTTTATTGCTTTTGCAACTTCATATTTATTTGGATATTCATCAAACTTGTACCAATGAAGGACCCCTATGCATAGATGGTGTTGGAACAATGATGTGATGATGGCGTCATCAAGTGATTTATTATTGATTTTTCAATATTTATTTCAGCCCATTGACACGATTTTGGTTACTTGGTGATATTCAATCATCGTCAAAATTACAGCCAGCAAAGACCCTAATGCAAAATTAATGCCAAATTTATTATGTCATCATGACATAGTCACCTTATTTTGTGTTGATTTTTGAACTCGTTTTTCAACAGCTAGACTTCAAGGCTCTGGCCAATCTAACTGATTTCATGTTTGTGCGCACTCATACTCCACCACATGAGGAGGGTCTCAGAACAAAATAATCACAATGACTCATCAGGGGTCACATGGCATGAGATTAGAGGTGCAGTATTTCTCCATAGGGATTGTTCACGGTATTTATTATGCGCTGTTATCAATCTGAATGACTATGTGGTTTCAACTTCAGCCAAGGATTACTATGAGAACGAAAGAGAAGTCATATTTTGGTTGCTTTCCATTTGATTACAAATATACCCAAGAATCTAAATATGAAGTAATATTTAAAAAAAAAAAAGTTGACCTAGATGTGAATCATGTGACACTCATTTAAAGGTGCATATTATCTGCATGGGTTTTTTATCCATTGACTTTGTACATGTTTTCCAGGGATTATTTGGGTAGCTTTGTGATCCTCAATCGTCATCAAAGTTACATCCAACAAAGACTGTGGTACAAGAGTGTGGTTAAATTAAAGACGTCATGATAACATCATTAAGTGATTTATTATTGTTTTTTCAATATTTATTTTAGCCCATTGACTAACCGTTTTCAAGGCAAAATTTTGGTCGTTCAGCAATATTCAAATGTCATCAAAGTTACACCAAGGAAAGATAATACTAGAAAAATTATGTCATGATGATGTCATCAAGTGATTTATTATTAAATATTACGTTAATGTTGTCAAAATACATAAAATCAACCGTAGCGTTCTGTTTGCGGCAATTGCCAGAGTAAAATTGGGTCTTCAATTCATCTCGTGTGGGTCAAATCACATGACCCTTCCTTCCTGTCTTAAGGAGAGAGCAAAATGCTTTTTTGCATTTTCGACCTACTGGGAATATAAAATATTCAAAACCAATTGAAAAAATCAGAAGGTGACGTCATCATGACGTAATACAATTTGGTGTTTTTGTTGGTTGTAACCCTGATGACAAATGAAGATCGCTTTATTACCAGAATGATGCCCTGAAAACATGTACAAAATGGATGGGCTAAAAACACATGAACAAAAACTGCTCCTTTAAACCTATGTCACGTGATTTGCATGTGACTCTAGGGTATATTTGTAGTCGAGAGAAAGGGACAATTTAGTCTGATTTCTCTTTCGTTCAGGTAGTAATTCTCAGTTGAGTTGAGGACTACTCACTCATTTCGCTCGATAATAGTGTGCAGTAGAAAACGTGTACAAAACCTATGGGGAAAATTAAACGTTAATTAAAAAATTAGGTCATGACGTCATCATGACTTCATAATCTTGGCATCATTATTGTATAACAGTCTCTGTTTGCTGTAATTTTGATGACTATTGAAGATCGCTAAGTTAGGAAAACGGTGGCTTGAAAACGTGAACAAAGTCAATGGGCTCAAAATCCCAGTGCAGAAAAACTGCACCTTTAAATTCAAGTCACGTGATTTGGGTTTAATTTGAAAAACTTTTGTGAAATATTACTTGATATTCTGACTCTTGTGTGTATTTCAAATCAAACGAAGACAAAAAAAAACAAGATTTCTCTTTCTTTTTCATCCTATAATCTTCAGCTGAAGTTAATGACTACTCACTCATCAAAATCGATAAATGTGTGTAAGTAGTAAAACATGTACAAAATCTATGGAGAAAAACTGCAGCTTTAACCTCATGTCACGTGACGCTTGATGGCATCATGACAAGTTTGTTCTGGTACCCCCTCTTAGTGGTGGACTAAATATCAAATCAATTAGATGGACCAGAGATCTGAAGTCTGGCTGTTGAAAAACGTGTACAAAAACCTAGGGGGAAAAATTAAATATTCCCAAATCAATAAAAAATCACATGATAAAGTCATCATAAATTTGCACTTATATTTTTGTATCAGGGTCTTTATTGGCTGTAACTTTGGTTACAATTGAAGATCGCCAAATCACCAAAATAGCGTCATGAAAACGTGTACAAAGCCAGTGGGCTGAAATAAATATTAAACATCAATAATAAATCGCTTGATGATGTCATCATGATGTCATTGTTCTATGCACATCTTTAGACAAGGGTCATTCATTGATGTACGTTCAATAAAGATCCAAAGTTGCTAAGGGACTAAAGTCAGTGGTGGGAGAAACATGTACAAAACAAAGGGGGTTTGGGTCAGCAGAAGAAGAAGAGGAAGAAGAAAACTAGAGCTCATCTGTCTGTTAGCCAACAGAACAGAGGGCTTTTTTGCATTCCTTTATTAATTTGAATAACCAATCTACTGCACAAACCTGATGGTGTAATCATTTCATCATGACCATTTGGGTCCAATGTTTCAACCCAATCAGGCATGCACTACAGGAAATAACTTGTTTTAAATTTTCAAATTTAATTTGACTCCTCATTTTACATCATCATCACATCAGGTAAATTTTCGTCCAGAACACTTCCTTTCCTTGATATCTGCAAAGTTTCAAATCAATGGGAAGTGCACTTTGGGAGATAGAGGGCTAAATTTTTAAGGTCACAGGACTTGTCACCTGGTGACGTCAACATCAAATGAGACCAATAATCATCTAAATCACTTCCTGTCCAAGATATCAGTGATGTTTGAACCCAATTGGACATTTACTTCATGAAATATGGAATTTTAAATGGTGCACCTTTAAAGTCACATGACTTGTCACCTGATGACGTCATCATCAAGAGGTCAATAATCGTGTGAATCACTTCCCTTTAAAATATACGCAAGGTTTGAACCCAATTGGACATATACTTCAGGAGATATAGTACTTTAAAGGATAAAACTTAAATGTCACGTGACTCATTTGCTGATGATAATGTCATCACCTGAGGTCAACCTCCTTTTATAAACCTTCCCTTCCTAACTATCAGGAAGGTTTCAACCTAATCAAACATGTACAATACAAAATACAATACAAAACATTATTGTTGCACGGAAAGATCACAGATTAGAGATTTTAAACATTTGTCCAGTTTGGCATTCCATACAATGCGATCTGCTCTCAGCAGCACATGGTCAGCATTTTGCTATGCACTGTGCACTGCCGGCCACACATTACAGGCAAACAGTAGCCAATCCACAGTACGTGAAAGGGATTTTCGAGTTCGCAAATATTGTAAGGGGGGGTTTCGTCGTCGGCGCTTCATCTGTGCGATGAAGTACACCACTTATGCACTTTTAATGCAGTTGACTTTAATGTTTTAGCTATCATCTAATGAACAATTCATGCTTATATCTGTTAAGGTTGATTTTTCACCAAATTTTGAAAAAAAAAAAAAACTTTTTATAAAAACCTCCGATCTGATGACATCGTTGGCCCCAAATTTCACACATGTTAACTGGGTTAAGATCATTGTCAACATCAATTTTCAGGCGATTCGGACATACTTCGCCACAGACATCTACTCAAAATTCATTTTTCAGAATGTTGACCCTGTCACTAGAGGGCGCTTGACAATTACGTGATGTCATCAGTAGATGATTTGAAGAATGCTATACCCTAACAGACTAACACCATTGAGAACAACTTGATACCTATTACCACTTTTAAGCCTACTTCTGGCTTCAACCGGAAGGAAGGGTCACGTGATTTGCCCAAACGAGATTAATCGAAGACCTAATTTTACTCTGACACTTGCTGCAAACAGAATTTTGCAGGAGGCCACAGTTGATTTTATATGGATTTTTACAACATAACAATTAAATATTCACAATTAAATAATAAATCACTTGGTGCCATCATCATGTCATAATTATTTTAGTAATATCTTTGCTTCCAGGTCTTCCTTTGTGTAACTTTAAGGATGACTGAAAATCTCTAAGTGACAAAAAATCGGGCCTTAAAACGTGTACAAAGCTGAAATAAATGTTTAAAAATCAATGAAAAGTCACTGGATGATGTCACCATGACGTCATTGTTCTATGCACATCTTTGAACTTCATTGATGTAAGTTTAATGAAGATCCGAAGTTACAAAAGGACCAAAGTTGATGGTAGAAGAAACGTGCACAAAACAAATGGGCTTTTGGTCAGAGGAGGGAGAAGAAAGAAGACAAAAAAACTAAAAGAACAGCTAGGAGTAATGCCTTTTTCTCAAAATTGCAAAAAAAGCCCCCCCCCCCCAAAAAAAGAACAAAACGAATGCCTTTTTTGCAGCTTGTGAAAAAGCAAAAACAAAAAACAAAACACAGAAATAATGCCTTTTTCGCAACTTGTCAAAAGCCAAGAAGAAAAAGAAAAAAACAAGAGCTTCTATGTCTGTTTGCAACAGAATATACGGCTTTTTTGCATTTCTGAGCTTGTCAATGAAAATGCCATCGTCATGATTGCATATATGCAAAGTTTCAACCCGCTGGGACATGTTCTTTTGGAGATATAGGGCTTTAAAAGATGCACCTTTCATGTCACGTGACTTGTCAAGTGATGACGTCATCATTCCATGAGGTACATTTTCCTCTATCACACATCCCCTTCCAGATATCTGCGAAGTTCCACTTGCTGGTACATGTACTTCCAGAGGATATAGGGCTTTAAATGGTGCATTTTATGTCATGTGACCTTTCAACTGATGACGTCATCATTCCATGAGGTAAACTTTTGTCTATCACACATTCCCTTCCAGATATCAGCAAAGTTTCAACCTGCTGGGACCTTTATTTTTGGAAATATAGGGCTTAGGAAGATTTGTATAAGATTCAGATCTGTTGTTTCAAAATTTGGAAATGCGTTTATGTATAGCAAGTTTGCCACTAAAAATGGGCCACTTCAGCTTAGATTTTCGAGGCAGCAACACACAAATTAAAACTCTGCTGGTTTGATTGCGGCTTTTTTTACGACGGTTGTTCTTTACCACCGAGCTGTTTCAGTCGTTTTATCCAAGGGGGTGGTTCCCTGGATCTGAGTCTGACATTTCCTTTACACATGGAAGAGGCAACCCTATGGATTGCTGAATTTTACGATGGCTTTTCCCCCATCAGCGAGCTGTTTCGGTAGCAGTAAGTTACAACTGGAATTTACAGGCGTTGGCTTGTGGATTGGTTTCCTGGGATTGGTTTCCTTGTACACGGACGAGTGCAGTATGCCCCGACAGAAACAGCAGCGGAAGCGCCGGGCCCAATGGTCGCCTACAATGTATGCCCCCCGTCGCCCCCACGGTCGGCCCCGCAAGTCCTCAGCTGCTGAGTCCAGGTCAGTGCCAACGAGTGCCTTCACCACTACGGTGGAAGCGGATCAGGCCACCACATCAGTTGGCACATCAATGGTGGAGGATACCGGTGCGGCCTTGTGCCCCGCCCCAGTGACGAGCGGACAGGCAGGGAGTCTCAGCGCAGGTTTTGCTGGAAGCAAAAAAATTCACGTTCCGCAGTCAACCAAAGAGAAGATTTGGAACGGGAAATATGTGGACATGGCGTTGCTATATTGTGAGAACGCTGCTAAGGCGCCGAGTCAAAATAGAAACGGTTCACCAAGCAGGAAATGATTGCCCTTAATCCCCTTTCAAACCATTGCCCGTTTCAACTGCAAGTGGGCAATGATTGCAAGAGAGCGTTTCCCGAAAAGGAGTTGGTTATGCAGCAACCTCTTTGATGCATACCACCATTTCCCCCATCTTGGTACAAAAGCCCTGATTCCCAGCTTACCATGAATGGTTATTGTGCATCGGCTTTGTTGTGTAAATTGGGCCAGTTCATCCACAGGCTTAGCACAGCTTATTCAGAAGGGGAAGCAATTAATCTCTTAACAAAAGACTACCTCCATCAGAGTCAACAGGCCTATGTGCATCACTAAGTCTCGTGTCACTGAATTAAGATCTGTAGTTTTCTTTCCCAAAATCTAGCACTGTCAGGCAGTAATTTCCACATCACAGATTTGTCAATAATTGGATTAGACAATAAACTAAATGGAGAACATTATAGATGCAACAATCACAGGACTTCAAAATCAATCTAAAAAGTGAAATAAGAAACTGAAGGAAAAAATCCTTATCCATGTAAACGGTAGTATAAACCCATCCCCATCCCCCCTAAATTGTTCACATATCAATGGGCTGGGGTCCCAGCTGTTGATAAACAGCTCTAATGACTCAATCACCAGCCACAATGGAGTGTAATCCTTAAAGCTCTCTATTGTTAGAAAACATCACCCAGGAGTGGCGTTCATCAAACCACAAGCCATTTAGCTAGTGACTCCCTATCGTTGCGCACTTTACTCTGAAGCGGGTAAGGAGCTTATCGTTTATGTATCGTTTCCCACTTCATGAACCGTTTCTATTTTGACTTGGTGCCTAAAGTGCTGGAGTCCGCCGGACATGGTTCTGAGCTGACCTTAGCTGTCGAACAAGGCCATGTAGTTTTTAAGCCAGTGATGATGCACCTGCGTATAATTGATTCCGTTGATAAATGGCTCAGTGCCTTTCATGTGTTTATGGCCATTTACGCTGTGGGTCATCTCAGCCACACATTCGATTTATTGAAGTATACTGAGATTATCTGCACTGCTGCCGCGCAATTCCCCCGCCTAGGCTGGTGCAACAGTTCTGTTTGTGTATGGAAGTAAACCCTTCTTGTTCTTGGGCTACCATCGACATGGAGCTGTGGGTTACTGTTACAGCCGTTGGTACTTTATCTTCTGCTCCAGCCCCAGTGGCAGTCGCTCGGACCCAACAATACAATAAACATGTCTGTTTTCCCTTCAACTCCCCAACGGGTTGCTGGTGGGCCTTGTGACGGTACGCCCATAGCTCCACTCGCTGTGGTCGTTCTGGACACGGGGCATCCGATTGCAGAGTAGGCTTGGGGCTCGGGCCTGCATTTCCAGGCACCCCTGGCCCCGCGCACCAGCCGACTGGTCCAGGTTGTGCAACACATGTGTATACGTGCTTCACAAAGACACCGTTGGGCGCACAGCAGGCGGCTCGGCCAGCTTTACCCAGTACAGTAAGAAGGCCATACACGCACAATGTGACCAATAACAACCGCCAATCGGCGGGTACTGCTAAAGGGGACAGAAATACCACTTTTCGTCCCCCCAACACCCAATAATATCGTAGTCTTCAAGCAATGGTTGTCAGGTTATGCAGATAAATCGGCAGCTAATTTGCTATATAACGGTTTCTCGCTGAGCTATCATGGTCCGAGGGTACATAAAGATGCTAATTGTCTTAAGTCCGCAACGGATAGGCCGGAAATCGTCCTCCATAAATTACGCGATGAAATTGCATTAGGCAGGATTGCAGGACCCTTCTCGGACCAGCCGCTTCCAAATCTTCAGTGTTCACCTATTGGTCTCATGCAAGAGCAACGACAGGGCTCGTTTCACCTTATTCACCACCTCTCCTATCCACAAGGTGAGTTCATGCATGACATTATTAATAAGGAAGAGTGTGTAGTTCATTATGTATCATTTGATACGGCTGTCGATTTCGCGATGTTCGCAGATTTAGCAACATGGCTGGCAAAAACGGACATTAAGTCGGCTTTTCGGTTGCTTCCCGTTGCCCCTTCTGAATTGCTTGGCTTCAAGTTTCAAGTTTCATAATCAGTTTTATTATGATAAGTGCTTACCCATGGGATGTTCGGTGTCTTGCAGGCTTTTTGAGGCATTTTGCACCTTTCTGGAATTTCACTTAAAGCAACTTTCGAACACTCAAACTGTCACCCATTACTTAGACGATTTTCTTGTTTATTGGGAAGCCCAAGCACTACTGCCAAGTACTGCTTAATACCTTCAAGGACATGTGTGCCCAGTTGCGAATGCCACTCACCACAGAAAAGACCAAGGGCCCTACCCAGGTGATTACTTATCTCGGTCTGGAGATCGATACGGTTAAGCACGAAATCCGAGTACCACACAACAAATGCTTGCCATACGGGAGGAGATTAAGTCGTTTTTGGGTAAGCATAAACTGTCCCTGAAAGAAATCCAGTCCATGGTAGGTTCCCTTAATTTTGTATGCCGCGCAATTGCGCCTGGACGAGCATTTACTCGTCAGTTGATTGGTATGTCCCGCAGGCTGCGGAAGCCCCATCACAAAGTCCACCTATCTCATGGCGCGAAACTTGACTTACGTATGTGGTTAACCTTCCTTGAGCACTTCAACAGGGTTTCCCCATTCCGAGATAAGAACTGGTGCAACAATGACACTTTAGATTTATTTACAGATGCTGCTGCAAGCATTGGGTTTGGTGGGTACTTCAGCGGTTGATGGTTTCACGGGCGTTGGTCCCCTGAGTTTATGGCGCTATCCCTGTGGATAGCATACTGCGAGTTTTATCCACTAGTGATTGCAGTGCATTGTTGGGGTTCCCGGTTAGCTCAGCGCAAAGTGCTTTTCCGCACAGACAATGAAGCAGTAGTGCACATCATCAACAAACAGTCATCTACTTACGACCAGATCATGCATTTAGTGTGACCTTTTGTGTTTCAGTGTCTGCTGTTCAATATCACATTTAAGGCCGTGCACATCCTAGGGGTACTAAATGAAATTGCCGATTCCCTCTCACATTTCCAGGTGCATCACTTCCGGGCCTCGGCCCAACAGGCAGACATAGCAATGACGCCAGTCCCTGACCTCCTCCGGGTGCAATAGAAGGTGAAATGCACCGGTTATTGGTGGCTGCCTCAACGGCGAACATGCACAAAACATACCAGACGGGTTGGCGTGCGTTTTGTTCATTTATGGGCCAACGACCTAATGAAACTAGACATGCTTCCAGTAATGATGTTCGCCAGTTTATAGCATGGCTTTCGCTCCAGCGTCTTGCCGCGTCAACTATAGCTACTTATGTATCGGCGGTGGGCTATTTTCATAAGCTTCAAGGTTGGCCCAACACATGGGATTTTCTGGTGGCGAAATTATCGACAGGTTGTCACCGGGAAAAACCGGGTGGCGATGAACGATGGTTCTTATCGGTATTGACCTATATCATTAACACACTCCCGCAGGTGTGTCACACAAGCTATGAAGCTGCGCTTTTTCGGGTTGCCATGTTATGCGCATTCATTGGGTTTATGCACATAAGCGAGTTTGCTGCAGTTGCCAAGTCTCACATCCAACAATCACTCCTCCATGTGTCTGGCGTACATATTCAGGATGCAGACGATGACAATGCAGCAATGTTTATTTCCTATCAGCACACAAAAGCTAATCAAACTGGCCCTCCTCAAATCATTTGCTTGGTGTGCTCAGTTCATGAAAGTGTCTGCCTGGTCTGTGCACTGACAAACTTCTCATGGATTCCCCACACGTCGCTTGGCACTTTCTTCTGCCACTTCGGGGGTGAGTCACTGACACAGTATCAATTTAATGTCACTTTGCAACAAATTTTTTTTTGGGGGGGGGGCTCGCAGACACCCACTTTCGTTCCCACTCCTTCAGCATCGGAGTGGTCTTAACCGCATTCGCGTTGGATTTCCCCTGGAACAGATCAAGACAATGGGCTGCTGGCATTCAGAGGCCACTCAGCGTTATATTCGCCCGCTGGTATCGAATCATTTTCTCAACGTGTAATCAGACAGAGACAATTGCTTGTCTTGAATTCATAGCATATGGAACTGTCCATTTCTTGGATTATATAATCAAGAATAAATAAAGATAAATAACAATATACAAATATATAAACTACTGAAAGTAATACTAATATTTAACAGCAACAACGGCACCGGAACATTCCTTGTTCCTCTCCCCTTTGTTCACAGGGGATACTTGGGGATTCCATCGTAATATGAGCAGAGACCACACTCTGGACTAGGCAAGACGTCCGCTGGAATGGCCTGGGTGGAGCAAAATATGGTGATGCAACAAAATTAGTGGCAGAACTCGCAGCAAGATGGCCTCGTCTGGCCATGCTAATCGTCCACTTAGGCACTAACGAGTTGGTCGAGACCAATTTCTTCTGTTTCCGACAAAGGCTAGCACTTTTTTCATGCGAGAGAGTCTTGACACTTACCCAGAGGCACAGTTTGTTTTGTCAGATATTTTACAGCACACCTGTTACTTTGGGTCTACTAATCCATCAAAAATGGAAAGGAGGCACCACACGATCAATAGGTAGGCATGTTCACTGGGTCATCGACTGGGAGTGTCAGTGCTACACCACCCTCAGTTCCGATGGCCGGAGTTCACATTGTATTGTTATGATGGCATCCACTTACCTGACATGGGCAACAAATATTTTAGAGCCAACTTAAAGGACTAAATAATTACTGCCTTTGACAAATAGAATCATTTACCGGGATGTGGGCCTAATGGGTGGCATTGTTAACGTGTTTGTTTGCTCAGGTGGTATAAGAAAGGATGGCTCGGGTGTCCGGGCAGTAGTCCCAGTGGGGCGTGCATTGCGCGTCTGGCAGGAACTACCGGGAAGCAACACGCAGTTTCCGAAGTAAACAAATAAAAAATGTATGCAACTTATCTCACAGTGATTATAATGTAAAGTTAGTTGTTAGTAATGTTTCATTTTTGTTTTTCTAAAACACTACACCAAGCACCCTCTTGTTCTGGTGGGGCTTATTCCAACCGCATGTTCAAGCGGTGGAAAAAACAGCGTGCTTTATGTAAGATTTTCTTAATTTCTAAATGCTAAATAGAATCACATGACAATTAATTTTAGGACAAGCACCTACTGGTTCTGGTGGGGTTTGTCTGCATTGCAAGTGTGCCAAGGAATCCCAACCTGTTATGCCAAGTTTTTCTGTTAACAACCTTGCCTTTTTCTGCCAGTGCGGCAAGTATCTCTTTGGCAAAGTGTGCCTGAGTTTCTGCCAAGTGTGGCAAGTGTGCCAGAAAAATCTTCCAGAATTTTTGCCAAGGGTGGCAACAGAAAGTGGCTTTGAAATCGGCAAAAACAAATAAACCTGCCACTCGAAATCTTTGCCAAAAACCAAAACATGGTGTCACTGTGTGGTTTGTGCACATATAGTCGGAGAATAAGTATGTTTTACAGCACACATATTGAACTGTAAATGCAAGCTTTACTAGGCATGTCTAGGAGAACACTTCCTGTGCTCTTGTTGACAGCTACGCATGTAAAATCTGATACAAATCTAGACCTCAGAATTGTCATGAGTAAAAGAATAAAAGTAATTAAGCATAGTGCTCAAAAGTAAATTTTGAAATTCAAAGTTTACTTTCTACATATTCATTTTTTTAAAAATTGTTATCCATATGTGCAATATATGATGAAATGATTCTAACCAATAATAATAATAATGAGAATTTATAACACGCCAAATCTGTCGCAAGTGAAACTTTTACAAAACAAAAACAATTTGACAATTACTGAAAAGGTCCTAACAAATATAGATACATGTACATGAAAAAAACATTTACCCAGGTCTGAAGTGTAATAGTACTACATCTGCTAATTTATGTTTTAGCCAGCTTAGCTGCATGATAAGCTTGTCAAATGATTATATTTTCACACAACACCAATGATGAATCACACCATATTTCAAACAGCTTTTAAGCACCTAATTTCTGGAAACAGAACATACCGTACACTATGCAGATATGTTAATTTGAAACCAGCAATGGCTCAGCTGATGATTGCAAGCAGTCAATAATTAACCAGATACATGTAAACTTTAAGTGAAATCTATTTGTTCACTATTTGTCATAATTTGTCACAAAAATACTTGGAAGCATCACATAAACTCTGGTGATGCTGAGCCAATAAAAGAAGGGGTGAGGTATCATTTGTACCTGCATCAGCAGGAGATACAGGAACAAATACTCGGCCTGGAGGAGAGGAGAATAACAGAACCCTCTGATAGTCCCTGGGCAGCAATTGTTGTCCTTGTGGACAAGGATGGTATGAAATACTTTTGCACTGACCACAGGAAGTGTAATTCAGAAAAATTTGAGGCAGTGAGATGGGTACCATGGTTCTATACCCTTGATTTAGCGTCTGGACACTAGCAAGTTGTTCTGGATGAAGACACCAGCAACAAATGAACATTTGTAGCAAGAATCCAACTGCACAGGTGGACATGCAAGCCTTTCAAGGTGTGCAATGCCCAGCCCTTTTGAACAGCTTATAGAAAATGTCAAGAAAAAGGATGACATCATAGTGTTTGGTCAATTCCGTGACTTTTCCAGGTCCAGAAATTGAAAAAAAAATTCCATGACTTTTTAGGCCGCAGGACCCTTACAAAAATGTCCCATGCAGATCCCATGGGCTGCCCATGGGACCCCATGTGTACACCATGGGACTGGCAAAAAAAATAATGTTGGTTGAAGTGATCACCATGGGACATTTTGTGGACACCATGGGAACACCATGAGGCTTTTATGATCAGCATGGGAACACCGTGAAGTTTTATAATCAGCATGGAAACACCATGGGGTTTTTATAATCAGCATGGGAACACCATGGGGTTTTTATGATCAGCATGGAAACACCATGGGGTTTTTATAATCAGCATGGGAACACCATGGGGTTTTTATGATCAGCATGGAAACACCATGGGGCTTTTATGATCAGCATGGGAACACCATGGGTTTTTTTGATCTGCATGGGAACACCAAGGGGTTTTTATGATCAGCATGGGAACACCATGGGGGTTTTATCATCAGCATGGGAACACCATGGGGTTTTTATCATCAGCATGGGAACACCATGGGGTTTTTATCATCAGCATGGGAACACCATGGGGTTTTATCATCAGCATGGGAACACTGTAGGGTTTTATACCCTACATGGGAATACAATGTGATTTGTATGCGGACACCATGGAAACGCCACACAAACACTCTTCAAATTTTTGCAATCATCAAGAGAACACTGGGATTTGTATTGATATGGCATCTACACAAGTACACTTAGAGGCTTTATTGTATTGTAAACCACATTAGTTGCTGCCATTAAAATGCAGCATTGGCATGAACTACAGTGCAGAGTTTGCAATGGAATGTTGATTTGATGACTGTAACTTTGCCTGTCACCATGAGATGCACAGGACACTCACCAAGGGAGGCATGGGTAAATCATCATGGGACGCAAGGAACAATTGACATGGAACAATCACCATGGGATGCATATGCGTAAGTGTCGTTGCTATGTCTTATTCTCGCGGAGACGGACGACTTCAACAAAGCTGTTAAAAAAACAACCAATTTTACCAACATCTGAATAACAGCCACATTCCCAGAAGGTATTTTGAGAAAAGACCATGCAGATGCCGTTCTTGGAGAGATGAGGATCTGTTTAAAGTTGAGGTAAAGTGTAAAATAGTCATTTAATTAGTATTAATTATCATTTCAGTTTAGAAAATCAAACATCTGTGCGATCACTATGCCATTTCTATGCAGCTATGTTGCATGGAAAATGTCATGACGTGACATAAGGCTAGTATGTTTTCTGCAAAGACGAATGAGGTAGGCCTAGTTTAGGTATTTATGAGAGAATCAGTTCTGGTTGCTGCTGCTGCTTTACTCCAGGGGTCATGGTCATTAATATTTTTAAAGACATTTGAACTCCTGACTTTAATTGCCATCAGATCACAAATGCAGAGTCAAAGCCTGGGGTCTAGCATTATTATTATCTAGCATTAAAGACAAACTATGATGTCAGGATCATCGTAGTGGCTGATTGACATTCCAAAATTAGAAAACTGAAGAAAACCATGGCCTTGAAAATCTGAGCTTGGCTCAAAGACTGGTTGAGTTCCGTTCCTCCTCACGCTCGATGGCTGGTTCTTGAATTCCGATGTAACCTTGGTCACAGCACACTGCAGTGAGGGTTCACATCTAGGTTGCGGAGGTGGTCCCGCAGATGTACCAGAGTCGATGAGCAAGCTAGCAAGGGCAGATTCTTATAATCAAGGAGAGACGAACTGATATTACGTCGAACTGTATGTCAGATATTTTAATTTGAGAGCAGACGTACATGTAGTGATAACACTTGCGAATTTTGACTTAAAGATCTACTATTACCTGTACATGCCTTGAACCTTTCAGGTTATTTAATCAACCTTGTTTTCTCTGGAGCTTATACTGACATTTGTTTAGAAGTTTTCTTGCGAATACTTATTTTCCTGGGAGGAACTTTGATTGATAATTCTTTTATTTCGAGGTGCTTTTCAGTGTTGCAGTGGCCGTGAAGTGAGCTCTGTGTGACACGGACAATACGGTCCCCGATTGACAGAGGGTCCCCGATTGACAACTGTGTACAAAACATATGGGTGGTCTTCTAAAAAAGTACAAACAAAAGAGGAACAATAGGGGGTCCCCAGTTGCAGGCAAATACACACGTGTGGGTGGATACATCCATGTACCACCATCATATTAAAATGGTTCCTTCATCAACAGATGACAGAAGAATTTGTACCAGCACAGTACACGAAGGAAGTCTTTTGACACGCTGGTATGGTCGATGGAAATGCATTTCATACCAAGACTATTCTACAGAAAGACTTAATCAAAACACCATGATTATCTAAAAAAAAAAAAGACTGCAACCAATAGGACCTGAAATATACAATTATATGTATACATGTCCCTGGCATGTTTTATTCAAAATTACTGCAGAAATTGTGAACACAGGTTTCGGAGCATTATACAAAGTGTTCAGCGGTTACAAGATCCTGATATTTTGAGTGTATTTGCATGTCTTCTTTAGTATCTAGGGCCAAAAAAAATTGTTACCGTTAGTTATATAACATACAATAGTGTGATGCCCTAAACCACAAATGCAGTTGTTCTCTTTTCCTTTATACATAGTAAGGACTATGGACAAGTTTCACTGTTCAATATTTTGAGTGTAGTATGAGAGTTAATAGTACGCTGTTGTGCACTCGCAAATAAAGTTGTTAAAAGTAAGCAAATCCCCGATCGGGCAATCTGTGTATCAAACCCCCTTACAAGAAAACTGAAGTGCGCCCTCACGTGATGAGATCCCATGTTTGTGTTACATGTTCCTGGCTGATTCCCTGCGTTTGACCATAGTGTCGAGAGGGACGGAAGTACGCTGTGAATTAAATGAAGCATTCGCATTTGAAACAACTATTCATGAAATCATTCTTTGCCCATTATTCTTTAAAGTAGGAGAAGGAAACATAATGTGTTTTTTTTCGGAGATCTGAAACTTTGCAGATATCTGGAAAGGGATCTGAGACAGAGGAAAATTTACCGCATGGAATGATGACGTCATCAGTTGACAAGTCACGTGACATTAAAGGTGCATTAAAGCCCTATTTCTCCAAAAGGACATGGCCCAGCGTGTTGAAACTTACCAGATATCTTGAAAAGGATGTGTGATGGACGAAAATTGTCCTCATGGGATGATGACGTTATCAGTAGACAAGTCCTGTGACATTAAAGGTGTATCCTTTAAAGTCTTGTATCTCCAAAAGTAAACATGTCCCAGCGGGACAAAATTTTGCAGATATGCAATCACGACGATGGAATTTCAATGAAAAGTGAAAAAAAAGCCCTATGTTCTGTTGCAAACAGACACAGAACCTCTCGTTTCTTTTTCTTCTGACCCAAATACCATTTGTTTTGTGCATGTTTTTTCTGCCCACGACTTGGGTCCCTTAGCAACTTCGGATCTTCATCAAACTTATGTCAGTGAACAACCCTTATGCAAAGATGGTCCTGGAACTGGAAGTAGGCTTATTGTTTAAAACTGGTAAAAGGCGTTAAGTTTTTTTCAACGGAATTAGTTTTCCAGTGTTAGTGTTGGGTTGAAACCCTGCTTATATCTTGGAGAGGAAGTGCTTTTGGCAAATATTATTATTGAGCTCACTTAGTGATGACATCATGAACAATCACTTTTTGCATAACGGACATAATTGGCATTATCAAAATGTCAAATGTTATTAAATTTGCCTGGATTCTACTTTTTGGTTGATTAAAAAAGGGGCATGACACCTTATGATCTTCGTGGGAACGTATTAAGCCCTGCACCCTAAACAGTAAAGTTAATGAAGTCAATGACAACATCAGACCCTTAACCATTTGCTGCCGGGTGCTTTTTTTAACCATTACATGCGCTGCCGGGCGTTTTTTTTCATATTTTCGTTTTTCAAAAATCTTAAAAAATTCATATCTTTTTTTCTGAACGCCTAAACCCCATAAAATGGGTGTCCCGTGGCAAGTCTAGCCCTCACAAGCAACCTCTATTGACCCTTCGGTTTTGCGGCCACGCCGCCAGCTCTGTGTAGAGCCCCCATTGTGTGCGTTACATAAGGGCTCGTTTGTTCCGGGCCTTGGCCCAGTGCGTTGCTATGCTGCCGTGTTGCTATGTGGAGCGATTGACGGTCAAGACCTCAACGTGTAATATGCGGTGAGTGAATGGGAAGCTGTGCACGTGCACTGGGCTTGAGTGAATGGGAAGCTGTGCACGTGCACTGGGCTTGGTCAACTGTTCAGTGAGTGCGGGCAATGACGGACAAATGAATTCATGCTGTAACAAAAGGGGTCTAAAAGTGTGTCTTTTTCGTGGCGCTGCTGCGTGTAACTTTCGCTATTTTTTGAAGCTATTGGGGTTATTTTCTGTTATATATTTTCCCATCTACCAAACTTATATCCCCCCCAAACCACTCTCATATTTTATCTCCCAACTTGTTCATTTTCCCTCCCATAGTGTAAGATATTTCCCTTCCCAAACTTTATTTCCCAAACAATTTCAAGTAAAATTTAGAAACCAATAAAATAAAGCACACATAGAAATACACACACAGACAAATATTTGGAGAGAACTTCTTTTTCTCTTATTTTCTTCTTGTCATTTCTCTTGTGTTTTCTTTTCTCATTGAAGTAGTCGAACTCATAAAAGTAGTAAAATAAATTTCCACTCTTTCTAATCAAATAAAAATCAAACACCGGTGCAAGGAATAAAAAGTACTTTCCAGAAACTTTGTCTTTTTTTGTCATTCTTTTCAAAGGTTGAAAACATGACCTAGTAAAACCATTACAAGGAAATGTGCCACTTTTTCAAGAGATGAAAATACTACATCCTCAAAGCAGTACGTTCCAGAAACCTTGTCTTTTTTGTCATTTTTTTTCAAAGGCTGAAAATATGACCACCTAGTAAAACCATTACAAGAAAATGTGCCACTTTTTCAAGAGATGAAAATACTACATCCTCAAAGCAGTACTTCCCAGAAACTTTGTCTTTTTTGTCATTTTTTTCAAAGGCTGAAAATATGTCCACCTAGTAAAACCATTACAAGGAAATGTGCCACTTTTTCCAGAGATGAAAATACTACATCCTCAAAGCAGTACGTTCCAGAAACTTTGTCTTTTTTGTCATTTTTTTCAAAGGTTGAAACTATGACCACCTAGTAAAACCACCAGAAATGACATATTGTTTTACACTAGATAAGTGGGGCATCAAGTCAAAACACACATGAAAAACACAAAATATAATGTCAATGAAAATGTCCATGAAAATAATTGTTCAAAGTGTCAATTAGTGGACAGTATGGTACTCCTTGAAGCAGGGGGCGACGCAAAGGGGCTGGTGGCACGTGTCGCACTCGAAGTGTGTCTTCTTTCGCAGACCACGGGAAGCACAGAGGACACACCGCCGGTAGCAGAAGTCACCATAGCTGGTCCTCTCAAAGTCCATGGGGAAGTGTCGGCCAACAAAGCGGGAGTTGGTGAATGGTGGAGTATCATGCTGAGGGCGGTACTCGGGCAAGGGCTCGTCGAACAGCAGCTCACGGACAAGACTCAAGCGGTAGTCGAGGAAGGAGAGGCAGTGACCAACGGCCAGGTACACGGCGTAGCTGTTCACCAGCATCAAGTCAAGCAGGTAGAAGAAGAGCTTCTTGTACCACTTGAGGGACTTACTAGTTGCTCGATGGTTTGCCGCTAGTTGGTTGCTCTTGTCAACGCCCCCCATCAGGGCGTTGTACTCGATGACACAGGTCGGTTTCTGCTTTTCCTGCCCTGTCCTGTCTTGCTTGCCGGTGCCACGGATGTCTGCCGTATGCATGGTGGAGAGCATACGGATGTTGCGCTTGTCTCGCCACACCATGGCCAGGAGAGAACCGCTGACACCCAGGTCGGCCGACCGGGACACTGTTTCGCCCTGCTTCAGCTTGACGGACTGCAGGTCTTTCGGCATCCCTTTTCTGTTCCCCATGACGGTGCTGACGACGTTGAACTTCTGGTTGTGAAGTCGTCGAAACAAATCGGGACTGCTGAAGGCCCGGTCGAGGGCAAGGTTGTAGCCCTTACCACTTAGGTCGTTCACCAGGTCCATCACCACTTGTGTAGTTGCTGGGAGGTCTCCTTTACTTTGGCCGGTGTAGATTTTGAAGTTGTAGCAGTACCCGGCGGCACTCCCGGTGCTCTGGCACAACTTGTACATCTTGATGCCGAAGCAGGCCCTCTTTCTGGGGTTGTAGGTAGCGAAGAGGAGATGCCCATAAAACTTCAGCAGGAAGTCGTCGACGGAAATGTTCCGTTGAGGAACGTAGACAGTGGCAAACTTCTGAGTAAGATGGTCGACGACTGGGCGCACTTTGAAGAGGCGGTCGGTGCAGTCATCTGGCATGGCGGTGTTATCGTTGAAGTGCAGGGACTGCAGGATGGCAAGGAAGCGATCTCGGGGCATGACGGACGGGAATAGGCTCATCTTCAGTAGTGGGTCAGTGGACCAGAAGCTATGAAGGGTGGGGTGCTTCGCAATGCCCGTCATTATGCAAAGGCCCAGAAAGGCCTTCAGTTCTCTAGTGTTCAGATCAGTCCATGATCGCATGTGCGCCGATGTCGTAGCGGGCCTCTGCATGGCATACCGGTTTCTCTCTTGCACTATCTTGTTGTAGAGAACGTCGTCAAAAAACAGTTCAAAGGCTTCACTGCAGGTCGAGCTGCGATGCAGGCGGGGATCGACAGCACCACCATTACCGGTGAAGCCGTACTTCAGCGGTGTACTGTCTTCATCTGTCCACCGGAACGGTGCGGCACTGCTGCTGGTAGACGCGGCGGTCTTTGTACGGGACTGTCTCTTGTGCTTGGCATATACCGCCAAGGGTACATCACTGTCAATTTCTGTACTTGACTGTACTTAAGCAGGTGACGGCGGTGATGAAAAAGACAAAGAAACTTCGTCTGAACTCAGATAAAACTCGCTTTCGCTGGAAGAACTGGACTCCGGATATAACTTCAGCCATGTTGTCTGTACTCTAAATAACACGATACCCAATATGAACACACGTGAACACTGCACGGCGTTTTTATTCTCAAGCAGCGAGGGCCGTGCCCTGTCAGTTAACGTGGCAACGGCTAGCAGTGCCCGGGCCGGGTCATTCATGGGGCGCAGGTGCATAATGAGCCCGCACAGCCCGCGCTTTGTCTTCGGTGCAGTGCGGCGATAAGCCCCTGCAAGGGCCCAGCAGCGCGAACAAATGCGCTCTGCAAAACAATACACGGATTACCTCCGCTAATTGCAGCGCTCTGCGCTGAAAGAATACAGGAATTGATTGGCAGTGCCCAGCAGCTCTCAGGCGCTCGTACTTTTATTCAAGGCTTTGATAAGTTCGGTCACCCCGGCTATAAAATAAGTTCGGTCACCCCGGCTATAAAAGAAGTTCGGTCACCCCGGCTATAAAAAAAGTCACAATTCACCGGCCAATGATGGCCTAAACTTTTTAACTGACAGCCCCAAACTTTTTAAGAAACGCCCAGCAACTGTCTTTTTTTTATAGTAAAGTTCCGATTTTGGAGTCTCCGCCCCAAATATAAGGCCTATGGCTCCGGTACCAGAGCCCCCGGCTGGAAGTGGTTAACTTGCAGATCCCACATGGTGTCTTTTGCCAAAGAATGTCACAGTACTTTTGAGGTGTATATCATACAGTACAACTTCTAATCACAGTTATCGAAAGTGAAATTAATTTTTGCACCAAAATGATCAGGATAGTGCAACAGATGTCATCTATAGTGGTCCTGCAATCTTTTTTCTTAAATTTTGTACACAGAAAATGTGAAATGTCCAATTAATTATTGCTATGTCAGATATTATCAAAGATTTTTTTGTAGAGTGACAATGCATATTTATGATTATACAAATATGGCTGGGTTTGCAGACCGATGTCAACTGAGAATACACTCTTTGAGGCCCTGTATCTCCTGAAGTACATGCCCGATTGGGTTCAAATCTTGCAGATATCTTGAATAGAGAGTGCTTTAGAGGAAAGTTGACCTTATGTGATGATGACCCCATGAGGAGACAAGTCACGTGACATTAAAGGTGCACTCTTTATAGCCCCATATAACCCGAAGTACATGTCCTTGCAGATATCTTGAAAAGGGAGTGCTTTAGAGGATGTTTGATCTGATGTGATTATGACGTCATCAGGAGACAAGTCACGTGACATTAAAGGTGCACTGTTTAAAGCCCAATATCTCCTGAAGTTCTATCAGGTTGAAACTTTGCAGATAACTTAAAAGACTTGATGACTTGATGTGTGATGCCTTAGTTGTTCAAATGTAAAAAGTATGCAAAAAAGCCCTCTGTTCTGTTAGCAAACAGACAGATAAGCTCTTTTTTCAAGATGTATTTTTGCGTTGGGGAGATGTTAATTATATATAACAGGTTTGCCCTTAGCCAACGTATATTAATAAGCACTGTATGCTCAGTGCTTGTCCGAAAGCTTGCGAAAAAAACCTCACAAGCTTACTCGGGTGGGACTCGAACCCACGACCTCCTGCTTACTAGTGAAGATGTCTTAACCACTCGACCACCGAGCTTGCCGGGGTCGGCTGGCCGGTCCGAGTCAAATGAAGCAGCGGGTACCGCGAACTATTTTCAAGATGTATTTTTGCGTTGGGGAGATGTTAATTATATATGACAAGTTTGCCCTAATATACGTTGGGTAAGGGCAAACCTGTTATATATAGATAAGCTCTAGATTCTTCTTCTTTCTCTTCTGACCAAAAGCCCATTTGTTTTGTGCATGTTTCTTCTGCCATTGACTTGGGTCCTATTGCAATTTCAGATCTTCATCAAACTTATATCATTTAACAACATTAGTTCAAAGATGTGCATAGAACAATGACGTCATGATGATGTCATCAAGTGATTTTTTATTGAATTTTTAATATTTATTTCAGCCCATTGACTTTGTACACATTTTCAAGGCTTCGTTTTGGTAACTTGACTACGTTTGATCCTTATCAAAGTTACACCAAACACAGACCTTAAGGCAAAGACACTAGTCAAATAATTACATTGTTATGACGTCACCAAGTTATTTATTGTAGATTTTTACATATTTATTTTAGCCCATTGACTTTGTACATGTTTTCCAGGCAATTTTGGTTACTTGGTGATCTTCATTCGTCATCAAAGTTACAGCCGGCAAAGCATAATTTATGATGTCATGATGACGTCATCACCTTATTTTATTTTGATTTTTGAATATTTTATTTCTCCCCCATACATTTTGTACACGTTTTTCTAATTAACACAAGTTAAGGGTAGTCCTTTACTTCGACTCAAGATTACTTTAAAAACGAAAGAGATATCGGGTACTTTACAGCCTGTTATTTGATTTGAAATATGCCTAAGAGTCCGAATATGAAGTAATATTTCATAGAAATTGTTCAGTTTAAGCGCAAATAACTTGACATGACAGTGTTTCTGCAAATGTGTTCATAGCCCATTGACTTTGTAATTTTGGTAATTTAAAGATGTTTGATTGTTGCCAAAGTGATAGCCAACAAAGACCCCAATGAAAGATTTATTGCAAAGGGATGATGTCATGATGATGTCATCACCTTATTTTATATTGATTTTTGAATATTTAATTTTTCCCAATAGGTTTCGTAAAAATTTTCAACAGCCAGACTTCGGCTCCCTGGTCAATCCAATTGATTTGATATTTGCATTCCCTCGTAGTCCACAACTAAGAGAGGGTACCAGAACAAAATTGTCATAATACCATCATCAAGGGTCACGTGACATGAGGTTAGGGCTGCAGTTTTTCTCCATACATTTTGTATATGTTTTTGTTCTTACACACGTTTATTGATTTTGATGAGTGAGTAGTCATTAACTTCAACTGAAGATTACTATGAGAAACAAAGAGAAATCGTATTTGTTTGGGTCTTCGTTTGATTTGAAATATACCCAAGAGTCAGAATATCAAGTAATATTTTATAAAAATGTTTCAGTTTAAATGCAAATCACATGACTTGAATTTAAAGGTGCAGTTTTTCTGCACTGGGATTTTTCGTAATTTTGCGATGTTTGATTGTTATCAAAGTGATAACCAACACAGACCCTGTCACAACATTTTTTGTAATTGAATAGGTCATTCAATTAAATGATGTCATCATCAGATTTATTATTGAATTTCAATATCTAAAGCCATTGACCTTGTACAAATTTTCAAGCCACCATTTTGAAGCATTCGCGATCTTTGATAGTTATCAAAGTGATTAACAACAAAGACCCAGAAACAAGAATCATTTCAAATAAATGACGTCATGATGACGTCATCATATTATTTAGTACCGGTATTGAGTTTTCAATATTTATTTAATCCTGTTCACTTTGAACACATTGTCAAGCCACAATTTGGGTAACTTCAAGATGTTTGATCACCATCAAAGTTACAGCCAACCAAGACTTTGATAACAATTTTCGGCTTAATTGATGATGTCATCATGAGGTCATCAACTGGTTTGTTTTTATTGATTTTTTAATATTTCATTTTCCCCCATAGGTTTTGTACACTTTTTTCAACAGCCAGATTTCGACACTTTTCTCTACCTGTCTGGATGGATGTTAGGTCAAGATTCTTTGCATAACAGTTTGAGAGGGTTTAACACATGACTTATTACTGAATTTTGAATATTTAATTTTTCTCCATAGGTTTTGTACACGTTTTTCTAAAGTCAAAGACTGGTGCTTTCATACATCTGAGTGACTTTGTATTGGGAGCATAGATACTCCAACAATCCATGGGGCTGTCAAAATAAAATTGTCATGGTGTTCCAATCAGGAGTCAAGTGACATGAGATTAAAGCTGCAGGTTTCTCCATAGGTTGTGTACATGTTTTTCTACTTAAAACTAATGACTGAGTAGTCCTCATCTTCAGCTTAAGATTACTATGAGAAGGAAAGAGAAATCAGGCTAAATTTTCCCTTTCGTTCGATTACAAATATACAAAAGAGTTAAAATATCAAGTAATATTTCATAATTTTTGTTCAGTTTGACCGCAAATCACATGACACACACTTAAAGAAGCATTTTTGTCTGCATGTGTTTTTAGCCCATTGACTGTGTACATGTTTACAAAACATCACTGTGGTAACTTTAACATCTGTAATCATTTTCAGTTACAGCCAACAAAGACGCTGATACAAGAATTATTCCAGATTGATGACGTCATGATGGCGTTACCTTGTGTTTTTGTTTTATTAATCTTTTTTTATATTTTAT
Source organism: Acanthaster planci (assembly GCF_054643075.1). NCBI lineage: Eukaryota > Metazoa > Echinodermata > Asteroidea > Valvatida > Acanthasteridae > Acanthaster > Acanthaster planci. The sequence continues at coordinate 5,762,525 of NC_141782.1, forward strand.
TTGTCCCCATTAAACAATGTGAAATCTGTAACAGCTCTGTGGTTGTTGCTGTAACAACCACTGCGTCTAGTTTGTTATTGAACTCCTCCACTCGGCTATTGAACTGTTCAAGGAAAAATAGGTAGTACTGGCAGAGAGACTAATACTTCAGGATTAATATCTTCTTTTGATAAACAATGCACAGTTTCACCATAGATTGAGTACAGCTCCGTGGGATTCATGACAGGTGAGCACAAATCATGAGTGCCCATATCAAATATCAGCACTCAGGGTTCAGCCCCCCTCATCAGCCTTAAATATCTCTCTGGGTTGGCCTGGGTTCTCCTGAAAGTAAGCCCCCCTTCTCCCACACATGTGATGGGAACGGTACTCCTTTCTAATTTTACATTCACAAACAAACCATCTTCGTTCTTCAGGCCTTTGACATAACAATGCCCAAACAATACAAAAAGCATTAAGGAACAATTACATAAACAACAGAGTGCACCAATACACTTTGCCCTTCAATTACATGTAAATCTATTAATCTAAAGTTAAACATTAACCGGCGGTGGATTGAGGCACTGTGGTGCTATCCAGCTGGGGCCACTAGAAGGAAGCTGGATACCCCAAGACCTTCCCACACAGTCAGCCGACATAGCCTTCAGCTAGCCACGGGGTGCCCAGACCCACCACTCACTTCTTCCAGCCTACAGCTGACCTTAGTAGGTGAAAGGCCATGTGTGCTTCTATTGGACCTCCGAATAGGCTCTACATTCCTACAAGGCTCCCTACCTTCTTTTAGCCATCTGGTACAGGGACTGAACCCGGAGTCTGCTCTGGAGAATCAGTGACTGGCTGAATAAAATCTCAGTCGGAGTCATCCGACTCACTATGCATACTAGCATCCACAAATTCTGGAGGACAAACCTGTAACAATTTCCTGTGGACCGTCTTTTGATCCACTCCCAACAGGAGTCTGATATGGTAAACATCACCATGCTCATTGACGCCAACTATGTAGGAATTGCTTTCATATGCATTTGCCAACTTGAGCAGCCCTCGGAACGGACATTTCTTCCGCAATACTTGTGTACCAATGCAAATTGGTTCAGCGTTTGCTTTGGAATCATCAGTAGCTTTATTGCGACTGCTGGTATTTGCTACCCTATCACAGACTAGTTCCTGTGACCTGCCAATTAACTGTGCCTGTTCTTTCACAAAGTCTTGTCTCTAATCACTGTCTGTTTTCCCAAGCATCTGATCTATTGGTATTAGTCGATCCCTCCCAAACATGAGGGTATATGGTGTCTCTCCCATCGCGCAATGTAGCGTAGTGTTGCAAACAAACACCAAGTGAGCTAACATATCAGGCCATTTATGACTGTCCCATTTGCTTCGAAATTTGATTAACCTAAACAACGTTCTGTTAAAACGCTCCACTTGTGCATTCCCTTCCGCATAGTAGGGGGTCATCCTAGATTTTGTTACGCCATACAGCACGCAGAGTTCCCTAATAACCCCCCCTCAAAATTTCTTCCCTGATCACCGGGTGAACCAATTTTGCACAAGGACCCTTGCAACAGTGATAGCAAGCTGACCTTTACAGGGCACAGCCTGCACAAATCTTGTGTATACATCTGTGATATCCAAAACATCTTCATAGCCACCTTTCCCCCGTCAACTTTCACAAAATCAATTGCGACTACCTCCAGTGGTCTAACCACAAGCAAGTGACGCATGGGTAGTTTGGGTGTAGGTTCTGCAGCCTTAGCGGTAATACACTGCCTACACTGGCCAATATAGCGGCATACCATGGTGGCCATGTTGGGCCAATACACTTGCCTCCTGAGGAGTCGACAAGTTCTGGTAACACCCTGGTGTCCTTATCCATCATGACAACTCTGCATCACCTGAGGAACGAGGCAATAACATCTGAAATAACTCTCCATGCAATGGATCATTAACCTGATGGCAGAGGACTCCATTCTGCTCCACAAAATGTGGCCACTGCACAACCATGCTTTCAGTTCCAGTGTCTTGACACTTACGTCGGTGACTGGTTCTCCTGGGTGCCACTCAGCATCCCAGCGCTTCCAGACAACTCCCAATTCCGGGTGCTCCTTTTGCGAGGCTTTTAGCTGGTAAAAAAAAAACATGACAGAAACACACTGGGCTGATCCGGCCCAACTGTGTGCTTCCTGGGAATGGACTCAAAGGCAGTACTCTGTGTCCGCCCGAATTGGGATCGCACTTGAGAGTGCCAGAGACTGGAAGACCTGTTTGACATCAATGAATGAACACTGACAGTGACCAGGATACCTACTAAGGGCATCAGCACACTTGTTCCTCACCCCTGACCTAAACTTCACTTCAAAATTAAAGGAAGAAAGCTGAGCTACCCATCTCATCTCGCATGCCCCGAGTTTGGCTGTCTCTAAGTGTGCAAGGGGGTTATGATCTGTGTACATTGTGAACAGTAACCAAATGAGGTAAAATTTATTGACAACTGCCCACTTTAATGCAAGAAGCTCTAAAATGAACTGTAATCAGGATAATTATGTTCAACGCCCCTAAGCCCCCTGCTGGTGTTAGCCACTGGATGCCGCCTCATTTACTCATCTTCTTGCGTGAGGCAAGTCCCTAATCCCTTAAGAGAGGCATCTATTTCCAGTACAAATGGCTTGCTGAAATCAGGGTAACTCAACACTGGAGCTCCTGTTAGTGTTGCTTCAACCTATTAAATGCACCTTCAGCTTCTGTCATCCACTCAAAACTCTTTTGACTAACCACATGCTTACTTTTGCCTACTGAAGGTAGCAACTCGCGGCAGAGGAAAAGCATCACGCACTGTTTTAGCATTCAGCTTCCTGGAGTCTTTGCACATTCAGATGGTCCCATTCCATTTCTTCAATAGTACTATGGGGTTAGCATATGGACTTCTGCTCTTCTGGATGATATCTTGTTCCAAGAACTTTTGAAGAAGCTCTTTCACTTCACCAACATACTGCGGAGGTATTCTACAATAAGGTGGCTTACTGGGATGTCATCTGCGGTTTGAATCTTGTGTGGAACTTAATCTCTTGTACCTAAATCAAGTGGTCCCTTAGAAAAGACATTGTCATACCTTTGAACCAACTGCACCACTCGATCAAGATCATCACCACTCAAATCACATGACTACAAACTCAACCCTGGTGGCAACTGATACAAGCCTCCATCAGCAAATATATGCATTGTAGACTTCTTGTTTCATATACCCCTAACACCGAATCTGACTCCTGAGAAACTTGCTCATCCGGTACACTGTCATAGTAGTCCCTATCTGACGGGGCAAGTATCCTATTTACAGAAACCTTTAACTCACTACCCTCCATACCACATTCCAGGTGTAGGGTGGGGAAAACTTAACTGAGGGAAGCCACCTGAGTGTGAAGTGGAATGGAAACATTTGTGCTCCCATATTAGCAACAAGAACATTTACCCAGTTTCGTTGCACAATCTCACATGAATCATAAATCCTTAAACCACTACTCAGACCGGGGTCACCTGACAGTGACGTCACTTCACTGTCAAGAACCTCACTATGCTTCCCCTGTAGTAGCACAGTTTTCCCCTCCTACATGTCTGGAGGAGCGCGAACATTACATGCCATGGAATGTACCTCCCTCGGGGGAATAAATATCATACAACGTCCCATATGAACAAAAACCGATCCTTCTGGATTGGTGAAACCCGAGCTGGTTTCTTTTTAGTCGGGTTGTTTCAATGTAGTGTTGGATTCCATGCTTCAACAACCTTATGTGAGGGATCTACTGCCATATCTTTTATCTGATGCAAAACATTAGAACCCGAGAGAATGGGGCCACGCCCATTTCCCAAACTGCTCCCAGTAGTGTCTTTCACGACATGGAAATGTGCCTCAATGTGCAGTGTATACATGAAGCTATGCATGGAAGTCGTTTCCCAACACATCTATAAAAATTAATCAAAGTACATGTAACCACGCCAAACGATTTCATGCTACATAAAACTACATCAATTGTTGAGCCTTTTTCAAATTTCCAGATACCTGACTTGACAAGGGTATTCTTATAAATGCACTCAGCAACTTAAAACAATCTACAACTTCTACATTTCTTCTTTTGATTACAACTGGATTATTCGACCATTATTTGTACAAAGTCAATTATCATTTCTTTAGTTTTATCAACCTTCAAGATAAAGATGGTTTGATTCAGAGCATTTTAAAAGTGACAGTACTTGATGTCAGTAACAATATTAAGCCATTGGTCACATAATCATTCAAGGAAATTATCAGTTTCTTTTTTGACTCTGGAACAATAATTAGATTCTTGAAAGACACTGGTAGTTTGGCTATGATAAACCACCAGTTAAAGATGTCGGCAAGAACATCAGCAAGTAAAAGGCGTGGCATGATCTGGTCTGGTCCAGCAGCTTTCCGCACATTCAGACCTGGTAAGACTTGCACAACATATCCCAGCTCTATTGTGAATGGCGGCTCCTGCTTTCAAATGTCAGCTGCCGCTACGCTCAGTGACCGAAACTCAAAACTATTACTGTCAAAGCGAATGTAGAATTTGATCTGGCGATAGGGCAGTGTAACATCAGCAGTGTCCATTATTTGCGCATTTTGCTTGCAATTTGTGATATTCCGAACACCCACCCAGAGATCCTGAATGATGTTACAGTGGTTCTCTAAAAGCTGATGATATGTACGTTTAGCATCACTGATTCTCTTTTCCAGGACGTACTTTGCCCTTTTATAGGCACCAGGTCCACAGATTTCTTTTTGTACACAATATCCTTTGCTCTAACCTTATCACAAATACGCTGTTATCGAACCATGACTTTGAATTGGGGTACTGAGTAATAATCTTTGTTGGCAGACAGTTCTTGACATACCCACTCACCATATCAGAGTATTCATTGAGATAAACAGCACTGACCTTGAAAACATCCCAAGTAGTGACCATAGAACAACCGTGTAGCTTATTACCAGCATTCAACTCAGACCAAAGGTGAATTGTTGAAGTCACCAGCTTGGAACACTTAAGTTCTTGTGTTATTAATTGAAGATTAGCCCGATTAATATCACCTTCAACATTTCCATAGTCTATGCATCTAGTAGGTAGATTAATAGTGAGAAATTATAGTACTGAGATTCTTAATAGCTGTAGCTGTGTGAGCTTGTGCACAATAGTCATGATCACACAGCTAAATTCACGGGCCAAGTAATATGGCTGACATCTAATAGTAATTTGCTCAAGATCAGCTGGTAAGCTAGAAGACGAGATGAATTGTTAATCAGGAAACAAATACTACTGCCTTGGCTCTTTCCTGCAATGTCTGGTGATCAATCCTGCCTGTAAATACTAAAACCAAAAGGTTTCATTGCTGAACTAGGGTAAGACTTGCCTAATAAGGTTTTACTAAAAATAAATCCACTATGTTTGAGTTAAGTACATCCATCTAATTGTAGAGATGCAGCATATTTGAAACAATCAACTTAGGAACTGAAGAACGAAGACCACATTGCCTGGATTTAACAAACAGTTGACCTCGCTTACCTCTCTTCCAACGTTGGCATAATTCTGTATGTAATTGTAATCTGCTGGGCACAGTGCTTGGTCTCGTAACAATCTTTACATTCCTTTCACCCGCACAGCATACACTTTTAGAACACTTAGATTTCAGGGGCCATGCTTGTGGAACGGTCTTGACAAGGCTTCGAAAACACAGTTGTCTTTGTGTTGATTCAAGGCCTCTTTCAAACTATTTTTAGTTTCCCAATACACGGCTTAATTTCTTTCTTTCCTAATGTATTTCTGCCTTTTTATCACACTGGTTTTTTTTGCTTCTTTTAATTTCATGTTATCTTTCCCCACAATTCCTCACTGTCATTGTAAATGTAAGTACCGAATTTATTATCGTATAGTATTATTATATTATTATATCATCATCAAACTCATAATCCTGTGTAATGTCATAATCAAGCATTGGTCTGATGAACCCGGGAAGACATATGCAATTTGTGTGTGCATACAAGGGGTATGGTCTCATCTTCACTTAAAAGAGCACAGTATATTTTTGAGTTATCAGAAGTGTAACAATAAGTATTACTCACAAGAAATGAAATTCTTTAAATGTGAAAAACAATTTAATTCACCTGATACGAGGGGTATGGTCTCATCTTCACTGAAAAGAACACCCGCAGACATTAAACAAAGAATATCCACAAAATGTTTTTAATGACAGTACACAGGAAAAGTGGGATAGAATGAAATGCTAACAATTTGGTGGGAAACTTCATACTTCAATTTTAATGAAATTGTTAAGATGTACAATGCACTGGTATGTTGAATCTATGCAAGGTTTCAGTACAATCTGTCAACTGAAAGCTAAGGTCTGAAGGGGGCATAACTCATCCTACTCACTGGTTGTGAAGTGGTTTAAAATAGAAGCAAACGTATGTGAAAATATCTTCCTCAACTCTAGCAAAGTATATATTATGCTTTGAATGACCATGTAAACATAGTATAGTGGTTAAGTTAGAACTCTGCAGAAATATAAAACATTTTGAGTATTGTAATATCTCACCTTTGGTAATGAAGTCAGTCTGAAGCCCATGGAGACCCCTTGGGCTGACCCACTGTTGATGAAATTTCCAACAGCGAGAACATGTTCAAGGATTGACACAAACTTCTCACTTGTGCAAAGCAGTTTGCTGGCATCATGAACCTTGTCAATTGTCTAGGCAAATAAGAGAAAGAGTACTGAATTTAGATTACAGATATTGCAGATAAGTCAGGATCAAGCAGACACTAGCTGACACTTGAAGAATGTACATGTATTTTGGTATCCAGTTACATTACATCGCATCAAAGAATGTTGCAGCAGCATGTATTCATAAATTGTAAAAGTTGTTAATTGTCTCTATTTCTACATTAGGTCAAATAAAAAAAAAAAAGAAATGAAAAAGCAATCACTATCCCTAACAAATGAAGTTTTGAGGACAGGAATCAACAGGATTTTCTTGTCGAGGCCAGAAGTACTATGTTGAATTGTTTAAAACAATTTTTAAAGTTTATTTAAGTAACAAATACGATGTTTAGTGTAGTTAATGCCACCCAAAGAACTGAATGTGCAAAAAAAGACATGAAGTAAAATAATGCAAATGTATGTTTTCAAGATGTACTTTGTGTCGGGGATATATTAATTTTTAATGACAGGTTTTGCCGTTATATTGACATATATTAATTAATGCGGCATTCTTAGTACTTATCCGAGAGTTTGTGAACAAATCACATGCTGTCTCAGGTGGGACTCAAACCCATGACCTCCTGCTTACTAGTGCAGGTGTCTTAACCACTGGACCACTGAGCTTGCCTGGGTCAGCTTGCTGGTCTAAGTCACAAAGGGTAAAACCAGTGATCAAAAATTAACATCTCCCCAAAGTACATCTTGGAAAATGATTTTGCAGTACCTTACCTGCTGCTACATCTGACGAGAATACAGTGTTAATTAATGTATGTCAGTGTAAGGGCAAAACCCATAGCCAAATGTGTCTTCAAATCCACTTCACTCCTTTGCTTTACAACATTAACTTTGTGTTCAATTGGGAATGGAATGGACAAGCATTAACATCAAAGAGAACACAGACCAAACACACACAAAAAAGGAGGTACTGGCCTAACAGGAAAAGGCAATCCCATATTGTGGGACTCATATCCTCCTGAATGTAATTCAGAACAGTCTGGAAAGAGAACATGGGGTGATGAAATTCTCATTTGAGGACCTTCCACCTTGAAGTCAACTAAGGTGGAGCAGACGAGTTAAAAGTAAGATACTATGCCTACCCAGTTTATTTACCACAACTCACTTCATTTCATTTATTTGTTTTGTGGAGTAAACAACAAAGAAAATGCAGAAAAAGAGGTGACTGTTTTCGGTAGTGGAAAGTGAACTCAAAGTAGACACATTAAACAGAAAGCTTTGTCAACAAGCTTTCCTGAAAATCCATGTGTAGATATCTCTGGTTATCCACATGTCTGTCTCTATCCCTCAAGCAGATTGGAGGCCATGCACAATTTTGGATGTTTTAAATTCCAAAATTCCAAAGATAGTTTCCATTCTAGTGAGAGAGCTTTTTCCTTCTATTGAGACAACACTCGCCTCTGTTTACCTACATTGGCATATCAGTGCACACGCACAAGGAAATTTGTTAAAAATGTTGCTCAAGCCACACCCTCCATGCTCACTGCATGTCCACCAAGGGCTGTGAAACACAAAATCTTGTGCTCGTTTTTTTGGGCTTTCTTCTCCCTTTTAAAAATGTAAATGGGGGGGGGCTACAGAGTGAGTGTTTTCTTGATAGAATGGAAAAACACCTTGGATAATTGAAATTCCTTTACAGAAAACAACTCACCTCTGTTTACCTACATTTGTAGAGTAGCACCATTACCTAATTATGAGGGAGAAAAGGGACATGCAGGATTCATACTTGGGAGCTGCCTATCTAGTTGTGAGAAGCTTTGCGAGTTTTGTGGGCTGCTGATCTTTCCAACTCATAAGTCCTTCAGTTGGAACCACATCTAGTAGAGGAAGCATGATGTGAAAGTGGTTGGGTTCTTCCAGCAGGCCACTTTCATAATATCAGGTAATCAAAATCCAAGCAGGTGGGTCCGAGAGGTTGAAATATTGCGTGTCTTGCCGGCTTTAGACGTCAATCCTCGATTATCAAAAGGTCTTGTTATTGCCTGCAAAACCTATACAGCGATTATGGTCACAGAGACCAGACATTGTGGCTGGACGGTTGTGATACACTACTGCTTGATATCATTTTGTAATAGCTGAGTGCAAGCAATGTAGTACTTGATGGCTTGCAAGGGGCACCACTGTTTATCCTCTACTACAGAATGAAAATTTGGTGGCAACCAATAAAGATCTGTTTTTTATTGTCAGCTGATGCGAAGATGAATTCCCTGCCAATTCAAAGAAAGCCTTGGATAAGGATGCAAGAACAGTACCTAGATCCCAAGAATGGATGAACTAGAAACATGAAGCTCTAGAAACATGCCTTGCAGCAAATGTGATATTGATGAGTTTGAAGAGAGTGAAACCATTGTGGAACCCTGATGGATAACACCAATGGCTGATCTATAACCCTTGATAGTGGAGATTTGAAGACGGTGTTGAAAAGGTGGAGAAAATGCTCAGTAGCAGTTATAGATGCATAATGGGATTGATAGCTCTTTTCTCACACCACTTGGTGAAGTGGCAAAGTTGACTATCACAAGTTTGTCTAGTGGACCCCTATCTACTCATGGCTGCCAAGGCTGTAGCTTCTTCTGAAAGGCAGCTGCTCTGATGGAGATTTTGATAGCATCCAGGCACAGAAACATTGGGTCTGCATGTACAATTTGAGACCTGGGTTGAGTCAGAAGGTCCCAGTGGTTTGAGAGAATGATTGGTGGATGAACAGGCAGGTTCAGAAGACAAGGGAACCAAGGCTGTCATGGCCAGAACAAGGCAATGCGGATGACTCTGAACAATTCTGCCTCTATTTAGTGAACAGCTGATGTAGCACAGAGATCGGTGGGAAGACACACATGTAGGCATTATTTCCCGACCAGTTGAAGCTGAGTGTATCCACCTTGCAAGCCAGGGAGAGCATGTCGCAAGCAAAAAGGTTGGAAGCTGATGGTTCAAACGAGACACAATGGCGGTCATCGGAACAAAGTGGAAGACAGGCCCTGTGTCTAGGGAGATCAAATACATCATCAGCCCTTGCAAAATGTTGAGAATTCCTATGATGCAGTGTGTAATGACAGGAACAGCCCATGGGAAACAAAACTCTGGATCGTAGCCGAACTGAGAGGGATCATTTGAAAAATAGGACCAAGCATTAGGATGAGAACGAGGTCGAAAACGATGCATCCCACTGGAAAAAAAGTGGCTGAGAATGCAACCAAGAGGCTGATGTACCGTGGCTGAAATGTGATGATGATGTTGATGGTGGTGGTGATGTTGCCCCTGGCCTCTGTGACTGGACAGGGTTGGTCTGACTGCAGGCTGAGCTCACGGCATCAAGCACCAGAGCCTGCTGTCCCATATACACCTAGACGTCGGACTCCGCAGCTTTTGCGTGCTTTCACAGGCTACTCAAGGTAGGCATGATTTCCCAAGGAGCAGTGCTGGGTGTGAATGGTTGACGGCCCCTCCCTCGTGAATGTCCAACCGATAAACCTGGCAAGGTAGTCTCGGTCATTGCGGTGGAAATATCACACTTGGAATACTGATCAGGCTTAGAGAGACAGGGTGATTTACAAAATGCATGGCTTGAACTTAAGGGCCTGTGTCTTGTTTAGGTGTCATCTGCAATTATTGAGCACAGCAAAATTTGGATACAGAGCTTTAGAACACACATGATGCACACTGTATGTGTCACTGAAAAAAATTAGGGCAGGTAGTTGTGTTACACAGCCCTTTTGGGGGGACATGCAGTGAGCACATATGCATGCTGATATGCAAATGTAAGTAAACAGAGGTGAGTTGTTTTCTGTAATGGAATTTCAATTTTGTTTTCCAAAAGGTTGGTGGGTCAAGGTAAATAATTGGAAACCACAATTCAATTTTCAGTAAAACCTTGAAAAAGAAATCAATCATTTGATTTGCATGAACTATGTGCCATGCCAGTGTTCCTTGTGATCTTGCCAACTTTGTTCCCAGTTAGAGTATGAGTGAAACTCCACTCCCAGTCAGTATCCGGCATTCTCCTGATGACGAGCAGAGCATACTGCTCGAAACGTCGAGTACCACTGGTTCTTTTCAGAACCGCAAATACTCACAAAAGAGATACGTCCATGGTGCTACCGCAAACCTACTTTCTATTGTACCTATTCACCATGCAAACCTTCAAGACTTATCTACGATCGCTCTACGGGGAGCAGACCTGCGCACAAGTTAGGTGCTTTGAGCGTTGTTCCATCAAGCGCTCGAAATTCATCAACAACCTAGCCTTCCTGAAACGATGCCGTGATACCAACATTTTGCCTCCTGGCTTTCGCGTCCGAGATCCCATCCGGAACACGAAGTCTCAGGGTATTCTTCACCAGTCCAGCCTAGCCCTTCTCCGACACCGCATCCAAGCCACAAGATCGACCCTGGCACACCTAGACAGACAACTTTCCACAGCACAGAATCACATCGCTACAGCGGTTTCGACTGAAGACTTCACCAAGATCAAGAGAATGACAGACAGTGTCTGCCACCATGTCTTCAGATCAACTCGCCGCCGACAGATCAAGAAATTCCGTCGCCTCTCCAAGAACCAGAGTAAATCCCATATTCCCAGTCGGACTATAGGATCTTCTATATCCTCATGTCCATACCCCACCAAGCCCCACCTCCGTTCACAAGCTGCATTCACAAGGCAAACCGTGGTCAATCTCAGTCACCGCCACTTGTCACCCACGGAATCCAAAGTCCTTGCCCTCGGTATGAACTTCGCCTTGGTCCCGCGGTCCCCTCCAGTAGCAGACATCATCCAGTCTGTTGAGCCAGCCCTTCGCCACCTGAACAAGAGTGCTGCGGACGACGCCCGCCTCCACATCAGCCAAGCCCTCAAGAACCACAAGCCCGTCAAGCCCAACATCTCTAAGACCGAACAGCAAGCCATCAACAGCCTACGTAGAGATCACTCCATCCACATCCTCGCTGCAGACAAGGGGAACGCAACTGTCGTCATGGACAAAGCTGACTATGACCGTAAGGTGCGGGATATTCTTGAGTCGGGTGCCTACCGGCCCCTTCACAAGAACCCCATACCTTCCATCCAAAAGAGATTCCAGGCTAAGCTCCTAGCCCTCCAATGGTCAGACAGCATCTCCATGGCCCTATACCGACAGCTTCGACCCTCAAGTTCAAGATGTCCAAGATTCTTCGGCCAGCCCAAGATACACAAGACCGGTATCCCACTCCGACCCATCGTAGCTTCCCGAGGTGGCCCCACCTACAACACTGCCAGGCACCTCACCAAGATCCTTCACCCTCTGGTTGGCAACACCCCACATCATATCAAGAACTCGGACCAGTTCGCCCAGTTCATCGACGGGTTGTCTCTACGCCCCACAGACATAATGGTCAGCTTCGATGTGGTCTCGCTCTTCACTAATGTTCCCACATTCGAAGCATGCACCATCGCCAAGGACAGGTTACTTCAAGATCCCTCACTCAGCGACCGGACCAACCTCACACCACATCAAATCCACGATCTCCTGAGCAGCTGCGTAACATCTTCCTGCTTCCAGTGGAGAGCCAAATTCTTCGAGCAGTCTTCCGGAACCTCCATGGGATCGCCTCTATCCCCGGTTCTGGCAGACCTGTTCATGGAAGAATTTGAGCAGACAGCCCTCTTCTACGCAGACCTCAAGCCCAGCGTATGGATCCGGTATGTGGACGACACTTTCGTCGTCTGGCCACACAGCCCACAAGACCTCCAGCTGTTTCTTCAACACCTCAACAGCCAACACAACGACATCCAGTTCACCATGGAGCAGGAACAAGACGGTCGCATTGCATTCTTGGATGTCGAGGTTTCAAGATCACAAGATGGCACCCTATCCCGCACAGTGTATAGGAAGCCAACACACACCGACCGCTACCTAAACAACCGGTCTTTCCACCATCCCAGCATCAAGGCCTCCGTCAACAGAACCCTCGTGCGCCGAGCATACAACATCTGCGACCAAGACCACCTGCAACTGGAACTTCATCACATCTCCACAGCACTACAGCGGAACGGATTCAAGTCAAGACAGATCAAGACCCAAGACCCTAGACCCCCTCCAGACCAGCGGGTCTCCCATACCCAAGGTCAACCCATTAGGCACATTAGTTCTGTCACCCTCCCCTACATAGGCAATACCTCCCACCGGATCCAGCGCATCCTTCTACACCATGGCATCAAAGTCTTCCATACCGCCCCCAAGAAGATCCAAGCAGCTCTCCAGTCACACAAGGACAAGCAAGACCCCAAGACCAAGCCAGGCGTCTACAGGATCCCCTGCGAATGCGGCAAGGTGTATATCGGCGAGACTGGCAGAGATCTCACCACCAGACTCAACGAACACCGAGCCCATGGACGACGGGGGGATCTCGAGAAATCTGCCATCATCAAGCACTCCAGCACTGAAGACCACCAAGTCCACTGTATCTTTTCTGTATGTAAGTTTTTGTGTTTATTTCTTTAACAAAAACCTCGGATACTCCGCTCCAGCCATTCCTTATATCTGGACTGCTATGCTCTTGTGCATTGTGGCCTGGGTATATTTGTCTGTTACAGGTCCATTTCTGGGGGGAAGGCATTGCCCGCTTTGGGTATGAGGTAGTTTGTGTTCACATGTGTGTGATTTAAAATGGCCAACATGTGCAGGAGCATATTTAATGTCAACCATGCAGGGAGCAACTACTTGTAGTTAAGTTAATTTGTTATCTTTATAGCCATATTCCTGTGTGATTAATTACTTGATTTGAAAATAGATAAGCCGCTGAAAGATTTCTGCAGATTGGCAAGTTGGCCAAGTATCATACATTTTAGTTATTTTCTTTGATCCCACGTTTGTTATCGGGGTCCTTCATGGATTCCGTTACAATATATTGACTGTATGCAAATCACTCAATACTAAATTATTCATGAGCAGTGTACATGTATTAAAGGAAGTGCGGTTCCACCTTACAAATATATCACATCTCCTCCCCACAAATTATAACAATTATTTAAATGTTCCATGAGTCCAGATGCAAATGTGTACATGGTCTATCCTTTGAATTATTGGAGCCTGAAATAACAGTCCTGTAATCTGTTCAAAAGAACATGTACAAGAGGAAATAAAAGCTGGATCATAACCATGTCCTTGCTGGTGATGGCATTTTTTTTTTTTTTTTTTTAAATTACACTCTAACTTGAACTTCCACGAACGAAAACTGTTTTTCTTCTCTGTTTAACTTTAACTACTACTTAAGTAATGACTTTGTCCATGGTTGAGAAATATAGTGGGTGTTTAAACGAAATCTATTTGGCAGTCAGCTATAGATTCAGTTTATCTGGAGGTTTGCATTTGCGTGAGGGGTAGCGGCCTTCAACAATATGTGGCCCACCTGGCGAAGTGTCTGAGGTTGATGGTGTTTTGCGAGGCAAGGTTGTTTCGCTAGGTGAGGTGAGTTCTTGCTCTGCGGGTGGTGGTGTGGGACTGTCCATTACTGGTGTCACAATCTCTTGTATGATATCGTGCGTTTCACGCATGATCAGATCTGGGGGTCTCCCTGTGTTGCAGTCGAGGAGTTGATCAACATGTTGGTGCCAGATCATGTTTGGGCCAATACAACTTCATAGGACAAACGTCCAGTGCGAGCATGTGCAACACTGGTTATCCATTTCTGCTTGCCTCAATAGTCACGAACAGAAACAGTCTGGCCAATGTGAAACTCAAGTGATGCCTGGTCTATCTGCTTGTCATTGACATGGCAGCAAATATCGGCTTTCAGGATATCCAACTGTGAACGCAGGCTTCTCCCAATTAACAGCATTGCTGGGGACTCTCCTGTTGTGCTGTGTGGGGAATTTTGGTATGCAAACGTAAAGTTAGCCAACTTGGCTGATGTAGATCCTTTCTCCCCCTCCATCAATTTCAATGCTTGTTTGATGGTTTGAACAAAGCCTTCTGTGAGGCCGTTCGTGGATGGGTGATATGGGGCAGTCGTGATGTGTTTTACCCCGTTGCGCTTTAGAAATGTCTGGAACTCCTGCGATGTGGACTGTGTGCCATTATCGCTCACATGTTGCTTTGACACTCCATTCCGTACGAAAATACCATGCAGGATTTCAATTGTTCGGGCAGAATCTGAAGATTTGGTGTCCACAACTTCAGGCCACTTGGAATGCGCATCCACTACCACCAGAAACATTTGACCAAGGAAAAGCCCAGCGTAATCAATGTGAATTCGCTGTCAAGTGTGACCAGTCGACCTATTTCTCTTATGGTCAACAGGTCCCTCAATTACACATTTTTCATTCTTTCTTCTACACACTTTTCCACTAGACTTTGATCTCGATAGAATTTGATTCCCACAACACAGCCCATCAAATACAGTGCGCCCTCGAACGGTAGTTTTCTGTAAATACATTCCATGCAACTCTACGCAAATTAACAACATGTGTACTCGTAGACAGCATTGTGAATGCCCTGCCATTCCTTGTCATACAAATTGCGTGTGTTGTTCGGCATTTTATTTTTAGCAACACTGACGCACTATTATGTATTGGCAACATGTGCACTCATAGAGGGTCTTGCAAACACCCTTCTGTGTTTTGTCAACCAAATTTTGTGTATTGTTGAACTTTTATCTTATCGACGCTGATCCACTATTATGCATTGGCCACACAGTAGTCTTCTTGGCTCGAAAATGCACATTTTTCAGGGAGAATACCTCCAAACTCCAAGGAGAACACATGTCTTTTCTGACTTCTCTGGTTTTGCCTGCGTCACACACTATTGCCACATATTCACACTCGTGGATACTGCTCCAAAATATTTTTGATGTTCAGTCATTGTAGGTTTTGTGGTGCTAGATTGTTGGCATCAGGACAGGCACAGATTGTGGAAGACTGCGTGTTTCATCCATTATACACCTGAACCTCCTTCCCTTTTTGCAGTCTTGATTGCCACTGAGTCTTCAAAATCCCTCAGTGTTGGATACTGCCACAAATTGACAGCCGTTTATTGATCTGTACAAACCGGTAGCATAACTTACATGTAATTGCTGCTGTATGCACCCAAATTGTGTAATTTTTTTGGGGGGGGGAAATCTATTTTCTAATAAAATCCTCTTCTATAAATCTGGTTGCTCACTGGGTCTTCCCTCTCTGTAGCCCTGTTGCATAACTTAAATATCTCCATCTAATCCCACTTGGTTACACATGGGGTTGTTGGCCATTCCCATGTGTGTAGTGGTGCTGACTTCGGATTGTGTTAGACTTGTTGGCAACCAGCACAATCCATGGCAAGCTGTTCTATGTTACTGTCAATGCCAGGCCACCATGCATACCCACATACTAGGGTTTTCATTTTCACAAACCCTAGGTGGCCCTCATGTAGCTCATTGAGAACCTGCTCACGTAGCTTTGATGGGATTACCACATGAGGCATCCAGCATGCAGTGAAAGTTCATTCCTGTGTGCATAGAAGGGATTGAGCTCTGTATCATGCAAATGTGGCCACCCCTTCATAGTATATTCACAAGCTTTTGGGGGGCGTGATGTCTCCTTGTGTACTTGAGAACTTGTAACTGGCATTTTCTCAAGCTGCGGTATGTGCAGAAGATCATCCCGGTCAGTGTGCTCAACCCTGACTTCAGGTACTGGCAGTCGTGAGAGTCCATCTGCATTGCAGTATTTGGTAGTACTCTTGTACTCAATCTCATAGTCGTGACTTGCAAGGAAGATGGCATATCGCACCAAACGTGATGCTGTTGTTATAGGAAGACTTTTAGCGGGGTGAAATATGGAAGTGAGCGGTTGATGATCAGTCAGCGAGGTAAGTTTCCTTCCCTGTAGATAGTCATTGAACTTCTTGACCCTCCATATGAGCACTAGGGCTTCCTTGTCAATTTGTGAGTAATTTCGCACTGCGGAGGAAAGTGTGTGGGAAGCTTCGGCGACTGGTCTCTCTGTGTTGTAGGGCATTACATGGGACATGACTGCTCCCAATCCATATGATGAGGCGAGTAGTGCACCATGTCTGTATAGAGAAAACCATGCCCTTTTTCTAGGTTTTCCTGATTCTCTCGACCAATCAGAATGCTGGATTTTGCTGATTGACTGCCTGATTTGCATAATTTGAGGAGCCGGCCCGTACCATGTCTAGTAGGGGTTTTCAATAAGTGAGGAATGTACTTATGATTAATTAAATTGTTCTTTTGAATTCTTTTATTTTGCTGTATAGGCCTAGGTATTATATTTTCAACTTTATGCCAACAATACAAGACGGTACGAGCCGTGCAAATAAAATGTATAAAATGCTATTGTAGGATTTATGTACTTGTGCTTGTATGGACATGCTTTTCAAATCGGGCATGGTGGATTCCCTTTGAAATAAACTAGAATAGATGAAAAGTTCATGTTTGGCACAATTTGACCTTGCTTATGAAATTATGGCACAACATAATGAAATAGGATGAGTCATGTCATGTGCGATGGCACACTGACTGGTCCACCAGGAGATCCTAAGGTAATTAAGGAGTAGGGAGCGATAATACTTACACAATAGACAGCTCCTGCTGGGTAATGAGAGGGGTAATCCCTAGACAATGGACTGTACATAGTGGGTGAACTGTATGGGCAGACTATTGTGTTAATGATTACATTGTGTATGTTGGAAGTGAGCGTTGGTCCGACTTAACCTTTGGACACTAAAGGAGAGAGGGCGCCCACGGGCTAACGAGCTTGCGTTTAGCTTACTATGGCTACCAAGATTTGATTGATACGGGAAGAAGACTTTGTTGTCCCTAGCTGAATTTTTACTCCTTTGAACTAGAGTGTTTTACATCGGTTACCCTGTACAGGTATATGGTTTGGGCTATGGCAGAATTTTAAAAATTCTTTGAACGGATGTTTTATGGCGGTTTGATACCCTGTACATGTAGACGTTTTACAAATTCAGTCACAGTGGAGCGTTACTGTTGTTCTTTTTTGTGGAACCTAAATGTAAAATACAGCATTTTATAAAACTACGAATTCTTGGGGGTGGCATGACGTCAGTTGGGGATTTTTAGCACGTAGCAAAGGGTTAGATTTATTCGTCGTGATTTGGAATATTGTGCAGAAGTTCTGGCCAGTATCCGAACTGAGAATTATATTCGATAGCCGTACCGATAAGTATAACACAAAAAAAATTCAGTGGACTTCACATATTGGTTTTTGATAGGTTGGTACTGGTACCGTTTTGTTTCCCATTGTTCATCATTGATTTTTTTACAGTAATTATCTTAGTAATTTTAAGAATTACTACAAGGGTGATTACCGAAAGTTTGTTTACTTTGAAATCAGAGGCATTACATGTACTCATTCTTGTTGGAGCCATTTGTCTCTACAGACTGTTATCTTTTAGGCATGCTCCTCTTCATCATGAAACAGTCCGGCAAATTTTTCAGCATGTTTAGGCAAAACTCTATTCAAGGCTTTGTTGACGTTCATGCCTGTATCAAGTTTTCCATCGTTTTCCATGAAACAAATGAAATCGACTATATCTTAAATATACATGTATTTACTGCTTCTGATTTGCATATTTCATTGTTTATTGTTCACATTGGTCTTTTTATTGCTCAAACTGCTCTTTGTATTGCTCTTTTACTCGTTTTATTACTTTTTTACTCTTTTCATTGTTCAAATTGTTCTTTTTATCGTTCAAATTAATTTTTGTATGGTGTAAATTGATCTTTTCATTGTTAAAATATACTCTTTTCATTGCTCAAACGGATGTTTTATTTTTATTGTTCAAAATGAACTTTGTATTTTTCAGTTGGTCTTTTTATTGTATAAATTGGTCCTTTTAATGTATAAGTTGCTGTTTTTATTGTTCAAATTGCTCTGTTTATTGCTCAAATCGTTCTTTTTATTGCTCTTTACATTGTATCAATTGCTCTTTTTATTGTTCAAATTGGCCTTTTTATTGCAGGGGGAAGTAAACGCCAAACCTACACAGTCCAATGAGATTACCAATGAGATTTTGAAACTCGATGGGCTTTTGACGAAGTTTGCTTAGAAGACGGATTGAGTTTAATTGGACAGTCAGGATTGTAGTGCGTCTACACTTCATCAGATGTGATCAGCGACTTGGCCATTTCAAATGCCTTCTGGTAATCTGCAGACTGTGCCCATTTCCGATTCTTCTCAAGCAACTGATTGAGCGTGTGCAGTTTGGGGGCCAATTAGACTGAGGAAGGCAGGAACCTTTTTTGTCCTGTATGTTATTGGGGGTAAAGTACTGGTCTAAATGCTCCACATGTGTGCGCCAGTCTTCCACTGAACGGTCGTACGGATCGATTCAACCAATAAGGGCGTTTGTGACTACCATGATTCACTGACAGTCACACAAAACATGTAAGGCAGTATAAAGTGTATGCTACATGAGTTGACAAAGTCAATGTGCATATGTGCATACCATCGCATCAGTCGTGCGATGGGTCAAAAATTTGGCAGAAATTTTACTAACAAGCAGTATCTCCCAAGCACATGTGCACAGGGGCTGCCATACTGAGAAAACATCCTTTTCACGTACACCAGGAATAAGGTCATGCAGTGACCCTTGACATATATAGACTTTATGCAAATCTCTCAATACTAAATTATTCACGAGCAGTGTACATGTATGAAAGCCAGTGCGGTTCCACCTTACAAATATATCACATGATGTAAACTGATCATCCAGAATATTTCAATTTCTTTATTTGCTTTGTGTGTTGTAGGTATCCTTCATGCTGCTGCTGAAGTGAAAGGAGATAAACCTGTTCTCCATGATCACAGTTTCAAGGGATGAAATTCAACGTAACTGCGGTTACTTATATACATGTATATCAAAAGCATGGCTACACAAGATGAAGGAAGCTGTTGGAAACCAAGCAAGGAAAAAAACAAGGTAATTAGCGGTGACAAGGCCTGCTGTTCGTATTGACACACAAGAGATGCCCAGTTCTAATTAATTCAGTCATGAAGCAAAGAGGGGACGGGACCCATGCATGCACTAATGTAAATCGCTCACTGTGATCAACATCCATGCGTCCGATCCCCATTGTAACATTCCTACTCATATGTAGCCAAGTGACATCAAAAGTGCTTGAAATTCTGACACCTTTTAGCACAAATATTTTCCCCTTTTAGATGACACAGAAGAATGTCCACCAACACATACATGAAGGAAGTGGTGTCCCAAGTATACCAAGAGTTTTCTACAGAAGGACTTCATCAAATACCAATATTACTTGAAACAACTGCAAACAACAGTACATGAGATATACATGTGTGTGTACATGTACATGTCCCCTGCATATTTGTTCAAGATCACTGCAGAAACTGTGATCACAGGTCTCAGAAGCATTACACACAGTTTCAACATCACAAGATCCTGAAATTTTGAGTGTGTTCCCATGTCTTCTTATTTCTTCAGGGCAAATGCATAACTTTGCCAGTTTTACATAATACACAATAGTAAAATGCCTGCAAGCACAAATGCAGTTTTTCCCTTAATAATTTATAAATAAAACCGATTCTGTAACCCTGATATTTCCTTCAACCTCTGGACAAGTTTTAATGTTCAGTATTTTAAGTGTAATTCTTAACATACATGTTCAGAGTGTGGGCTGCTGTGCACTTGCAGATACAGTTTTAAAAGTAATAATTTTGTTTAATTACTTTCAATTTGGACTAAGGAAATGTACTTTAGGAAGAATAGTGTAAAATTGATGTTTGCGTATTTTTCTTCCCATCTTTGAAATTGATGTTTCTTTGTTTGTGTATACCGATACCCCTAACAGTCCCAAATCCTCTAACCTTCTAAAGCTTCTGCCATCTCTGTCAGTCAAATTTGTATGATGTGTATTATCAAAAGAGTGTAGTGGGCTCTCACTTGATGAAATTCAACACTGTGTATAAAATTGTCAAAGGGAAGTTATATTGACAAAAATTGACCTTGTAATGATAATGACATTTTACCTTTGCTGATTCCCTTCAAACCCGGCACATTGCTAGACTGCCACTTGAAGATGTATGCCGAATAATGACGTCATCATGATCTTATCTCCCGATTTATTATGGAATTTTAATATGTAATTTTTCACCATATGTTTTGTACATGTTTTTGAAGGCCGTTTTTGGTACTTGGCAATCTTGCATCTCCATCAAAGTTGATCAAAGCAAAGCTTGGACACCAAAAATGTACTGAATGACGTCATCAACCAATTTATTAAAGAATTATTTGTATTTCAGTTTTCCTCATATGTTTTGGACACATTTTTGAAAGCTTTTTTGAAACTTGGTAATCTTGCATCTTCAAGTTTGACAAAGCAAAGCGTCTGACACCAACAATGTAATAAAGGAATGGCGTCATGATGATATCATCAGACATAAAATTAGTGCATAATTATGCTTAATCTTCACAGATCTACAAAAATCAACCGTGACCTAACGACAGCTATTCGATTCCCGCCCATTCCAAGTTCAGTTTTTATTAAACCAAAAGAGTTTCTCGAAACAACTCAGTGATTGTCCACTGACAAACACGGCGCCCATCTGTCTTCTTTTTTTTTTTTTTCAGTTGTTTCGGTCACCGCCCAAAACAGCTTTTGTTTTTGTTACCAATTTTTTTTTTATATATATATTTTTTCTTTTGTTTTTCACTTTTTCCCCATAGACATAACACAGGGTCGTTCTACAGAGCACTTTTGGTCCTTGCTTTGGGCTGGTTTTCTTCAAACCTGGCACATCGTCCATCTCGTTTCTTCTTTTCCTTCTTCTTGTAATTGTGAAAATCCTGTTTCTTTTGTACACAGTTTTTCTTGGGACCATTTTAGTCCCCTTGCAAGGTTCAATCTTCATTGAAGTCGCCTCAAGCAAAGACCTGATGACAAAAACGTGTCTATAAGCAATGACATCATGATGATGCCATCATCTGATTTTTTATTGAATTTTTAATATTTCTTTTTACCCATAGGTGTGTATACATTTTCAACTGCCAGAATGGCATGGACTTTACACTCTGCAAAATGAAACTTGATCCAAGCAAAGACCATGCAGCGTAAATGAACCAAGAAGCACGACGTCACTTTGACATCATGAAACAATTTATAATTAATTTTTGAATATTAATTTGTCCAATCAGCTTTGTACACATTTTCAAACCCACTGACTTTGTACACACACAGTTTATGCTTTATGCAATACATCTGTGTGCGATCCGCTGACCTGTGCGATCAGTCGATGTTAGCGTGATCGCACATTCCTATTGCATCATTTCTAGTCAGTGGGTTTGAAAATGTGTACAAAGCTGATTGGACCAATTCTTCCTCTTCTGACCAAAAGCCCATTTGTTTACTGTACTTTCTTTCCCCCATCAACTTTGGTCCTTTTGCAACTTTGGATCTTCATCAAACCTACATCAGTGAAGGACCTTAGTGCAAACATGTGCATGGAACAATGACATCATGATGGCATCATCAATGAATTTATTATTGATTTTTAATTTATATTTCAGCCCACTGACTTTGCACACGTTTACCTTTGTTAATTTAGTGATATTCAGTGGTCCTCAAAATTACACCAAGCACAAACCTTTAAACAAATATAACATTCAAATAATTACGTCGTAATGATGTCATCAAGTGATTTATTACTAAATTTGTAATATTTAAAAGTTATGTTAAAGTTTTAAAAATCCATGTAAAATCAACTGTGGCCTCCCGTAAAATTCTGTTTGTGGCAAGTGGCTGAGTAATATTTACGTACGGGTCAAATCATGTGACCCTTCCTTCTGGTTGGAACAGGAAGTGGGCTTATTGTTTAAAAGTGGTATTTAAAGTGTCAACTTATTTTCAATGTTGTTAACATATTGGGGTATAGTATCCTTTAACCACTTCCAGCCGGGGGCTCCGGTACTGGAGCCATAGGCCTTATATTTGGGGCCGGGGACTCCAAAATCAAAACTTTACTATAAAAAAAAAAAAGTTGCTGGGCGTTTCTTAAAAAGTTTGGGGCTGTCAGTTAAAAAGTTTAGGCCATCATTGGCCGGTGAATTGTGACTTTTTTATAGCAGGGGTGACCGCACTTATTTTATAGCCGGGGTGACCGAACTTATTTTATAGCCGGGGTGACCAAACTTATCAAAGTCTGGAATAAAAGTACGAGCTCCTGAGAGCTGCCGGCCACTGCCAATCAATCCCTGTATTCTTTCAGCCCAGAGCGCTGCAATTAGCGGAGATAATCCGTGTATTGTTTTGCAGAGCGCATTTGTTCGTGCTGCCGGGCGCTCGCAGGGGATTATCGCTGCACTGCACCGAAGACAAAGCGCGGGCTGTGCGGGCTCATTATGCACCTGCGCCCCATGAATGACCCAGTCCCGGCACTGCTAGCCCTTGCCACGTTGACTGACAGGGCACGGCCCTCGCTGTTTGAGAATAAAAATGCTGTGCAGTGTTCACGTGTGTTCATATTGGGTATCGTGTTATTTAGAGTACAGACAACATGGCTGAAGTTATATCTGGAGAGTATAGTTCTTCCAGTGAAAGCGAGTTTTATCTGAGTTCAGACGAAGTTTCTTCGTCTTTTTCATCACCGCCATCGCCTGCTCAAGTACAGTCAAGTACAGAAATTGACCGTGATGTACCCTTGGTGGTATATGCCAAGCGCAAGAGACAGTCCCGTACACAGACCGCCACGTCGACCAGCAGCAGTGCTGCACCATTCCGGTGGACAGATAAAGACAGTACACCGCTGAAGTACGGCTTCACCGGTAATGGTGGTGCCGTCGATCCCTGCCTGCATCGCAGCTCGACCTGCAGTGAAGCCTTTGAACTGTTTTTTGATGACGTTCTCTACAACAAGATAGTGCAAGAGAGCAACCGGTATGCCGTGCAGAGGCCTGCTACGACATCGGCGCACATGCGATCATGGACTGATCTGAACACTAAAGAACTGAAGGCCTTTCTGGGCCTTTGCCTAATGACTGGCATTGCGAAGCACCCCACCCTTCATAGCTTCTGGTCCACCGACCCACTACTGAAGATGAGCCTATTCCCGTCCATCATGCCCCGAGATCGCTTCCTTGCCATCCTGCAGTCCCTGCACTTCAATGACAACACCACCATGCAAGATGACTGCACCGACCGCCTCTTCAAAGTGCGCCCAGGGGTCGACCATCTTGCTCAGAAGTTTGCCACTGTCTACGTTCCTCAAGGGACATTTCCGTCGACGACTCCCTGCTGAAGTTTTACGGGCGTCTCCGCTTCGCTACCAACAACCCCAGAAAGAGGGCCCGCTTCGGCATCAAGATGTACAAGTTGTGCCAGAGCACCGGGAGTGCCGCCAGGTACTGCTACAACTTCAAAATCTACACCGGCCAAAGTAAAGGAGACCTCCCAGAAACTACACAAGTGGTGATGGACCTGGTGAACGACCTTAGTGGTAAGGGCTACAACCTTGCCCTCGACCGGGCCTTCAGCAGTCCCGATTTGTTTCGACGACTTCACAACCAGAAGTTCAACGTCGTCGGCACCGTCATGGGGAACAGAAAAGGGACGCTGAAAGACCTGCAGTCCGTCAAGCTGAAGCGGGGCGAAACAGCGTCCCAGTGGGCCGACCTGGGTGTCAGCGGTTTTCTCCTGGCCATGGTGTGGCGAGACAAGCGCAACATCCGTATGCTCTCCACCATGCACATGGCAGACATCCGTGGCACCAGCAAGCAAGATAGCACAGGGCAGGAAAAGCAGAAACCGACCTGTGTCATCAAGTACAACGTCCTGATGGGGGGCATTGACAAGAGCGACCAACTAGCGGCAAATCATCGAGCAACTCGTAAGTCCCTCAAGTGGTACAAGAAGCTCTTCTTCTACCTGCTCGACTTGACGCTAGTGAACAGCTACGCCGTGTACCTGGCCGTTGGTCACTGCCTCTCCTTCCTCGACTACCGCTTGAGTCTTGTCCGTGAGCTGCTGTTCGACGAGCCCTTGCCCGAGTACCGCCCTCAGCACGACACTCCACCATTCACAAACTCCCGCTTTGTCGGCTGACACTTCCCCGTGGACTTTGAGAGGACCAACTATGGCGACTTCCGCTACCGGCAGTGTGTCCTCTGCCCTTCCTGTGGTCTGCGAAAGAAGACACACTTCGAGTGCGACACGTGTCACCAGCCCCTCTGCGTCGCCCCCTGCTTCAAGGAGTGCCATACTCTCCACTAATTGACACTTTGAACATTTATTTTCATGGACATTTTCATTGACATTATACTTTGTGTTTTTAATGTGTGTTTTGACTTGATGCCCCACTTATCTAGTGTAAAACAATATGTCATTTACTGGTGGTTTCACTAGGTGGTCATAGTTTCAACCTTTGAAAAAAAGTGACAAAAAGACAAAGTTTCTGGAAAGTATTGCCTTGAGGATGTTGTATTTTCATCTCTTGAAAAAGTGGCACATTTCCTTGTAATGGTTTTACTAGGTGGTCATGTTTTCAGCCTTAGAAAAAAATAACAAATAGGACAAAGTTTCTGGAAAGTACTGCTTTGAGGATGTTGTATTTTCATCTCTTGAAAAAGTGGCACATTTCCTTGTAATGGTTTTACTAGGTGGTTATGTTTTCAGCCTTTGAAAAAAATGACAAAAAAGACAAAGTTTCTGGAAAGTACTGCTTTGAGGATGTTGTATTTTCATCTCTTGAAAAAGTGGCACATTTCCTTGTAATGGTTTTACTAGGTGGTCATGTTTTCAGCCTTTGAAAAAAATGACAAAAAAAGACAAAGTTTCTGGAGAGTACTTTTTATTCCTTGCACCGGTGTTTGCTTTTTATTTGATTGGAAAGAGTGGAAATTTATTTTACTACTTTTATGAGTTCAACTATTTCAATGAGAAAAGAAAACCACAAGAGAAATGACAAGAAGAAAATAAGAGAAAAAGAAGTTCTCTCCAAATATTTGTCTGTGTGTGTATTTCTATGTGTACTTTATTTTATTGGTTTCTAAATTTCACTTGAAATTGTTTGGGAAATAAAGTTTGGGAAGGGAAATATCTTACACTATTGGAGGGAAAATGAACAAGTTGGAAGATAAAATATGAGAGTGGTTTGGGGGATATAAGTTTGGTAGACGGGAAAATATATAACAGAAAAAAAAACCAATAGCTTAAAAAAATAGTTACATATTACATAAGTTACATGCAGCAGCGCCACGAAAAAGACACACTTTTAGACCCCTTTTTTTTACAGCGTGAATTCATTTGTCCGTCATTGCCTGCACTCACTGAACAGTTGACAAAGCCCAGTGCATGTGCACAGCTTCCCATTCACTCAAGCCCAGCACACGTGCACAGCTTCCCATTCATTCACCGCATATTACACGCTCCGCATAGCAACACGGCAGCATAGCAACGCACTGGGCCAAGGCCCGGAACAAACGAGCCCTTATGTAACGCACACAATGGGGGCTCTATACAAAGCGGGCGGCATGGCCGCAAAACCGAAGGGTCAATGGAAGTTGCTTGTGAGGGCTAGACTCGCCACGGGACACCCATTTTATGGGGTTTAGGCGTTCAGAAAAAAAGATATGAATTTCTGAAGATTTTTGAAAAACGAAAATATGAAAAAAACGCCCGGCAGCGCATGTAACAGTTAAAAAAAGCACCCGGCAGCAAGTGGTTAAAACATCTATTGGAGATGTCACATAATTGTCAAGTGTCCTCTAGCGACAGGGTAAACATTTTAAAAAAAAAAATGAATTTTGAATAGTCTGTGGTGAAGTTTGTCCAAATCACCTGATATTTGATGTGCAAAATGATCTTTACTCAGTTAACACGTGTGAAATTTGGGGCCGATGACGTAATCAGACCGGCAGTTATAATAAAAAGTACTTTCATTCTTCAAAATTTAGTAACAAATCAACTGTCAGAAGTGTAAGCGTGAAATGTGCATTAGAAGATAGCTAAAACATCGGAGACCATTGCACAAAGTACATAACTGGCTTACCTATTCACATACGAGGCACTGATGAAAAAACAAAAAAAACACCTCACTGTATTTGTGTACTTGAAAATCCCCATTTTACCGTGTATTGGCTTCAATGTGGGTGAACATGTTACGTCTGCCTATAACAAAGACACAGTGAGTGGGCGCATACTCGCTGTGTTAAAACAAGCACGTACAGGTAGCTATTGAAGGATGTGTTACAGATGATCATTGACCATGTATACATAGTAATGATGTCTAGAGAAGACAAGTAACATGACATTAAAGGTGCACTCTTCAAAGCACTATACGTCGTGGAATACATGTCTGATTTGGTTTAAACCTTGCAGATATCTTGAAAAGGGAGTTTTTAGAGGAATATTACCCGATATGATGTTGAGGCATCATGTGACAAGTAACATGACATTAAATGTACATTCTTCAAAGCACTGTATCTCCTCAAGTGCGTGTCTAATTCGGTTCCAACCTAACAGATATCTTGAAGTGGGAGTGCTTTTGACATTGACCTGAAGGGATGATGACGTCATCATGTGACAAGTCACACGACATTAAGGGTGCACAATTCAAAGCACTTTCTCTCGTGAAGTACATGTCCGACTGAATTCAAACCTTGCAGATATCTTGAAAAGGAAAGACTTCTGTGGAGTTTACTTGTGCACATGTGATGTGTCACACATAATGATATATGCAAATGAGTTGACCTCCCTATGTACTTTGAGTATGGAAAGTTACCAGTATTATTGTATAGGCCCTGGGGCTTAAGAGACACGTATCAGGTGGGTTATTACATACAGGACAGAAGAGCAATAAACACAGCAAGCAGGTAGTTTAAATTCGTCTTGGTTTAATCCATGGTTCAGTCCATGTTCAATGCAAATGCTACAGTTGGTGACGAGGATTTCAGTCACGTTTGAGTCTGTGATTAGTTTGGGAAGTGAAGAAATACCACCAGGAATGGAGCAGAATAATCAACTGATTCGGGTTGACAAGTTTGATCCGCACGGTGACCCGACACAGCTAAGGCAAGCATGGCGTCGGTGGTTACCGGGCTTTGCGTGCTTTACCATGGGCAAAGGGGTCGTCTCACAAGGACAAAAATGAGCCCTTCTGCTGCATTTTGCAGGAAGGGAGGTTCAAGATATTTTCTTCTTTCTGACGGAGGAGGAAGGAACAGACGAATATAATAAAGTTGTTAAGACTTTGACAAAGCACTTTGAGGTGAAAATCAATGTACCGTACAAGAGGTATCGATTCCGCAGGATGGAGCAAACCAACAACGAGAAAGTCGACCAATACATCGTTCGGTTCAGACAAAAGGCAATACTGTGCAAGTTTAAGGAAATCAGAGACCAAGTGATTGCACAGTGTAAATCACACAAGATCCGTACTAAATTATTGGAGAAGGGACGGTCGTTGACAATGGATTGTTTGCGAATGATTGCAACCAATGTGGAATGACCAAAAAGTACCAACACAAGAGACAATCGCAGAAGTGGACAAATAAGGGAGAGATATGGAAAACGACAACAGTTGGAGGGCAGAGAGAGTATGACACTGATGGTAGTGAGTCAAACTCAGGGTATGCGTTCCGTTTACATGATGTAGGCATAGGCCTGTAGGCTGAAGGGGTTTGGGGGTTCAAACGATCCCCCTGCTCGCTTTTGAGTTCCGCTAGTTGGTGGTGTTTTTTTTAAATAACAAACTCATATTTTTAATATACCATAATTGTCGGAATACAAGCCGTGGCTTACATGCTGATTCTCATACTGAAAATGTCCCTGAGGCTTAGTATACTCCAGTTGGGTTATACGGCAACATTTGAAGAATACAATCAGTCACTAAACGCCTTGCTGTGCCTCGGCTCAGCGCAGCCTAGCCCAGGCTGCCGCCTGGCCACGCATGCAAGTGGCACAGCGCTCCAGGTGCATGGGCAACACAGTCATATTTTTGTTGGGTGCCATTTACACTGGCTCTACTAAAGTGTTGGAAATGAAGGAAACCAGTCCAGAGAGAATGAAAAGACTTGTAAATGTACCATAAGTACCGTTCACACCTCACAAATTGTGTGGCACGTCTGTTTAGTTTGTCTTTTACAGTTGTGTTATCCATGTTGTTTGTAATTTTACTAGTCAATTGGTTAAATGTTAAAAAGAAAGAAGTGCTGCATGGCCCTCCCAGTAAGGACACTAATCTAGCCCACTAAAATTGGTAATTTCAAGGACTTGGGCAAGTTTTGGTTTAATAACAACACTCATTTGTGCACTGCTTCGCATTATAACTGAAGATACTGTACCCAAAAGTAGCGTAGACCCTAAAGTGGAACACTTCAAATTTTCGCTTCTAACAATTGTGTTGAGAGAGAAATATTTTACCTACAATATCACGAAAGATGAAGTTTAACCAAACTCCAAATATTCCAATTAATAAATGCCAATATCATATATCCGCTACAAAATTCCGATGAAATGATATTTTGGCCCAATTTTCCATTTTGTTTTTTCCGAGGAGCAAAATTAACTCTTTTAAATGTACCCCAAATTATATACATACAATTTGTTGCTTAGGTAAGTGAGTGGAGGTAATAATTATCTACTAGAATTTATCAATTTTAAAGAACGTCTGATTTTTTGGTGGGATTTTCTGAGATTAAAAAAAAAAAAGTTCACATCATTCGCTTGTCACCCAGTGCCTGATTGAAGGTGCTCAGTGACGCGCAAATTCAATTTATGACACGCTGTGGATGATTTTAAAAACTGAAGTATGTAAGTCTTACATGCAATCCTTCAGTTCGCGAAAAACATACAACTTGTTCAAAAGCACATTATGATAGGCCTTTGTATAAAAATGTGTATTCACAGTGCCACAAGGTCCACTTCTGGGTTGGACGAACCCCCCATGGAAGATAGAAGTAAGGAAGGAAAATTTCAAGTGTATCAAGGGCAAGGTTTACCAGCAAATGTCATTATCGACAGTGGAGCTTCAGTTAATGTCATCAGTAAAAGTTTGGGGGAAGATCTGAATAGCAAACGAATCAAGTGTAAGTCAGAAAGAAGCAATAAGAAGTTGTATGCTTATGGAACAATCCATTGAAAGTTATTGGGAAGTTCACCACAGAAGTTAAAGTGAGTGGTTCATATGACACTAGTGTAGAGACTGATTTCTATGTTGTCGATGAAGAGGGGCCTGTACTTTTGGGTAAAGACACCTGCAGTGAATTGGGTGTGCTTAGACTCGGGATAAACCTGATGGGTGGAGAAGTGACCGATCGATACCCAGAATGTTTTTACGGGGTAGGAAAACTAAAAGATTATAAGCTAAAGCTTCACATTGACAAAGAGGTTAAGCCAGTGCACAACAAATGTATCAGATACCATAAACGTTGCGACAGAAAGTCAGTGACAAAATGGATGAGTTGGAGTCACAGGGTATAATTGAGAAGGTCAATAACTCAACCTCATGGGTGAGCCCTGTGATTGTTGTACTCAAAGGCAATAGAGATATTCGACTCTGTGTTGATATGCGTAGAGCTAATGAGGCCATTATCAGAGGGAGGCACCCAATTCCAACTGTTGATGATATATTGTGCAATATGAATGGTAGTGAGGTATTGAGTAAGCTAAACATGAAGTATAGGTATCATCAGATCGAACTTGATGGAGAGTCTAGAGAAACACCAACTTTCATGACTCATGAAGGTCTGTAAAGATATACAAGGTTGATGTTTGGTATCAGTGCCGCACCAGAAAAATACCAACAGGTGGTGTATCAGACATTGCATGATTGTGAAGGGGTTCAGAACATATTAGACGACATTGTTCATGGCAAGACACAAGCAGAGCATGATGCAAGGCTAGAAAAAGTTCTGTGCAAACTGAAAGAAAAGAAGTTGACCTTGAATAGGAGCAAGTGCCAGTTCAGTATGTCAAAGATAACATTCATGGGGCATGTGTTGTCCAAGAATGGAGTTGAACCCACAGAGGGGTGGATCAGAGACCTGAAAGAGGCAAGATGACCAACTTATGTGGGTGAAGTTAAGAGTTTTTTAGGACTTGTGAATTTCTCGGCACAGTACATTCCAAATTTAGCAACTGTAGCTGAACCATTGCGTAGATTGATTAGAAAAAAAAAACACGAAAAGTTCATCTGGGGCAAAAAACAAGAAGACAGTTTTGAGATGTTGAAGAACTGCCTAACCCAAGCTGAGACTCTTGGATATTATCGACTTGGTGCAACGAGAACACAACTAATTACTGATGCTAGTAATGTGGGCTTGGGGGCCATGTTGCTCCGGGAGTATAAAGGGGAAACAACTGTTTTGCAAGTAGGGCATTGACAGACGCCCTACTGATCCTGTCTACTTCAACTTGATCCTGTCTACAACACTTGTGCCCAGGTGACACAGGTATGGAAGGAGATTTTTTGTCACAAGTGGGGGGATGACTTCTGAAAGCTCAGCAAGGCCTCCATCCCAGGTGAGACTATGAAGCTGGCAAGTGCGTAATTGGTGGTGCAGGCTAAGGGTGTGCATGGTAAGTGACTTGAGAGTGGGGGATGATTATATTGGTAACCCCCCCCCTTCTGGTCAAAAAGTGGGGAAGGGATATATCCCCTGATCCCCTGGGATCTCTGCCCATGGACACAGGCTCTTAAAGTTTATAGATGAACATCTTTATTTGGCAGTGGCAACTGGGAGCAGAGTGCAACCGTCACTATGAAAATTTGCAAAATTATTCCACGAGACTTTTATTTCTTGACTTTTCTGTTCAGTGACGAAAAACTGAATACATCTGCCACATAAACTGTGCCATAGGACCATGCTGGTCTGTGTCTCACATTCCTGGGCTGCCTCAGGGATTGTTCATAAACACTGTGATAAAACACACAATGCTCCAGGGAGTTTCTTTTTCAACTATGAAATTATTGTTTATCGCTGCTCTGCCACCTGTTGTGTCCGATGAGAGGAAACTCTTTGCTATTGCTATTAAAAACATTTAAATATCGTAGCATCTGGTGTATGACATTTAACAACACAAAGTGAAACTAATGTTACCGAGTGGATCCACTCGGAAAGAATGGGGGAAACAGCTAGTTCCAATATACAATGATTATTCGGGTGTAGCAAGGGTATCATAAATAAAAAACACATTCAACAGGGATGAGGAAGAACTGTCATTTGGACTGCTTGTTCATCCCTCCCACAAGTTGCAGGCTGCCTGAAATGTAATGGTTATCAGCAGAGGCTGGCAAAAAGGGAGACATTAACATTGGCTAAAGTTGAATTCAAATCAACAACTCATGCATTTTTGCTCAAGAAATAAACTCTGAAAATGCCAAAAAGAATGTCCAGTGTGCAAAAAGGGCAGAAACAAGGATGCAACACATTCTAATTCTGCACATAAAATTCAGGGTGGGACTGTCAGAACAAAAAGGTGTAAGGCCGCAAGATGGGGCTAGTTAGAATTGTTTATGCATGGCTGCGTACAACACACATGGTCTGCTAAAGTGCAATACATAATGTAGTTGAAAGGAATGCAATCAATGTGACTCACTGACTGAAGAAAGAAAAAGAACCAGCGTCAGGTAAGAGTAGGGCGGAAACTCCACCTGGTCACACTAACAAATTGCAGAATTGAAAATGACCAAGAGAAATTAAAATGATAATGAAGGAGACCTCCCAAATAATTGTGATTTAACACCTGTCACAGATACATACCGGAGCAAGGTCTTCGTACTGAACAGGGAGTTCATTGACAACCATCAGCACATCCAACTTTGTTTTGAGATGAGGAATCTCACACAGCTGCAGCATAAACTGGTCGGCATTTTCAAGCTCAGCCTGCCTTTCTTTAAATTTTTTGTACGTTTCCATGTCTTCAGCTGTTGGGTAATACCTGTCAGTATCGAGAACAAGAACAAGCAAACTGTTCATCTCTTACAGTCAAACTAAAGCTTCAAAGCTTTTCAATCTTCAATATTTGAATCTAAAATCAACCCTTCCAGCAGCTCCACTGCATACAATGTGTAAAGCAACCTGGAATGATCAGAGATTTGTAAGTTCAAACAAACAAGCAACCGGGTTACACTTTTAAAAAGTTTGATCTAATTTTTTTGGTTTTGGTTCTTTGGTAATTTTTGCTTCTGTTTTGCACTCTTATTTGTCAACATGAAGTGACAATATGAGATTTAAAAGTGTACATCCTAATACTACATAGGAAAATGTATATTTACTGGCTGAATGGTTACAAAATTGATTAATTTTGAGATCAAGCCTTTTATAACATTCAACTATTATTCTTTGAAAGTATCATCAAAGCCTCTTAAATGCATAGTCAATTCACCCTAAATGAATTGGGAGGTAAGGTGGTTCCATCCCCGTGACATTTTCCTCTAGTGTCATTGCAATGCCTTTTTTTCTCACAATCGTTCTTGCATTTAAGTAATGTCTTGCAATTATTTGACACCCATTTTGTGAAACCTGGACAGACAGATGTCACAAAAACACCCTAACACAGATTGGCCAACTATGTAAGGTTTTCTCATGTGATGTGCTCATATCACGTGAGCTGACCCACATTAGGCCATAAAATCCAAATAATCATAACCATTTCTGTTATAAGTTTATTATGTTTGGTTAATTCTAACTTACTGAACATCATATTTGGCAGACGAGCACTGTCTAAAATTGCAATTGTTAAAGCCCAACTCATGATGTGCCTAGTGTCTCTGGTTGTGCATCAGACATGAGCTATGCTCCAGCTTACACAATTTATATAAATTATGTAAGCCCAGTCCACACTGGACTTTTTTTGGTCAAGTTACCAAGACAATGAGTACTTTTCCCATTTTAAGTCCAGTGTGGACATCCCAGCAAGTCTTGCTCTCAGTTACTTTTACTTTGTCACATGGTTATTTTTAATGGCCAACTTCTGCCCAGGAAAAATTCCCTGGTCACTTTTTCCAGGAAAGTCCAGAGCAGACAGTGCAGAGTCAGTAAAACCATGGAAAGTGGCACAGTAGAGTGTACATGTACATCCAGCCTGGGCGTAAAAGTATGCAGCACACAAGGAAACAACCCACATGTGTTGCATGTTCCACTATGGTTTGGAATGTGGTGAATGCTTCTAATGCATTTGTCCTTTTTTGGTCCAAATCATGGCAAAAAATTATTACTGATATTGGAAGGTTCATTGGTGTTGTGCATGCACCATTTCCAGATAATAATGGAGGGCAATTAGAACAAAAACAAATGCAGGAAGGTAACGCCAATCGCCCTCCTAAGTCATTGTAATGACACCTTGGTTACTGCTCCCGTGGTCTTGGCATTGAACATGGCTGCCATCATGGTGTAGTACTGAATGAAAACTCAGGTTTCTTAAATAAAAAATGGGGTTGGGTAGGTAAACAAGTCCCCCCTCGAAGTTAAATAAATAAAAACAGTGAAAATTTCTTCCTTTTCACATGCCCAGCTGTTCTCCCATCCATTATATACATTTAACTTTGGTTACAGCACTCTAATTTTAGCAGCAAGAACCAGAGCAACGTGCACGCTTTGTCTTGGATGCTTCTTCTAAACTGTGTGAGTGCGTAATGCAAGTTGCTTCATGTTTTGGGACAGCCTGCAGAGTTTGTTAATTACTAATTACAGGCGGTTGTTTTATATTTGACTCCATACACCCTCATCTACATAAACATTTATGGTAAAATTCATACAATTTTAGATGACATGTATCTGTGTTATCCTGTGAATTGCTGTGTATAGCCTTAAAACTTTAGATTATGCTGTACGGTACAGGTGCACCTGTGCTTTGGTTTTACACGGTCAGTTGCACTGACGTTTAGCGAACATTCAAATATGTTCAGTACCTTAGTTATATGCAGAGTGCTTTAATTAATGGGAATCTGTATCATTCAGTGCTTGTAGTGAGCCATGCTGCTGTCCTTGTACTGAAATTGTAGTCGGTAAACATTCCAGTGGTAAAAGCAACTGGTAATCGATGTCCTCATCCAAGTCTACTGAAAAACCACCTTCACCCATTGAGTTTCACATGTACATGCATATTTCCTCCTTCCACTTAGGTTTGCTTATTGATCAGCGCCAAACACTGAACCCCAGCCAGCTTTTGTGATGGAAACGAGATGTCTAATATCATTCTTTGGTATTTAGTCATCTGATGCAGTAGTAGCTTTTTGGAGCTTTGAAATTCATTCATTTCCTCTGTTCCTGTAAAAAAACAAAAATCACATTCTTGCACGCCTTGGTTTTACAAGAATTTAAAACCCATAAAGATGAAGCCAGCACTAAACTAAAGACCATCCTGATGGTCATTAGCGTGCAAATGTTTCTTAAAGCCACATTCAAGAATGTAAAGGAACCAGGAAATATGATTTTTTTGTAATAAAGTTTACCAAACACCCTTGAAATTGCATCTTTGGGTTTCAATT
Source organism: Acanthaster planci (assembly GCF_054643075.1). Lineage (NCBI taxonomy): Eukaryota > Metazoa > Echinodermata > Asteroidea > Valvatida > Acanthasteridae > Acanthaster > Acanthaster planci. The sequence goes on from NC_141782.1 coordinate 5,797,746, forward strand.
GACCTATTTTAAATGTTTGTTTTGAAATCTTAACTCATATTTTGATGCTTTTTTGGTTATGTTAATGCAATTTGCATATTCATTAGCAGAACTATGACATCATCCAAGGCACTGAAACTCAATGTTGCACTGATTTTTTTAACCACTGCTATGGCAGATTTCATTTCTTTGGTAATTTATTGCTGTGTAAGTATATGGCAATAATCCAGCAAAATGCTTTTCACAGAAATGTTCCCAGATAGCAAATTTGGGGTTCACAATTTGAACATGAAAACATGCAACCTGAACTGTGTCTTCCTGGATTTACATCAAAGCAAAAGTGCCCTCACTAGTCCAGAAATGATTGGTAAATTTTAAATGTCTGAAAAAGTGCACTGTTCAGTTCACGTAACTCAAGAATGATGTCAAACAGTCTCCATACATGGAAGAAGAGTACTGAAATACACACAAAGTGATTCTAAGAAAAATTCACTTCCTGGACCCTTTAAATCTTAATCTAAATTTCATTTACCATAAATAAGAACCCGACTTGCCCAACAAAGTATTAAATATGATGGGCCAAAACTTTAGAACTCATTGGATGAATCTCTTTGAGACCTAAATACTCTATCTAGATTCAAAAGCAAGTACAAGTAATTACTCCTTAACTCATACACTTCTAATTGTATTGGTGGCACTGCTCAAGTGGCGACACGTCGTGCACTAGCTCTCTGTAACATAGACAAGTTTTCTGGCTAATTGGCCCCCTTTTTATCACTGTTTGTTTGTTTTATGTGATAAGCATGGAAGTCGTAATCACAGGCACAACTGTCAGGTTCTTCGTGAAGGTCGTGGTGTGCTCGTTGTCGGGTACAGGCCAAATTGCAAAGTATCTCCCCATGCATATGGACCATGCGTATATTGTTACGGGTATTATGTGCATACTGATTTGTGGCGACACGTGTGCCCTTTGAAGCCAGCACCCACTCTACAGACTGACAGCACTGGTAAGAGGGCTCGTGTGGTCAGACGGGTTGCTCACGAGAGTGATTTGTTGTAACCTCCTCCTGTTGGCGTGTCTTTCCAGTTACACCAGGTTCTTAGTCCAATGAAGAGAGATGATGTGGCTTTGGTAGTCAAGAATGACACGTTGATTGTTGAATTAGCCAAGCGTGAATACATGAAAGTAGTGCACGATGTAGATCTGCATGGCTACATCCGTAACAGGGTACATGAATTGGGTCGACTCATCATACAACTCCGAAAGAACACCCAGCAACCAAATGCATCACTCCAATCATTTGTCCATCCGCACCACCTTTCTGATATTGTGAAGGCCGTCCACGATACTGCCGGCTTCAGGGAAGACAAACAGTTGTACGATGTTCCGTCACTAGCGCTGAAGATTGGTTATTCAGTCAAGAAGTGTGCACTCGTCTTGAAAGGAAGTGCCCTAGAGTCCGGCCAAAAACACAAAGCGGAGTGTGCGGAAGAGTTTCTGAATTGAACTGGCGAGACCTTGTGTCCACACATGCACACAGAACGCTGTACCAAGGAAAACGCAACAAAGTCACCATTCTCCTGACAAATGCCGATGTAGTCCACCTGTCGTTGTTCCTTCATGAAGCTGGCAACCAGGAACTTCAAGTCCTCCAGGGTGCTCGGGGCAGACAAATCAGGTCAGTTTGGCAGAAATTGAATGAGGTTAGTCTGTGCCACCTCATCATGTTCAACCGAAGAAGGCGGGGGAGGTTTCAACGATGAAACTTGAAGATTTCCACAAGCACAGCACTGCCAAACTGGAGGGGGAATGCCTGTTGAATGATTTAAAACGCCAGCTGTGCAAGATGTTCCGTGTTGTCGAAATAGTCGGCAAGAGAGGCAGAACTGTTCCCATGCTTCTAAGCAATGAGGCAGTAGCACGGTTGAATGCCCTTGTTGCCAAGAGACATGAAGCTGGAGTAGCCCAAGACAACAACTTCTTGTTCGCACGGTGTTGTTATGGCAGGAGAGGCCACATACGAGGGAGTGACTGTTTAAGGGCATATGCAGATAAGGCTGGCCTTGACAATGCATTCAGCATCCGGTCCACCAAACTCCGTAAACATGTAGCAACTGCATCGCAAATTCTTGCATTAAAGGAACATCAGCTTGAAACTCTAGCCAACTTCATGGGCCACGATCTGCAGGTACATCGCGAATACTCCCAGTTGCCAGATACTGTACAGCGGGTCACCAAACTGTCCAGACTTTTCCTGAGTTTGGAGAGGGGCAACCTGCCTTCCCAGCAGGGCAAATCCTTGGACGATCTGCATGTAACTGGAGGTAAGGGTACCTTGTTCTCAAACTATGTTTCCCATGTTCTGTCTACCCAACGCTTGACTTCGAACCAAGTCAACCCAACCCAGACTCCCACTTTGTAGGGCATCATACTCGGCTGGAAAGAATAGCTCTCTTCCTATTCACCTCCCCCCCCCGAAGAACAGACCAGTACAAAGAAAGACGGGGACCAAAAATCACCCCCATAAATGTATCTTGCGTCAAAAACTCCCAAATAATGTTCCATTTTGGCCGGCCATTCCTCCCCATATCTCAACGCCAAGCAGAGACTGCCAGACACCCTTGCATGTATGTGTGCTTTAACTGATTGATCTCCATTTGGGGTTTACTCTCAGAAGGCTTCACCAGTAAAGAGGAGAGCAGTGACAGTGGGGACAGCAGTGACAGCAGTGAAGACTCCTGCAATGAATCCGTCGAAAATGGTAAGATTTGGTCTGTCTGTCTGTTACTCTGGCTGTCTGCTGAGCTGTCACCTACATTTCTAATGTCCTTTTCTTGCCTCTACATTAATAGGACAGCTTCCTGGTGTTGCTGCTGCATTTCGAAGAAGGGAACCCTCTCCGCCATCGAAACGAGTGAAGCAGCATCCCTGGACTACAGCGGAGAAGACAGACGTCCAAGGAGGCCTGCGCAAAATCTTCCAGTTGAGGAAAGTTCCTGGCAAGCTGGACATCGAAGCAGCTTGCACTGTGGTACTGCAGACCCGTACTTGGAGAAACATCAAAGACTTTTGTTGTAACACAATGAAGTTGTAGGCAAGTTCAGCTATGATACGCCACACCATTCATTCTCTGGAAACATTGTATCATATTGATGACGAACCCCAAAGTAGTAGGCCAACAACGCACTCTATTTTTAGCGGCCAAAACAACCAAAAGCTTGTGAGTGTTGTCATCAGTGTTATAGGCTGCACTCACATGGACGAGAAGTCCTCAGTCTGATAGTTTGGAAAGTATGCCCTCCATCTGCAGTGTCTACATGTATACGTGTGTGTGTGGGAGGGGTACATTCATGTACCATCATGCCCTATTCCCCCACTTTAACATTTGGGACCCCACATACTCCCCATTTAGTGAGAACTCAAGGTTGCTATACCAATGAAAACGTACATGTGCACATGTACGCCATAGTTTTGTTCAAGTTCTGACACAAGTTTTCCCATGCATCAACACAGGAACTGCTACACCTGTAATAAATGCTTTCCTTTTGCAATGATACAGATGTTCATCAGCACAGACATGAGGGCGGTCTTCACATATGGCCCTGGTATCATTGATATGGAAGTGCAGTCGAAGCAAGACGGAACCTGAGAAGAGTGGGAACAGCTTCATAAATATACTCGTAGCAAGCTTAGACTACAACCGAAAGGATGTGAGATTTACTTGTATGTGTACATGTAACCACTATAAATTATTGAAAGACAACGGCAGAAATTGTTCAAGCTGGTTTCGGAAGAATAGTGCAAAGTTATCAGTGAAAAGATCCTGATATTTTCAATTGGTCCCCATGTCATTTGAAGTCTTTGCAGATCTTCAGAACAGAAAGAAGTTGGCAGGTTTTACATGATACACTTCAGAAAATGCCGTAAAACATGAAGGCAGTGTTTTTCTTTCATATTTTCAAAACATCCAACATGTTTATTTCTTGTTATTCCCCCAGGACAAAACCATATTATTACTAGTTCACTGTGTTTGATTATCTACATGTTGATATCAACTGAATATGTCAATTTCCTTGTTTGTTTCTTGTGTATAGACATCCTTCATGCTGTTGCTGAAGTGAAAGCTACAGATGATAGTTCTCCATGTTTGGAATTCAACATCACTGCAATTACATGTAGATCAGCTGCACAGGGCACCCAGGTTGACTGCAGAATGGATGTCGACAAACCGGTATGTCGCTCGGACCCCTCCTTCAGACTGATCCGCTGCACCCTGACACTTGACTTTTGCATTCATCTTGTGTTGGAGGTTGTCAAGAGGAGAAGTCTCAGCAGCTTTGGGACGGAGCAGCATGACATCCCTTGTTGGCACAGCATTGGGCGTGGTGCAAAAGAACCCCTGTTCATCTCTGGCAACAGCGAGTTTCATCTGCTCTTGTGTTAGCCTTATGTAGACTGTTGGCGAGTCCAGCTTCAGTTGGCTGTGTTCTGGCATGCATTTTGCAGGTGACAAGTTATGGCCTTTCTGGAACCAACTTTTCTTCCTTTTGTAAACTGCACATCCCAAGCAACCCATTTTGCAGAAATAGCTTGCACTGCAAGTTTGAGCAACTTTCTACTCCGTGTGACCATGTAGCACAGTGCATGTACTATTTAATACTCAATGTTGAACCCCAGCATGATGACCAAATCACATGGGAGTTTATTTCATGGCAGGTTGGGGGGAGGGTGGGGGGGGGAGAGAGAGGGGAAGATGTAATCTCATGTAATCTTTGGGGGCAGTAATTAACCAAGCTAGGACAATAGAGACTGCACAGTGAAGAGGGCTTGGCCAAGGAGCCATTATAGGGGTCGTTTAATAAATCTTCCACTGTGAGTTGGAGGCAAATGGACAGCCACATCTGGGAATTAAGACACGTCATCAAAGGCCCATTGTGCACAGTTACAGATTTACCAAGAATGTTTTAGTTGCTGAAATGAACTTTCCCAAATGTCATGTAATCTTTAATATGTCAAGAGTCACCTGCAAAACACAGAGAACCTTGTTCAATTCAACAATGTGTGTTTCAGCTGTGCTGATAAATTACTTAGACACCCCCCACTTTTTAACCTCCCTCTGCCCCTAAAGTGGAAAGAAATCACATCAAACTGACCCCAGATGGACCAAAAAATAACATTCATGCATAAATGAGGGAAAATTTCTCCCAATTAGATGTGGAAAGGACAGAATTGAGTGCCCTCATGATGCCCAAGACATGCACAACAGTCGTGCTTTCCCATTGAAAAACTGGGAAACACCACAGCCACACCCCTACACCTTAAGCCCTGTGGTTTCTTAGAGGAACAGTACTTTTCAAATTTGTTTGCAGAAAATTACTTCCCAGATAATTTTGCTTCCACTGATTGGACTCTTATGCCAAAATATGAAAGTTGCCTGCTATTAACCACTATCAGCCGGGGACTCCGAAATCGGAGCCGTATGGTTTATATGTGTGGCCGGGGTTTCCGAACTCGGACAAAGGAAACAGGGCCCTGTAACAAAAGACCGTACTCCGAACAAAAGACCAGGCTGCTGGGCATTACCGGCATTTTTCACTCTAAAAGTGGTGATAATCCAGCATTATTTTGAAACCGTATACCAGGGTCTGGGGTATTTAGAGCAAGCGGATTACCACCGGGGACAAAAGCTCTCCACCACCGAAGCGATAAGCCACATGGCACCGCTGCATGCTAATCTGGCCCCTATTGAAAAGAGGTCAGCAGTGCACTGAGCCAGGTTTGTGAACAAAAGACAGTTGTATAACACCGCACAATCTGGGCTCTGTTTACAAGGCTGCAGGCCTGGCTGAAATATTCGGTCGTCAATGAAGGTCACCTGTCAACTTGGAGTAGTGCCTGAAGATTACTCTGTGTGGCTATAAACGACTGTTAAATGGAATGATGAATTGTTGAAGGATTTTGAAAACAGAAAAAATGATAGTCATGCCGGCCCAGCATCCCCAACGTTGAAAAATGCCCCGGCACGAAGTTTTAAATAGATAATCATGTCAGGTAGGTCCTCAAAGAAATTTGTCATGATGTAGTCAGTGTGTGATTTATTTTTGAATTTAGAATATTCAACTTTTTTCCCATAGGTTTTGTACACTTTTTCTACAAAATGATCATGTTACTTGAATTTGGTACTGATTGAGTCTGATTGACTTCGTTCTGACAATTACTTAAGGATAGTCCAAAGCCATAATTGTCATGATGACGTCATCATGTGATTTATTTTTAAATTTGGAATAATTAATTTCTCCCATATATATAGGTTTTTAAAATGTTTTTCAACTTCTTTTGCACTATTATTGATCTCACTGCGTTCGGGTCAGCGGCACACACTAAGGCCTCAAGATAGAAAAGGTTTCTGTCCAAGTTCGTCATAATGACGTCATCAGGTGACAAGTCAAGTGACATTAAACGGGCACTATTTAAAGTGTTATATCTCGTGAAGTACATGTCCAATTCGGGTGAAACTTTGTGTGTGACTAGAAGGTGAAAGGTTCTAGACCTAAATTGACCTGATGTGAAGATGACATCATCACATTTTAAGTCACGTGACCTTAAAGGAGCACTCTTTACAGTGCTATACCTCATAAAGTACTTGTCTGATTGGCTTGAAATTTTGTGTATATAGCTTGAAAGGAAAGGGTTTGAGACCCAGATTGACCTGATGTATGGTGTCATCGAGTGACAAGTCACGTGACATTAAAGAGGCACTCTTTAAAGCACAAGATCTTGTGAAGTACTTGGCTGATTGGGTTCAAACTTTGTGTATGGCTGGATCGGGAAAGGTTTTAGATCCAGATTGACCTGACGTGATGATGATGTCATTGGGTGACAAATCATGTGCCATTTAAGGGGCTCTTTTTAAAGCATTATATCTTGCAAAGTAAATGTCCCATTGGGTTAAAACTTTGCAGATGGCTAGAAAGGGAAGGGTTCTAGATAAGAATTTGTTTCATCTGATGGCAGTACCATTATATAACAATTCATGTGACATTTATCGAGATAACATGGATTTTAAATATTCTACTGACCAATGTTTGTAGTGTATCATTCATGTGACTTGTCATTAAATCTTGTAAGTACTTCATCAAGAATTTCGTCTCTGGTTTGCAGGTTTGAGATAAATAAAACCAGGGCCAAAGCAGCTGTGTCTGTCTGCAAACACATTTCTCATTTTTCCTTCTCCTTTATGATACTCTTTTTTTTGTGACAGGGGACTTCGATAGTTTTATTCATCTGATTGATTTCAAACTTGGTAGACCCTTATATAATCACGTCAGGTATGTCGTACAAGAAATTCGTCATAATGACTTCATCATGTGATTTATTTTTGAATTTTGAATAATTAATTTTTTTTCCCATAGGCTTTGTACGCATTATTCTACTAAATTATCATTTTACTTGATATCTTATTTTCTTTTAATATCTGATTGACTATATACTTAGCAAACCTTCCGACAATTACTGAAGGATAGTCCAAAACCATAATTGTCATGGTGATGTCATCACGTGACTTATTTTAAGATTTAGAATATTTAATTGTTCCCACATATGTAGGTTTCTTACATTTTTGTCAACAGGAAGACTGCTTTGCACTGTTAACGATCAGACTGAGTTCATTACAGGCACACATATGAAGGCCATAAGCCAAGTATAGCTCGAAGGGGAAAGGTTTTAGACCCAGATTGACAGGATGTGATTATGACGTCATCAGGCAACATGTCACATGGCACTAAAGGGGTGCTCTCTATAGTGCTACATGTATATCTCGTGAAGTACGCGTCCGATTGGATTGAAACTTTGTATATAGCTCAAAGGGGAAAGGTTTTAGACCGAGACTGACCTGACGTGATGATGAAATCATTAGGTGACAAGTCACTTGACATAAAAGGGGTACTCTTCAAAGTACTATACCTCATGAAGTATATGTCCGATTTGGTTGAAACTTTGTGTATAGCTTGAAAGGGAAGAGTTTTAGACCCAGATTGACATGATGTGACTATGACATCATCTGGTAACAAGTCATGTGGCATTAAAAGGGCACTTTTTAAAGTGCTATATCTTGTAAAGGACATCTCCGATTTAGTTCAAACATTGTGTACAGCTTAAAGAGGAAAGATTTTAGACCCAAATTGACCTGATGTGATTGTGATACCATTGCTCAAGAAGTCACATGACATTAAAGGGGCACTGTTTGAAGTGCTATATCTTGAGAAGTACATGTCCGATTGGGCTGAAACTTTGTGTGTAGCTCAGAGGGGAAGGGTTTTAGACCCCAATTGGCCTGATGTGATGATCGGGTGGCAAGTCACGTGACATTAAAGGTGCATTCTGTAAAGCGCAATATCTCGTGAAGTATGTCCCATCAGGTTGAGCTTTGCAGATAGCTAGAAAAGGAAGGTGTTACGGTTTAATCAGACTCTCTTCAAGTAATCTACAGAGAGCGTGCTTCATGCAACGCGAGTACGAGTAGAAGGGATCAGATAAGTTTCTGTATAAGTTTTCACTCCTTACGTTGTGCAATAAATCACTCATTTTGTCTAATTGTAGGACCCTGGATCCCGCACCAGCGGTAAGGTCTTTTCATTTGTCCTTTATTGTCAGAATTATTCTATTATGGAAGGTTTTAATGTTAATCTAAGGGGGTAAAATAGGGTCCTTTTTACCGCACATGTGACACGTCTTATTTCTGATATCGTTGCTGTGCTTTAGGTCAGACCGTCACGCATGCCATTTTTATGCAACAGCGCCCTCTCGTGGCAGGTTTATTCCTCCCTGCTCTTTATTTACTTAGTTTCTGTGGGGTTTGGGGGGGTAGTTTTCTAGGGTTTGTTGTATTATAACAAGTGAAGTTGTTTATCATGTAATAACTAAACTCTGTTTGTGTGTTTTTAATTATAGTTGACGTGACAACAGGCAGCTGTATAGTGGTATTAAAGGCAGCTGTATGTCAGTATAAAAGGAGAGTGAAATAAACCAAGTGTTTTGCTCTAATTGACGTTACAGTCAACGCTGACGGAAAAATCCGGAGTCAGTTTCTGATAGACATTTTTCAATATTAATTGTGGTGAATTCGAGCATAAGATGGAGAGCTTCAATGGCGAGGAAGCAAAGGCCACAGTCATGGCTACACGGGCCAAGGTGAAGTTGGCAATGGAGAGACGGAGAGAAAGTGCCCAGGATCTTTTCAGAATGAAGGACAGCATCCAGCCGTTGCTGTTGTCTCTTCCACCAGATGTCGAGAAAGTCAGAGTTGAGCACTCAAGATGGCTTCAGGAATATGAAACATATTTGATTCACCATGGTGAATATCTGTCGCTAGTCACAGACGAGCAGAAGCCTACAGTGCATGCCGAGCTACAACCTGAACTCAGCAATCTTCAGGACTTTAAGACCACGATGGATCAGTGGTTAGTGTATCACACCAGTGTGGTAGACAGAGGCGTTACGAGGTCAGTGAGGTCACATACATCCCATTCTTCTAGTAGTCGTATGTCCAGTACCTTGTCAATAGCCAGAGCAATGGAGCATCAGAAGACGGCCGTGCTGTTGGCCTGAACCCGAGCACTCCAAGAGAAGGGGAAGTTGGAGGAAGAGAGGCTCCAGTTTGAAGCCAGGAAGAAGGAAGAAGAGCTAAAGCTCATACACAGAGAAGAAGAACTTGAGCTCAGGACTGAACTACAGGTGTCAAGCGCAAAGGCAGCAATTCTAGACGAACTTGAGAAGAGCGAAATTCCAGATGAGCAGAATCTGAGTGGCCTGCCCCTGCTTGCCCCGAGACCACTCTCACCGTTGGGCCAAGCCCTAAATCCTGCTGCAGCAGAATATGTCCCCTCGCTGTCACAGCTAACACCACCGTCTACCGCATTGCCTCTCGCCCAGGCGCAACAACCTCCTTCCCAAACAACGGTTCTGGTCAGTAATCTTGAACATGGACCCACGAGTGTTGCGGTGAAGTCCCCTGGGCACGCCGAAGTGACTTACACCACTGACGTCACTGTAGAAGCCAGTCAAGAAAAGGTAGATACCCTGAAGAAACCAAATCAGGTGAAAGGGAGTAACGAAAAGGCAGAGATGGTGCGGAAAGATGTTGAGCCAACCGTTTCCGCAGTGCACCACATAGTGAAGGAGATACGGAAGCCAGTGTCCGATTTAGCCAAGTTCAGAGGTGATCCCCTGGCTTATAAGAGGTTCATCCGTCAATTCAAAGCCAGAGTCGTTGCTAACACAGTGGATGACGATGAGAGGATGAACTACTTGGAGCAGTTCACAGATGGTGAGCCACATAAAATTGTAATCGGATACAGCTGCCTTCCTGGAGATGTTGGCTACTCAGCTGTACTCAAAGAATTAGACAAGCGCTATGGGGATGTCGATCTTCTGGCCAATGCTTATGTTCAGCGTGCTCTTGGATGGCCAGAAATAAGACATGATGATCCATCAGGACTGGATGCATTTGCCATATTCTTGGTGGAATGCAAGAATGCAGTGTGTGCCATGAATGCGGCAAGAGTTCTGGAGTATTCAGAAAACATTAAGAGATTGGTCTCCAAGCTGCCATTTTATGTACAAGAGCGATGGAGAAACATCGTCATGAACAAGAAGGAAGCCAGCGAGACCGTAACATTCATGCATCTAGTAGATTTTGCCCAAAGAGAGGCAAGGAAGGCAACAGATCCAGTTTATGGACGACTTGCATTGGGAACCAAGTCTAGGGAAGCTAAGCCCACCGGAGGAGGACACCCTCAGCGGCATCAAGTCAGAAAGATTGGATGTGCTTGTGGAGTGGCCGAGTCCAGCAGGACCAACAAGAAGTATGCCTCTCCAGAGTCAAGCATCAAACCGGCGGCTGGCACAGCAAGCTCTAAGCCATGCATTTTCTGTGAGGGACCAGGATACATGATGCAAGAGTGCAGAAAACTCAAAGCAAAACCACAACACGACAGATTGCAATTTCTGAAGACAAAGGGACTATGCTTTGGCTGCCTTAAAGGTGGTCATCTTGGTAAGCAGTGCAGAGCCAGAGCCAAATGTGAGGACTGCGGTGCCATGCACCCCACAAGTGCTTCACCAAGAAAGGGAGCAAGAGAAAACGGAGGAGTCCCCAAAGCAAGAGACGCCCAAGAACACTGGACAGGGGAGCTCATGTTCCACCTTCATGGCTCCATGCAAGGAAAGAGCAAGTTCCCATATGGGAGCCGGCACAGGTCTCTGCACCATGGCCATCATACCAGTTAGGGTAAGGTCGCCAACCACCAACACGATGGTGCAGACCTATGCATTCCTCGACCCAGGTAGCAACGTGACATTCTGCACTGAGGACCTTGCACATCAGCTTGGAGTGACTGGCAAGGCGACGACGATGGAACTTCAAACCATGGGACAAACACAGAATTTTTCTACCCGCCGTATCTCGGGATTGGAGGTGTCTGGACTGGATTCGGGCCCTGCCGTGAAGCTTCCCATGGTCTAAACCAAACACAAGATGCCCGTCACTAGAGATCTCATGCCAGTGCAAGAAGACGTTGACAGATTTGAACACCTCAGAGGGATCAAGCTTCCAGTAATTCAGGCTGAGGTGGGGATGCTGATTGGCAACAATGTCCCAGCAGCTTACACACCACAAGAGCTGAAGACAGGACCAGTGAGTGAGCCCCATGGAGCCAGGTCAGTGCTTGGATGGATCATATGGGGCATGATTAGAGGCGGAGAAGAGCCCCTTCACATTTCCAACTTTCAATTAGCACTGGCTAGAGAGGAAGCGGAGCAGCTACAAAAGTTGGAGGACATGGTCAAATCATCAATAGACATGGACTTTCCAGAGCGCCTAGTGGACAGCAAGAAGGAGCCCTCAGTTGAGGACAAGCAGTTTGAAGAAATCATATGCAAATCCTTGAAGCTGGTCGATGGCCACTACCAGTGTGACCTACCATTTCGAGACCCAGCTTGTAAGCTACCAGACAACAAAGGTCAGGCCATGGACCGTTTAATGTCCTTGAAAAAGAAACAATCCAGCGTTCCACTATGACTACACGAAATTCATGGATGCACTGATCGAGAGAGGGTATGCAGAGAAAGTCACCGAAGCAACCGACATCAGCAGCAAGCAAGTTAGCCGATGGTACATGCCTCACCATGGCATCTACAACCCCAACAAGCCGGGAAAAATAAGGGTGGTTTTCGACTGCTCGGCAAAGACGAGAGGAGTTTCACTCAATGGCGTACTCCTACCAGGACCTGTCCTCACAAACACAGTCGTAGATGTTCTACTTCGCTTCCGACAGCAGCCAGTTGGGCTCATGGGAGACATTGAGGGTATGTTCTTCCAAGTCAGGGTCTCTGAACACCACCGCGACTTCTTACGTTATTTGTGGTTTCCTGACGGGGACACATCCCAACCCCCAGAGGTCTATCATCTGAAATCTCACCCCTTTGGAGCTGTGTCATCTCCGTCCTGTGCTTCAGCAGCTTTGCGCAGATGTGCATCTGATAACCAGCATCCTGAGATTCCGAGAAGCTTCTACGTTGATGACTACCTGAAAGCAGTTTACGACGCCAAGGAGGCCGTCGAGACCAGAAAGATTGTCAAGGAGGTTTGCAGTCATGGAGGGTTCAATCTGCACAAGTGGGTCAGCAATGACAAAGCAGTGAACGACTCCATTCCAATAGAAGAGAGATCAAAGTCACAGAAGCTGATCATTGAGAACAATGACCAAGTTCCATCAGAGCGAGCCCTTGGTGTCTTCTGGAATATTCTGGAGGATACCTTTGGGTTTAAGGTGAACCTGAAGGATCGCCCAGCTACGCGGAGAGGCATTCTGTCCGTGGTCAGCAGCATATTTGACCCCCTGGGTCTAGCAGGTCCATTCATTCTTCCAGCTAGAATTATGCTGCAACGCCTCTGCAAGCAGGACCTCGGATGGGATGAAAAAATTGGGGTCACGGAAATGGCTGTGTGGAGACAGTGGCTGCTGGACATTGTAAAGTTGGAGCAGATGTCACTACCAAGAAGTATACGACCAAAAGGGCCTTGTGGACCCCATGACCTGCCAAATGCATGCATTTTCCGATGCGTCGGATGAAGGCTACGGCATCGCTATCTACTTTTGTCTGGAGGACAGTTCAGGCAGAGTCTTCTGCAATTTGCTCATGGGCAAGTCTAAGGTCGCCCCTCTCAAGAAAGTCACTATTCCGAGGATGGAGCTCACGGCAGCCAGTCTGTCGGTGAAGTTTGTCACTTTGATAACTTCAGCCATGGAGTTGCCGTTTGATGTCCACTACTGGACAGACAGTACCTCTGTCTTAAGGTACATTGCCAACAAGACGACCAGATTCCACACATTCGTGGCGAACCGGGTCACCACTATCCAAGAGGGCTCAAGCACGGAGCAATGGCGGTACGTCCCAACTTCAGAAAACCCAGCTGATCTAGCTTCCAGGGGAATCCATCCAAAGGCAGATCCCAAACTTTGGTTTCAGGGGCCATCGTTTCTGTGGGAGCCAGAATCCACTTGGCCGAAGACAATTATCACCAGAAATCTACCACCCGAAGATCCAGAAGTCAAGCGGGTTCATGTCGCCACGCTGAAGACCCATGAAGGTTCCGTTACTGTGGACCAGCTGATTCACTGATACTCAACCTGGAAGCGACTGAAAACAACAGTGGCATGGATACTACGAGCACAGAGGCTCTTCAGACAGCGCAGGACATCCAGTGTGGACTCGCAACCAGAACATAGCAGAGGCCCGAGTCCTCTCAGTGTGGGTGAGTTGGAGCTAGCCAGCACAGAAATCATCAAATATACTCAACACAGCCATGGCCTAGCTGACTCTGTGCGAAAACTTGATCCTGTAATGGACGAAGCGGGACTACTGAGAGTAGGTGGTCGCCTCAAGCACTCCAAGTTGCCAGTAGACGTTAAGCATCCAATAATCCTCCCCAGAGATTCCCAAGTGTCAAGGCTGATACTTACCAGTGCCCAGCAGAAGGTCGGACATCTTGGAACTAACAGCACCCTTACAGAATTGAGGCGCACGTACTGGATTCCAAGGGCCAGTCAGTTAGTACGCAGCATCATAGCAAAATGTGTGCTGTGCCGAAGATACCGAGGACGCCTCCAGGTGCAGAAAATGGCCAACTTGCCAGAAGAGCGCTTAGAGCCAGGCCAGCCAGCATTCATGAAGTCCGGTGTTGACTACTTTGGGCCATTGCCAACTGCACCTGTTGTTCTTTATTTGTTGCCATTTACAAAGCAAGCAATATGCAACATCAACTATAACTACCTACATCTCCTGTACTGGTCATGTTCACAAACTGTGCAACACTGACAACATGAACATTTCCTGATAAAGAGGTGACAGTAAGTGCTAGAATGGCTTCTAGTTGGCAGATTACACTCTATTCTGTTGCATATTGTGGTGAAACAGGGGTAGGCACAGATAACAGTCATTAACTCATTAACTATAGATTCCTGTGTTGCATGTATCAGCAGTCAGTCTGGGTGCTTATTGTGTGCTTTAGGGCACGCGCTCAGTTACTTTGCTGGAAGGTCGTACAGCAGTAGCATCACTGGAACGTAGTGGAGTGTGCTATGGGTAGACAGAATGTTCTGGCCAGTAGGTGGAGTAGTAGTAGTGAACTGTTTACTGGGTCTGGATTAATGAGGGAACAGTCATAAGCGTAGGTTGTTAACTCCTGGCTAAGAGCTAGTGGTACGGTGATTCATTGGGGATTGCTTGCTGTCTGTTAACATCGGCCATAGGTGGGGTGACGGCTAGGTTGTGATCCAGGTGTCATTGGAACTGACTTGCCTTGAGGGTAACTGGGAGCACTTTGGTTCCTTCAAGGGTTATCCTTTGGATTAATTGACCCTAGATGGTGAGGGTTATCATGCCTTGATCAGATTAACATTCCATGCAGATTATCGCTGCTTGCTAGTACATGTATATGTATTAAATACCTTTGGTAACAGTCTAGCTTATGTAAGAGTTGCCAGGTGATCAAGTTTACCACGTGAGGCATATTGAGTAGCCTTGTGAGGTGTAATGTATAAATAAACCTGGTGTTTTGATATTCCTCATTTAATAATTATTGTAATAAACTTATTACACTGATTTATTGTCAACCCTGAGTCACTGTGCTGTTTAGTAAGTTTTCCCCGTATTTCCTTGCTTTGATACCAGTATCATCCTGTCTCCCTAGTTGATGGTAAATTTTCCATCAAACAAACTGCTCCTTGGCTTAATCCACTGTTCATTAGCTGACATCCCCCTTGTGTCTGGGTAGCCGCTTATCCTTGCACAAGGCTACTAAATATATTTGTGGGGTTAGGCTAGGTCAAATCCCATCTCTGATCAGACAAGTCTCCTGGGTCTGCCACAAAAGGAAGGTTTCAGTTTCCATGAAAATATGTACATTTGTGCTCAATCTGTTGAAATTGTTGAAAAGATTTTGAAATTGGGCCTGGGCTAGTCAGATTAAAACATTCAGAATGGGCTTCTTGTGATAACAAAAACAGAGTGTGCTGACATTATTGACATGACAGTATAAAAAAAGATATTTCGAAATAAAAATTAACTTTGCCTGGAGTGATGTTTTTCTTTGATCTCTGTCATCATGTAAAATGATTCCCTTAAATGAACATCTAATTATTTTTTTAAGAGTTCCAAACTACAGAATACAGCTTGCCTTTCCTGTGACTTTTTCATACATGTGGAGAATGTTTATGGCCCACACCCAAATCTGTGAAATAATTAACACATGAAGTGCTTGCGCAACAATCTCAAAATGGTGTATTGTTGCTACTGGATGCAGTCCACTAATTCAAGCAATAATTTCCGTCAGGCTCATTAGCATTAAAAGTGCCTCCACAGTATCTTTTGAAAAAGGGGATTGTTTGGCCCCCAAAATGGTGAGATTGTGTAAATCTTTGCCAGGATCGAGTCCCTGTTTCTTTGGGCTTCCATCTGAGGGCGGAAGAGATAAAAAATATGGTTGAAAAATGTTCCCAAAGGACTGAGAAAGTAGCCGATTGCCATTTGGAAAATGGCTGCGTGCTGACTTTGGAACTTCGACCTTTGGGGGGTTGGTTTTGTTTTGGGTGAACAATTAAAAATGTAATTGGTTAACCCCCCGAAAATTGTAAAGAAACTGAAGAATGGTGATTTCACACTGTTTTCAATGGGGCTTGAATTAGTGGACTGTACCCTACTGGGTTAAAGTAGTACAGATTGTAGATGACTGCATTTATTATGTATGCTAATGTGCTGTGTAAAGTGCAACTGATTTGACAAGTGATGTTTTTATGGCAGTCATCATCATCTTCCTCGCCAGTATTTTGAGGTAGGCCTGCACTGTGCTTCTCTTGTTAGGAAAGTTGTGGGGTCAAAAAAATTTTTCCCTGTGTTTTACTCCCCACAACTTATATTTTTCAACTAATGTGTGATGCCACAACTACAGAACGGTCGTGTATCAATGCACAAAGTAAAGACTAGCAAACTGAACAAGTATGCCGACAAAGCATTTGATTACGTGGTAATAAAGCATCACGTTTATATTTCATGCAATGTCTTTTGAAATAACGAAGATCATCATTTTGCTATGTAAGAATTAAGAATCAAATTCTCCTGTTAAAGCGATTGTAAACTAAACAGGAAGTTAATTATTGATTAGATTTTTTATTTATATTTTTTTTGCCCTTACCCAATGTACATATTTATAACACTGTATACTCAGTGTTTGTCTGACAGCTTGCAAAAAAATTTACAAGCTTACTTCGTGGGACTCAAGCCCAAGACTTCCTGCTTAGTAGTGCAGACATCTTAACCACACAATTAACATCTCCCTGGTGCAAAGTACAACTTATAATAGTTGGCAGTACCCGCTGCTACATCTGACTCGGACCGGCCAGCCGACCCTGGCTAGCTCAGTGGTCAAGAGGTTACGACATCTGCATTAGTAAGCAGGAAGTCATGGGTTTGAGTCCAACCAAGTAAGCTTGTGAATTTGTTCACGAGCTCTCCGACCAGTACTGAGTATACAGTGTTTATAAACGGCTCATTCCATGAGGTTGGGGCATAATTGTGACTGTGTCAGTTGTTACATCATTTCTGTAAAAATGAAGAGCTATTTCCCTACATGTGGATTCCAAATTCCTTCTCCACATTAAGTGTGGGTCGGGTCTACTAGAGAGTACCTACCCAAACAGTCACTACATATGCAAATTTCCAATGTGCGTATTATTTATTCGCTGGAAAGATTTGATCACCTGTGGTGCACCCTGACCTCCCACAATGCAGCGCGGCCTCACTGCCATGATCATCCTTCTTTTCAAAAGCAACTCAAAAGGTCGGAGTCAGAGTGGGGAGGACGGGTGGGAGAGGACTGTTTGGGTAGGTATTCTCTAGTAGACCCGACCCAGACTTAATGTGGGGAAGGGGTCTATGGCACTCTACCTACCCAAAAAGTCACTACATATGCAGAGTAGCACCGGTCTAGGTGGGGGGTTGGCAACGACACATCAAATGCTGAAAATACACTTTTATATATGAACAAGGAAGAATGTATAAATTTAAGAAATGGTAAGGAACTTCATAATGACTTGTCGTCCATCCTACAGGAAGTCCCTTTGACCTCTGCGCTGCTGACAGTAGGATTGTCCTGCCATTTGTGATGTTGCTCAGCAGGACATCCCTCAAGTTGCAGGAGATAGAAGGAGACTTCTAACATGCAGTTTTGTAGATGTTTGCAATAGAAACATCTCGAGAGTAAGACCAAGATGCAGATACTGCTCTTATGTCATGAACCCTGACGTAGTAATGACTATGTTCATCAGAGTTTAATGGCCAGACTGGATTAGCAAATCTAATGTTGGAGCCATCAAGCAGGATATAGTGTACTGACACCGCTGGACTGTGTGGTCTCATGAAAGTGATAAGCAATGGGGTTAATATCATCCCTCCGATGATATTGTTTAAGTCAGGTACCACTTCAGGACATGAACAGGGCTCTAAAGTTTATCCGCATCGTCCTCAGGATGTAAGGAGGCAGAGAGTGTAAAGGTATCAGACATATTGGGTGAGGGAGTCTGATCCTTCTTCAGGAAGCTAATCGAAGGAATGAGGTGAACACCATGTGGCTCCCGATGTAGATGGCCTTCGGCAATAGGGAGAGCCTATAGTTTGCTGCCTCCTCAGGTGGTAGCCATTTTCAGGAGAAAGGCCAACCTGACATGGGTGGGCGTAAGGCAGGTATTATTTAGGGTTCAAAGGAAGGACAGGAAAGCATCTAGAGAACCTAGCTTAGGTCTTATGACCAGACCAATTTCCCAACAAGGGGACACTGGATACGCATATCAAACAAAAGGTGATGGAACATCATGTTGTTAACCACTTCCTGCCGGGGACACTGGAATCGGAGATGTATGCTTTATATGCATGGCCAGGGTCTCCGAACTCGGACAAAGGAAACAGGGCCCTGTAACAAAAGACCGTACTCCGAACAAAAGACCAGGCTGCTGGGCATCATTGACATTTTTCACTCTCAAAAGTGGTGATAATCCAGCCTTGTTTTGAAATCGTATACCAGGGTTTGGGGCATTGGAGCGAGCGGATTACCACCGGGGACAAAAGCGCTCCACTACCACAGCGATGAGCCACACAGCACCGCTGCACGCTAATCTGGCCCCTATTGAAAAGAGGTCAGCTGTGTACTAAGCCAGGTTTGTGAACAAAAGACAGTTGTATAACACCGCACAATCTGGGCTCTTTTTACAAGGCTGCAGGCCTGACTGAAATACTCGGGCATCAATGAAGGTCACCTGTCAACTTAGAGTAGTGCCTACAGATTACTTCGTGCGGCTCCAAATGTCCATTAAATGAAATGATGAATTTTTGAAGAATTTTGAAAGCGGAAAAAATGATAATTATGCCGGCCCAGCATCCTAAAACATTGATAAATGCCCTGGCAGTAAGTGGTTAAGGGCAGTTGAACCGATTTTGAAACCAATGTGTATGGCAGCTAGGGTTGACCTGTAGATATGAGTTGTAGATATGAGTTGTAGATACTCATAGCTCCAAGTGAAAGAAGTACATAAGGAAGTATGTTATAGTACTCACAGGAGTGTTAGCTGTAGCCAAAGCCTGACTATCGACGCACACAACAAAATGCTAAAAAATACTGTCACATATTTGAAAGGTGGGCAGATGACGTCCCATGCGGTCATGTATGTAGCATTGCCAGAAAGTCCTGCTAAAGAGGAAAATAATGGGAAGTTAAGCAAAGAGATCAATGTAAGGCTACTCTATCATCCCAGGGAGAGTGCGTCTACCACTATGTTGTGGGACCTTGCCATGTGAATCGTCTGCAGGTCAACTGCATGATCCCATGTCCTTTCCATTAATGTGACTTTGTTTGGCAGTGAGAAAAAAAGAGACAAGAAAGCCACAAGATATACTCAAAGATAGATATGACATAATCATTCAGAGTCTCTAGCATGACTGTAGTGAGGTCTGGACGGAAAGGAGAACTCTTCTTTCCCATCAAAGGAATTTACCTTGACAAGAGGGAAAGAAATGAAATAGGTCAGAGAACGAGACAAAGACTTCATGTAACCTAGATTAAGTTGTTTTTAGTGGCAGTGTATAACACCTGAATATGCAGAAGGGTGTTGAAGACATTGAAGGAAAGCCAGGTTCTGTACCCGGTGTAGCCGCCGGCACCTTGACTGCATCAGAAAATTTTGATCATTTTCATGCATGCATGAAAAATAAATGGCCGGCATAGAGGAGTCAGGCCGCATGACGTTTTCAATATGAAAAACAGAATGAGCATCCATAGCAACTCACTCCAAGAAAAGTACTCATTCTAGTACATGTTAATCTTGACTGGAGGAAATTGCTAGTAATTTCTGCTCTAGGAAAGGATCTCTGCATACAAATCAAACTTCTATGTTCAAAATTCAAAAGAACTAACAACAGAAAATATTCATTCTGACAGAATTCTCACTCTTCGTTTCAATCATGCTGAGCATTATCAGAAGAGAAAGCCCACAGCACTATTGCAACAAATTAGGTGACTCACAGCTGCACTACTTTTGACAGACCTCATAACAGTCACAGTAATTAGATTTTGGACACGCCTACTTTAAAGTGAACATGTGTTCACTTCAGTATGCATTATATGGCAGGGCCAAAAGGCAGAATCTGTGCCCACATGGAGCCACGTGAGTGGGGGCTACGTAATGGTCATTCTGCTGGGTTGCACGTGGTGAGACGCAGTGGAAATAGACTAGCTTCATTTCTCCCGCAGGGCCCTTGGGGAAACCCCGGATTATGGGGTGCCAAGGGGTGTGTACAAATCCCAACGGCTGCCAGATGCCTAGGGATGCAGACTGGAAAGACGCAGCAGTAGGTCTGTGTCATGATGACGAATTTGCTGTGACAGAACTGAAAAAGATAGGAAGACTGCCTGGAAAACGTTGATTTGTTCATTCTTGTCTTGGTGCCCGGTGACGTAGTCTTGAATGCTGGTAGGTTAAGACTTGTAGCGGTCATTAGAGATCACCAGGTAAAGTGTGGACGCACTTCTCCATGGCCTGGGGGAGCCTATCGATGGCAGGAACAGCAGCTCCAGAAGGCTGTGACAGAGACTTGGGATTGGGTCCATGTACTGATGGAGTATTCACTTGGGCAATGATCCAGGAAGTTGGCCCGGAAAGTGCTACCATGTGGATTACATCTGGATACCCACGCTGTAGATATGTCGGAGGCTACGTTGCATACGCATGTAACAGCTGCCTGGAAAAGTGGGGCAGTGGCTCATGCTCATTTTAGGAGGGAGCCCAATGGACTCTCACAATACATGTATAATTGAAGACAGATGGGACGAGCATTGATAATACAAGGTCATATTTATGACAAAGAATTTCTTTTTTTATTTATTTATTTTCCCTAACTGACAACATAAGGAATTTGTAAAGTTCCAAGGACCCTGTTATAACAGTGTTCCACTGTGTTGAACAGAGTAGTTGTCTCCAAGACGTTCTTCTTGAAGGCCGTAGATAAAGGGAAGGCGACGAGGAGACGTTGCCCGGAACTGTACACACCTGGGACGCTCTGGCTTACAAGAGGGAGCGGTTCGCTAAGGCAAAGAGCCTACTGCACGAATGGGGGCCCCGTAGCAAGCATATCTGGAAGATGTAGAGCAGTCGGTTGACTGGCGGGGGTGTGGTCAGTGTCTTCCTCTGGAAGGGAAGCTGACGAAGGATCGGAATCTGGAACATGTCACAGGCGGTGAGGACGCTGATAAAAATGGTGTTATCTTCAACCAAAGAGACCGTCACTTTGCTTCGACTGAAGTAAGACCGTGCTATAGTCAAGAGTCGAGCGTGCCCTCTAAATTGGCTGGTGGTTAAGTGGAGGACCGTCAGGCTACAGTTGACTGGGACGCATGCCAAGTTCTGGCTAGAGAGTAGAATATCTGGAAATTTGGAAAAATTGGCCTGGAGGATACCAGTCATGCCATGTCGTTTAACAAGTCATGGCTGATGTCTTCCTCTGGCGAAGCGGCTACCGGCAGGCCAAGCACTAGAATTATGTCTCGCTGAAGAAGAAAGAGGTGGCCATTGGATGGAGTGAGGGTGCTGATGGAAACAATTTCGTTCTTCTCGGAAGACAATGCTGGTTGCCCGTTCGGGGACAGGACAGTGCCTCATTCTGAGCCATGCGCAGTCCTGTGGGGAGCAGCCTCCTCCCGAGGGAGTACGCTTGGCTGGTGCGCTTCCGGTGTGGAACCCTCCCCGATGTAATCATGGCTTGTGGCTGGAGAGGGCGGAAAGGCCTGATCCACCAGAAACGGGTCTGGGGCGGTGGAGGCTGATAGCAGTCTAACGCTGAGGCAGCGAGTAATGGTGGTTGGAACTTCATTGATGGACTGGAAAGCCGACATTCAAGCCACAGAGGTATGTTCGTGGTGGTTGAGGAATTTGATGAAGTTGAGAAGCGCTTGCCTTTTCCGGTGGCGGGTGACCCAACGGCAGAGGTAGCAGATGGGGTCAAGGGAGGCAGAATGCCCAGGGTGCTATCCTGGTGAAGTCAATGGGAACTGCAGAACTCTGGGCAGTGGGACCAGGAGAAATGAGGTCCAATGGCCTATTGATGCCCAGTTGAAAGCCAGAGCCTTGGATGGGCTAAGGCAGCTTGAAGCCCCAGAGGCGTAAAAACCCTGGTAAGCTCCGCGGGACCCGATAAGGGATTACCAGGTGTCGGGGTGTCATGGCTCGGTGGCACACCAGGCAGGGCGGACCCTAGCACTTATGGGGAGCCCGGCCCGGTGACTTTGGTATAACGGCAATAGGGAGTACGTACAGGGGGCCGCCGGAGAAGTGGTGTTCTAGGCGGGTGGTACTCTTCAGTGTCGCTGGGGAACACTAGCTGGAACACTGTATGTATTCCTCTGGGCCATGTCGGGCGAAAGGCGTGATATACCTCATGATGATGGTAGGATGGGCCCCAGAAATGTCTGATGGGGTACTCTCCGGGAGTGCTGGCTGGCTCGCCAGGCCAGCAATTGACCAAGGAGACAGAGTCCTTGCCAGATCCTGGCAGTGTCCCTGCTCCGGTCTTCCACAGTCAACCACAGAGCTTCCAGTCAACTCCGTTGGGCTGAATGAACCAGGGGCTTGGCCAGATCCTGGCTGGAGCCCCATGGACGATGGCAAGGCGTTTTCCTCGTCCTTGTAGCTGGAGAAGTCAGGGTAGTATTACAGATCCTGACAGCAACCCCCTGAATTCAACTGGCTACGGCCAATAATTCATTGGTACGGTAGACACAGCGTAGCTGGAACAAACTTCGTAGTACCGGCAATAAACACCTGCAGGGCGCACATACAAGAAAAGCGAAGAAAGAACACAAAAATATACACAAAA
This sequence comes from Acanthaster planci, assembly GCF_054643075.1. Classification (NCBI taxonomy): domain Eukaryota; kingdom Metazoa; phylum Echinodermata; class Asteroidea; order Valvatida; family Acanthasteridae; genus Acanthaster; species Acanthaster planci. Next base: position 5,820,700 of record NC_141782.1, read on the forward strand.
AGAACACTCTTACAGTTAAATGGATAAAATACAGGCTATACTTGATTTACAAAGGAAGGAAAGGTGATCAAATCGACACAGAAACGTGTAGCAAAAAGGAAAGCTCGATAAATCGAAGATACCTCGAAAGACACATCCGTTATGTTACGGCGCTAAGAAAAGAAGGAGGATCATGGCAGCAAGGCCACGCTGAATTGTGTACGGGCAAAAAGGGAAAAACAAAACCAAACAAAAAACCTGTAATTATCAATTAACATCTACCTAGCACAAGGTACAACTTATAAACAGGAACTGATCACTTGACTACTTATTGCAACCAATGTGTGAGAGGTTGTATAATGAATGTGTCAGAACAGAAAGAGAAAAAAAAACCTTATGAATTTCTTAGTCAAATGCGATTTGTAAACTGAATTTATCATCATGAAGTATAAATAACATTTCTTACCGTCTTAACATATTAATTTGTTCAGCACTGAGTCCTCCGTCTTTTTCTGAAAGAATTGCCAATCTGAACTTCAACTCTTCAGCATCCATTTTAAAGCCAGCAAGAAATATTCCAAGATTCTGAGCAACTTTTGGGTCCAAAAAGGTCTTCAGTTTCCTCTTTGATGTTTCAACTGAATACGAAAGAGAGTTGAAATAAAATATTAGTTTGGCAGGTGCCAATACTTGAAGCCCAAAACCTATTATCTTGAATTACATCAATTTGGGCAGGTCATTATCAAACTGCAACATCATTATTCATAGTTTACCACTGTGTATCGCCTCATTTGTGAATGCTATCTGTAGACAGCATAGAGATATTATGCCACAGCAGCAGAATTAAACAGGAATAAATGATGTTAAAAAAGAGGAAAATGTGCGTTTTATCAGCATTCTTACTGCTTCCATTGATTCATGCAAGACTATATTGAAAACACATGCATTATGCAATGTGTCTTTTTTTTTTTGTTTCTACAAAGTTATAAACATGGCAAGAGCAGCCATGAACAGCTTGTCTCCACAGGAGGCAATCAATAAACAGTGCCTTCATCATTTCTCAGTAGCAACACACTATACACCAATCCAAGGAGTCCCCAATATGGTGGCACCACACTGACACTTCTTAAACTTGAACATGTGCACTTTTGTAATTTATGACACCCACTGGCGGTGGAAGTAAAACTTTTTCGACTGAAGCCATCCTCCTACACACTTTTTGCAGGTCCTATAATGTGCAGGGGCTTTATGCGTCAGCCTTTTTCATGGCTGATATGTGATGATCTCATAACTGCCCCCCCCCACTTTGAAAATCATTCCGCCACCATTGATACCCTAAAGGCCAATGAGGAGTGTAATACCTGCTCACCACCTGTATGTAAGCATGGTGCTTCCACATAAATGGTATATAAGTAGTCGATGAATTAGTCTGTCAATCACAATAAAAACTCAAAACAGAATCAAACATCCCAACCACACGAACACAAGTTTGTAATTACCTGCAATCATAGACATCCATTGCTCTCCATTTATTTAGATATTTTTAAAGGGGTCATCTTGCATTCAATTTACCACTCCAGAACTCTCTCCCAGTTGGGGATGTATTGTCCTTAACTGTTCAGTGTCCACAGGTGAATGTAGAAAACAAACTCGTACACAAATAAACAAGAACAAAACTGAAAAAATGAAAGGATGATCACAACAGGGCAACTGTGAAGATTATACCTTTCTCAACTGCCTCTGGAATGTTATGTTCTGACTTCTGCGAATACATTTGCTGGAGAAACTCTGTATCTACCTTCCCAGTAAGGTCTCTTGCATTTTGCCAGATAGATTTTTTTATCTACAACAAAAGCATTCGAAAAGCAGATATGTAAATGTTGCCTTTATTTTGAAAGAATTTCACAGTTGTAAATGCAAACTTTGTTACAGCTTACTGCCAATTTACTAATCCTGTACCCTGGAAGTTGAAGCATTTGTTAGAATTTTCTAATGAAGCATACTACAAAATTTCATTTTTGTTGTCATTATACATTTGCCTTTAAAATACAACATGTGAATTCTTCTGGTATGAACTTCAGACACTGAAAGCAACGGGGGTACCTTTCTTAACCACTTGCTGCCAGGTGGATTTTTCTTGAGCAAAACAAGATGCCGGGTCCTTTTCAAGATTTTCCGTGTTCAAAATTCTTCAAAAATTCATCATTTAATTTAATGGCCGTCATATCTACATGAAGGACTCTTTAGGCACTACTCTAAAGCTGACATTTAACCTTCATTGACTTTTGAATATTTCAGCCAGGCCTGCAGCCTTGGAAAAAGAGCCCAGATTGTGCAGTGTTATGTAAGATTCTTTTGTTCCCGACACAGTGCAGTGCTGACCTCTTTTCAATAGGGGCCAGATTAGCGTGTAACAGTGCTGTGTGGAGAGCTTTTGTCCCCGGCGGTAATCCGCTCACTCTAAATGCCTCAAACCGTGGCATACTGTTTCAAAACAAGGCTGGATTATCTCCACGACTGAGAGCGAAAAAATGTTGGTAATGCCCAGAAGCTCAGTCTTTCGTGCTGAGCACGGTCTTTTGTTCATAAGGTCCAACTCTTTTGCCCAGTTCTGGGTTTCCCGGCTCTGCATATAAAGCCTATGTACTCAAAAACGGGTCGCCCGGCAGGGAGTGGTTAAAAACAAAATCCTAAAGAATGGTCAAACATTACTAATTTCTTCATAGGTCTAAGGGTCACCACTCTTTAAAGAATATTACAACAGCATAAAATGTGTTGTTGATGTGTATGTAACCTTAAACATCCAACAGCAATGTGATATGAATCTACTAGAGAATACTGAAATAACATTTACTTATGCATATTTTCCTTACGCTTTTATTCATATGCTAAAGTTTTATCAAATTTAGAGTACCCTCTATCTCTTACAGTACATTACAGTGCACAGCCCATAATCTCACTTGTTTTGCTCCTGTGTTTGAGCTAAGTATTTCCTGGCAAACTCATCCTACACTGCTGGGAATCTACACTGTTCATCTTACCCAAAAGCACTTACCTATCCAGATAGAACACCAATTCACCAACAAATCTGGTATATTGAACATGCACCTTGGTTCCCAGATTTTTTGTGTGCACCTTTTCAAACATTGAAAATTTGGTTATAATAAAATGAATTTAGGTCTGATAATAAAATGAATGAAAATCTTATTCCTGACAGAACAACAGTCAACATGTGGTGTGGTCAGTATCCTTTTGTGAGTAGATATACATGCCTGTGCAAATGACAGCCACATAGACCAGCTGTGTATGTGCATGACGACTGCAACATGGGCAACCCTGATACAGAAAATCCTGCTTGTTATTGCAACAAACACAAGGGTTTTTACTTCATTCAATATTTCAGCAGTCAGTAGCTGTTGATTGTCTCTACTGCAAGACTTGAGTTGAGGAGATGTGAAAGAAAAGTGGCTTCCTCAGTCAGAGATGTTCTGGCTTTACCATCAAGTACAACATGGTAGCACACTGTCGTATAATTTTCAGGTTCATTGCCCCCATATGACCATGGCAACAGCTTGGCATTAAGAAAGCATAGAAAGTTCACTGCACAAGGACCCGCATGTCAGGTAGAGATCTGATTTCCGATGTAAGAATCCCTGACTAAGGCTTTGCAATTACGTCCAGCTGGTAGGTTGAAATCAACAGTGGTTGGATGAGGAGCAGCTTGGTAAATCTGGGAAAGCGTGCCACGTTGCACGCAGATTCTCAACAAATAGGAATGGATTAACCTGTCTTGTATCCAGGTGAAAAGCATTATTTTGCAGCATTATCAAATGTAAACTATTTGAGGTATTTAAGAATGATTTTTAATTTGCCTTATATCAGCATTTTTTTTAATGCATCTCCTGAACTAAACTCTCCCCCCACCTAAGAGTGGGACGAGTCTACTATTACATACCTACCAGATTACCAATACATATGCATTATTTCCTAGTCCATTTCATCCACTTGCTAAATTCTCAATGACCAGCAGTGCGCCCTCACTCGCTCGACTCCCTTGAAAGCGGCCGCCATGTTCTTCCTCTTTTGACACACACAAAGTGCGCTGAGGCTGAGAGGGGAGGAGGGAGGGAGATTGGTAATCTGGTAGGCTGTCATATCTCAGCCCATTTTATTGTTTAAAATGACAACTTTTATTTTTCTTTCAGGTAGAGTTTTATTGAGTTTCCCAATTTTGGCTGCAACAAGAGAAGAAAGAAGCTTGATTTAAATATTCATTTCAGTGTGTGATGTCATTGATTTGCATTTAACACAAGGTGCTTGGGGCTCTAGATTGTGGACTTTGCATTTGAATGGTAAGTACAAGCAGTTGGGATGTTTCAGTTGGGTGTGGTCTTTTCATTGGGTGCACTGGAGTGTGAGGGAGTGTGATGTATTAGAGTGGAGGTGTGCTACCCATGGTCAGTCAGTTGTCTTGCTGTAAAGCATTTCAACACCAGTGGTCAGGCTCTCTCCAATCAAGCAAGAGTAATTTCAGCTAAGGGCCTTGTGCTCTTTTGGGGTTGCCATACTTTGTGAGCTTACACAAATAATGTATATCTTTTCCCCATCCTGAGCGGACTGTCAAATGACCCTGGAACTGGTGACTGACTGCAGAAAACCATGAAGCCACAAACTGTAAGAATAATTGTTTTCTGTGTTGAGTAATTTATGGTACTTGTATGAAAGATTATTGTAATATTTTGATAGAAGAGTCATACATTTTGAAGTCACAACTTAGATAATTGTCAGCCACTAGAAACAGTATTGTACAACTATTTGGAGTTGAATTTATCAACTTTTCCAGAGAGCCCTACCTTATGGCAGTTTTAATACTTTGGGGCCGGCCAAGATGCTCTCCACTGTTCTATGCTGTGTCTAGTGGGGGCGTGACTAGCTGTTTGGCAGAGCACTACCACTACCGTAGACGTCCATGGCGGATGCGGGCCAAGAAAAACTGTTATTTTACAATGTATTCAAGGCTTGGTTTAATAATTTTTTTTGTGTACGACACTTCGCCTGAGTGGAACTATTTAGCCTGTGTGGCACTATTTAGTCTGTGTGGCATAATTTACCCTTAGTATCGGGTGAATATTTTCTCTTGAACTTGGAAGTAGCCTTGATGGCTTTTGCAGTAAATTTTGCTTCACTTAGCGGTAATTACATGTGGTGTAGTGGTGGAATATTTTGCTGTTGAAGCCGACTTGATTTACACTCCTGTACTTCTATTTTCTTGTGATTGTACCTTCAAAGCATAGTGTTTGGTGTTAAAGCGTCTAATGTAGTTCTTTAATCAAACTTCAAAGCAATTCTCTAACGTCAGTTTTTATGAATATCTCCATTTGAGGAATTGTACAAAACTATCAGTGAGTGAACCTCGGGACTGTAAATAGGTAATAACTTATTTTATTAAGATAAATTTGTGTGATTGGTTTTCACTGATTCAGTTCTCACATAGGCATGCAGTAGTAGACTCGTCCCACTCTAGGTGGGGGGAGAGTCTACTGCCTGCAACCTACGCAGATTACCAATACATATGCAAAGTAGCACAGAACCAGGGGACGGCGGGGAGGCAAGAGCGCACTGACAACCCTGAACCCCAGGAGGAGTCACGTACAACCTGCAATGAACAAAAATGACAGATTAGTAAAGGACTGCAAGAGGTAAGCACAAAGAACAATTCACCATATAAATGTCTTGAGTGCACCCACTTGCAGGGGGAGGGACGGCTGTATATGGAGCTACTGAGATCCCGTCTTGAGCACGGTCAGTCCGTGAAAATGATCCCCCTGCAAAACATCACCGAGATAAAGAGAGGTAAATGTTGAGGGGGATTTCCAACAAGTGGCTTTACAAATGTCTGAAATCGGGACGCCTTTGAAATAAGCCCATGAGGAGGAGACAGCCTGAACATCATGAGCACGTATATGGCATCAACATTGATCATCAGAAGCAGTGGGCCAGTCTGAATTTGCAAACTTAATAGCTAAAACCACCCACCAGGCAAGAGCGTCTCTGGACGCTGCACGGTGAGGCTTGGTAGATGTAATGAGTAATTGAGTTACTTGCCCTCGGATGTCCTTAGTCTGGTGGAGGAACTATTTGAGTGTCCGGACAGGACACCAGAGTTTGTCAGAGGTGGATGAGGCTAACGACTGGATGGATGGGACGAAGATGTCCAGTGGTTGAAATGAGGGTGTTTGGTTCTTGGTAAGAAAGCCAATCTCTGGAATAAGATGGACCGCAAGAGGCTCCCATCGAATATGGCCATCAGCAATGGAAATACCTTTAATTTCGTAGCCTCAATAAGCAGTGATGACGGCTAAAAGGAAGACTGTTTCATACCCAAATGAAGAAGGGTAGCTTGTCCCGCCGGTTTGAAAGGGGGGCTAGCCAAAAGTCGAAGGACATCCCCTAGATTCCATGAAGGAACGAGTTGTTGGGTTGGGGAACGTTCAATAAACATTCCCCAAAGAAGATGATGGATCGCAGAGTTGTTAGAGACAGAGGATCCATCAGAAAACTCACCGTGGATAGCCGCCAAAGCTGAACGGTAGTTCCTGATTTTTGAAACAAGAGGCCAGACCGGAAGAGATGCAAGAAGAACTCTGTTACAAGGGAAAGAGTTGCTTCGGTCGGATTCGCAGAATGTTGTCTACACCAGGAGCTCAAATGTCGAATGTGGCTGTCATAGATCTTTCTCGTTGACAGCCGTCTGCCTCTGGCAGCCAGGCAGCAGCATCTCGAGAAAGCCCTGCCTGCTGAAATGATAATTGGATATCCAACACGTTAGGTGTAGGTGAAGAGGATCCAGATGAGATGGAAAGAGCCGGGTTGGAAAAACAGGTTGTGGCGCTGGGGGAGCAACAGGGGCATGTTGACTAACAGCCTCATGACGCGGGGAAATCATGGTTGCCTCAGCCAGAAGGGAACGATGAGAAGAATTCGGCAATGTTCTTTCTTCATCTTTGACAGGACTCTTGGGATCAGCAAAATGGGGGGGGGGAAAGGTGTAGGCTAGGAGACTTTCCCATGAGATGCGCAGAGTGTCGGTCGCCCAAGTCTGAGGATGTGGAAATCGAGGGCAAAATTTTGGAAGTTGAGTGTTCAGATGAGAGGCAAAAAGATCCACATGCAGTCTGTCGGTTGCTTGGAAAAGAGCACGTACCACCTCTGGTTGAAGAGGAGAGAGCATGGGCCAGATTGTTCTGTAACCCGGGATGGAATAAGGGTAGGTGAGCGTGTGCCCCTTGACGATCGATGTAGGTGACAGCTGTAGCATTGTCTGATCGAACTAGAACTGTCTTGTTTGTCAGGAGTGGCAGGAAGTGACATAGAGCATTGAAGATTGCCTGCAGCTCGAGAACGTCTATGTGGGAGTCCTGCATGACTGGTTCCCATTGGCCGGAGATCTGATACGGCAGCAGACTGGCTCCCCACCCGTAGGTCGAAGCGTCTATAGTAAGTACCATGTCGTGACCCGGAGGGGCAAAAGGAAGGCTGGTGGTGAGACTCGCCTTAGAAGACCACCACGTCAGGAGATGACTTAGAAAAACTGGAACTGGCACGAGGAGGTCCAGTGGATCTGTGTGTGGTCTGAATTGAGACAGGAGCTGGAGTTGGAAAGTTCTCATGTGGAGTCAGCACCAAGGGACAAGGTTGACAAGACTGAACATGAGACAAGAAGCTGAAGCCAAGCCTGAGCATTTATTTGTTGACTGACTTGAAATAGGGCAACACACTTTATCAGATTGTCCACGCGGGCATTCGTAGGAAAAACCATACCGCAGAGAAATGTGGGAATCTGTGACGCAGTTGTCCTTGGCTTGTAGTGGTTGATTAGGAATCTGAAATGAGTTGTAGAGTGCAAACTGTTGCAGTGGGGGAAATAGCCTCGACCCTTGATTGGCCTAGGATTAATAAGTCATCCAGGTACTGAAAGATGAGAATGTTGGAAAGATGAAGATAAGCCCTCACCGCTTGCACCACTCTGGTGAACACTCTCGGTGCGATGGAAAGCCTGAATGGGAGAGTGCGAAACTTGTAGGTTTGATCTCGATACGAGAAACGTAGAAATTGGCGATTATCAGGATGAATGGGCACGTGAAGATAAGCATCCTTGAGGTCTATGGAGGACAACCAAGCTGGAATGAAAATTGAGTGAAGAACTGTGCAGAGTGTCTCCATCTGGAAACACTTGGGATGAATGAATTGGTTGAGCCTTAGGTTGAGAATTGGTCTCCATTTCCCCACATCCTTCTTCGGAGTTAGAAAAAAGGTGGACCAGAAATCCCTGTGGGTATGGAGCGCGGGAACTGGAACGATAGCCCATTTTTGCAGCAGGTTTGCGATTTCAGACTCCAAATCATCGCATTTGGACTGATTTATGGGGATTTGAGCCGCAGTACTTTGTTGGATGGAGGGGCACTCAAGAACTCGAGACAATAACCCTGAAGAAGAGTATCGAGAACCCATCCGTCCGACGTTATCTCCCCCCAGAACCAGAAAGCTAGAAGACGACTGCCAACAAGTTCGAGATTGATGACCGAAGAAGGGGTACAGCAGTCACCTACGCCGACCCCCGAAAGACTGCAGGGGGCAGCGGGCGACTCCACACTGGGCAATGGAGGAAGCTGGAGCCGAGAAGCATGTCTGTTCCCAGGCAGGTTGCGAAGGTCGACGAGCATGCCTTGAAGGCCCCACAGGACGGCGCACTAGAGGAGCAGAACGTTGCAGATGTCTCGGGGGAGCCGAATTAGAAACCCGGGGGCGAGAGTCAGACGGCTGATGAAAGGATCTCTTCCGAGCATTATCAATCCGCTTGACCTCACTTTTTAGGACAGAAGTACACTTGCCCGCAAAGATATCTTTATCAAACAGAGGGAGACTCTTGAGGGCAGAATTAATGGACTCGTGGGGAATAGTCATAGTGAGAATAGCCGATTCCCTATGGGAGGCAGTAGCTCGAAGAGATACCCTAGCAAAGTGCTCGAGCCCTGTAAGCAGTGAAAGGCCATAGTCACAAACTCGGGAGAAATATCAGAGCCCTCCTCACATGTCCGGGACAAAAACTTGGTGAAGAGGAGAAGAAAGGACATGCAGTGGATACTTGACCGGGCAGCCTGGTCAACATCTTTCATAGCTGTCTCCATCTGCTGAAGATTCTTATCTTGGAATACGTTGGAAGACTTGCCCCTGTTCGGAAAAATCTTATCTCTGGCTGCGTCCGGCACCGAGAGATAGTGATCATAATCACCTGATGGGAACTTGAAAAGCGGTGTGGATGGTAGCCTGAATTCCACTGCTTGGCCTTAGCCAGTTTGTCCATAGCGTCTATGCAAGAGCGATCAAGGGGAAATTCTAGGAAGAGGGGAGAAGACGACCACTCTCCCGGCAAACAACGCTTGAACGAAGGGTGCCCCCATCGTCAGCAGGTGACAGGCAGCCCCAGAACATGTACCATTTCTCACTGTAAAAGATGTAAGACGTGAAAGACATAAGCGAGACTCAGATGGCGAAAGATCGTTCACCAAAAGTGGCTCATCTTCGTCCGGAGACTGACCAGAACCAGAAATATACGAGGAAAGATCAGGACCAGAAGTGAAACCCACCGTACGACTGTCATCCATCGTTGGCTGAGCAGGCCCAGTGTGGTGAAAGACACCCTGAGACTACGGCTCCGGATCCGGATGTATAGTAGCCGGAGGGGGCAGATATCGCCGGACAAGTTCCGAAGCGTAGTGTATCCTTGCTTGAGGGGGAGCTGGAAGCGGAGTTAGAAGCACAACACTGAGAATTCCCTCTCTATAGTTTAACCTAATGCACAAAAAGAGAGAGAAGCACGGCCAAAGAAGAAAAAGGCGAAATTTCCGGGGAAAAAAAACAGTTGAAATAAGAACAAAGAATAACGAGACAAGCGCTCTCACGATATTCTGCTTTTTTTTTTGTTTAAAGGCTTAACAAACATACAAAAAGCCACAACTGTAGGTAAAGCTAATCAAGGTATGTACAAACAAGAAATAACAAATAGAATAAATAGGCAAACAAATACATATTTATTCCAAATCAAACAAATATATACCAAAACAAACAGCACCACCGAGGCAAAGTTTGGAAGTCTGTTGCAAGGCTGAAGGGAACAGCAAAAATATAAATAATACAGGGGACAAAGTTACCGTCTTACTGTTCATGAGAACGAGAACGAACAAATAAACAAGGTGATCGAGAAATGACACCGAAACAACAGGTAGTGAAGAAAAAACTCTCCACCTTTTCAGAGCTGGCCAAAAACAGGTCCGATAGTAATGGCGCCAAGAAAAAGAGGAAAAACATGGTGGCCGCCTTCACGGGAGTCAAGCGAGTGAGGGCGCACTGCTGGTGATCGAGAATTTAGCGAATGGAAGTAATGGACTCGGAAATAATGCATATGTATTGGTAATCTGTGTAGGTTGCAGGCAGTAGACTAGCTGTTTTTTCAAAAATTGCAAGATCTTTGCAAGACCTTTGGTGGGCAATGTAACTATGTGGCTAGATCAGAAAATTTTGACGTCATAATGACGTCATCAAAATTCATGTACTCTGTATACTAGGCAACCTCTGACAAAAAGTTGGTATGTACATGAAACTTGTACTCAGAATGAAGTATTTGAAATGACGATGTAATGGCATCAGAATGTGGTTTATTATTTGTTACATATTTGTAAAAATATTGGTTTTGTACACAGTGCACACTTTGTACCAGGGACTTTAGGGGACTGACGTCACAGTGGGTAGCATATGATGTCACTTCAATAAAGTTGTACATTTTAAAGGGCCTTGAACTAGTGAACTGGAAGTCGGATTGTATTCACTCTTGGTATGCCGGTGGACCAGTATATGATATACATAAAAATTTATATGATGTCATAATGACACTGTAACAATGTCATCACCCAATTTTGTGAAAAATTCATCCTTTTTGTTATCTTAAAATTCTTTGTGACTGAAACACTTTTTTCTCAGAACATTTAAACTGAAGAAACAAATCCTACAATCTGTTCTGGAACAGACACAGACTTCTTGTTTCCTATCCATTTTCCATCCTTTTAATGAACCTTTACCGCACTACTGCAGTTTACTGTGGAGGCTTCTCAAACAAGAGGTTGTTTATCAACAGTTATGACAAAGTAAACCTCAAGAACAATCCGGGAAATAAACACAGCTATTCAAATGAACGTATTAATAAACAATCTCTAACACTCCTTTTTACTTGATTGTGTCAAGTTTAAAAAAGTAGAAGAAATGCATTTCCTGTGGGAAAAAGGAAAAGTATACTGCAAGCAAAAATGTAATTCAACATTTTCTTGATTAATTAAAGACACCAATAATTAACAGTCAAAGTTTATTTTAAGCCTATATTTTTTTCTTCAAAGATACTGGCACTTCCTTTTCTTGATGAATTCATTATTCTTGATGTCTTTGCAGTCATTCTTCAGGGACTTCAACAATACCAAGGAGATAAGAAACCTCTCTAATGATGATGCCTTCTTGTAAATAAGAACATGTATGTTGTCTTAAGATTTGCAGCTCAACATTTAATAGAGTGAACTGACGTTTTAATAAATTTCACCTACATAATAATGGCCTTTCATCTTAAGCTTTGTAGGTAGCAAAAAGGCAGCGAGCTTTGACGAAGTAAGGTGAGTGCTCACCCTGGTAGGCTCCTTGGACCTATTTGGACTAACCTCAGTGATTCTTTGGCTAACTCTTGAGGTGAGCAGCCAATGCATATGACTGACTCTCCCCGGCAAAAAAAAGGCTATTAAGGGAAGAGGCAAGTGCTTCCCCATTAAGCTCAGTTAATTAAGTAGTTTGTAGATGAAATAAGAAAACACAACAAACTACTGCACTTTTTTTTTCATATGAAGGCATGTAGCTTTCTAAAAAAAGAAACAAAAAAAAAACAAAGGGAAATATTTCAACTCATAAGTTAACTGACGGGAAGAACCAGCCTGCTTGATGGACCTGGGAAACATGCAGGGCAATGAACTACCTAAGCTAACAACACACAGGGGAAAATAATAAATTTTAACATCAAAATGTCTAATGATTTCACTCTTAGCCGTGTTGAAGAACAGTAACTTACAGCTGCACTCAAAACTCTACATACATGTAATGTACTGCAGAGTTGAACATATATAACACAGCAATACTCAGCGAAGAAAGCAAACTTCAAGAAAATGAGAGTGTGAAAATACGTGTCTGTTGATCTGATGCAAAGTAAATGAAGAGAGATTGTGGGCACGGCACCATGATACATTGTTGGAGATAGAGGATGCATTATAGTTGATCAAGCTTTTAATAGCCAATAATATGACGGCACTCAGGAAATATACATAGGCAAATGCTATTGAGGTAAGATGAACACTGTGATTAAGTGTGCAACCTTCATTCAGTACTGTCATGCTCCACTGAACTGTAATGTGAGGATTTATAAGGAGTGAAAAGGAAGGTTTCATGAATATCTGCAGCCCCTATGCCACCCCCCTTTAAAGACTAAACCAATTGTTGAGAATATGGAATGAAAATGGTCTTACAAACTGGCAATTCATGGATTTTTTTCCCTCAATGCATTTTTATGTTTGCTTTACATAATACATCTCAACAAGTGATTCATATGATAAAGCAAGTAAATTTTTTTCAGGGGGGTCTAATGACTTCAACATTGGGTATTATTATAAATGGTCTCATAATTCAATCAATAATTCTTGTAATTCAAGAGCATTTATATGACTAATCTGATAAATTTGTAGCTCTTTGAATACCACATCTTCTGAGAATATGCACAACACTATTGGGAGACAAGATTCAAATGATGGTATGGCACATGAAACGTACACAACAAACTATAACGTAGAATGCAGGTTGAGACCGTTGAGACCAAGAACAACTAAATATCAGTGACACTTCAACCACTTCTCTGAGAAGAGGCAACACACAAGGAAGGTAGGCTACAGTGCACTGTGGGTACTCTATTGTCTGGACTCAGAGCTAATTTGAAGAATTCTCAGGAAAAACAAGAGCACAAACTCTTTTTCAATGCAACTGTGTAACAAAGGATTTCTGTTGGGTAAAATACCAGGGTAAAATGAATTACATAAGTGATCTGTCTTTAGAGTTTTAGCAAATACCACAGGTGTAACGATTTCAAAAAAGAACAAAAGAGGTATTTATATCAGTCAAATGTTTGACTTACTATTGTTGAAGATTTCTCAAACCATAGCACCTTAAGTTTCAGCAAGGTATAGATATTATCACTGAGGGACTATCACAGAGCAAAAAGCAAAAACTAAATACAGTGTTTTTAAAGTTAAATACTTGCCATGAGGGCTGACACTTTGTTCCAGTGAAATGGTCGCATTTTCACTTTAGAGGTGACTTCAAATTTCCTTGTTATGGGTGCAACCATTTCTGGTGGAGGTGGTGGTGCCGGAGGGGGAGGAATAAAAGCTGCAATTGATGAAATATTTACAGCAATGTCAAAACCACAATATGGCATGCTATACAAACAACATAAAAACTTTCATCCATTTCCATCTGGATATTGACTTTGCCCCTTTCCAACTGAGTCTAAGGGAGAAAGGAGGATCTTTTTGGTGAATGATTATCTGAATATCTCCCTTTGAAAGATAATCCTACAGTACCAGAGGAAAGTGCTTAGTAATAATTCAGTTCTCACCTGGTAGCATTTCAGTAAAAGAAACTGAACTTGGCACCAAGTCGGCGGGGACAATGTCCCCCAAATACACCCCTTCCCTTTTAGTGCTATCCCAAAGCCCTCGAGAGTGGCCAAAATTTTCAACAGTGCAATACAATGACAGATTTTGTATTTGAAAACAAGATGCCCACTGATGACAGGAAAAGGTTCTGCTACAAAGAAAGAAAATACCAGTTTATAACCAATTTTTGAATCTGAATTGCAATGTACTTAGCACCAAACTGAAACAAATTTAGTGAAAAAAGTGAGAAATAAAAAAAAAAATATAGAGCTTATCCGTCTGTTGCCAACAGAACAGATGGCTTTTTCACCTTTTGAAATTTGACCAATTAATCTACAGCTGGTAAAATGATTTGATCATGTTCATATAGGTTTCAGTTTGGAACCCAATCAAACATGCACTTCACGAGACATAACACTTGGGAGAGTGCAGCTTTAATGTCACGTGACATGATTATCTGATGACGTCATCACCACATAAGGTCAATTTCGTCTACAACACTTCCCTTTCAAAACACCTGCCAAGTTTCCCTCCGATCGGACATGCACTTTAGGGGTCGAAATTAACAGTGGTTCACTGGCCCGAGGCCAGTAAACGTCAGTGGACCAGCTGATCTGATAAAACTGGTGGTCCGGTGGGCCAGTTGAAATCTGATGTCTTTTCTGTCTCCACAAATATCTTTCAATAACTTTTCCTCACGTTATAATGCTTGTTTTAAGAAAAAAAACAAACATTATTTTCACAAGTTTCCATTCACGTTTCACTACCGCAGTGGTGAAAACACGTGTGCAAAGCTCAATGCATTAAACGAAGCTGCTCTGGTTCCCGCCCCACCGCACCCATGCAAAAAAATGCATGATGGAAATGTAGGAACCTGAACCAGTCTGTATTGTACAAGTCCACTTTACACTGACCGTACACATCACGAATGCAACACTAAGGCTGCAGGTTGAAAAGACATCGATGTAAGAGGTTTTCTGCAAGTTAATTCACAGAACTTGGTCTCTTATTTATGTATGTATTTTCTGCATTCATGAGTTTAATTTGAGGTTGTTCTGCTCATGGCTCTGGCTCAAGGTTTATCACCCGCTGGTCCGGATGCATCACACACACTTACCACACGATACATGGACATTGTTGGCCAGTTTGCTGTCGCGATCGCCTGAGTAGCACTGTGTAAATTGTCTATAATTTTCTTGTGAATTCTCGAATGTAAAAATGTTTACATAAATTAAGACAGGTATTAATAACTTTTTGAGATAATTTTGGAAGCTGCTGTCCCCATTGATGCCATTCAATCAGCACAAAAAAATGCCCCCAAACAAAACAATTTCTGACCTACTGACACTATTTTTTTTGATTTAGGCATAGCACAACTGTTTCTGGGCCTAATAAAAGACTTCGTGTATTGCAGTAGGCCTAAGTTAAATAACCATAATTATCATGGATTCCGAGAAATCATGGGCAGGTATTGATCCTGTTTGAGCAAGCAAATTTATGGCATGGCCTGCCCCATTGGGCAAAAAAAAACACAACAATTTGTCGCAGCCTGCGCCGTAACAAGGATTGCTCAAGCGGCTGCGTGTGCGGTTATGGTATGGGACCAACAAACTTTCAGCAGGACCAGTGAAAATTTTGAAGTACTGCTCCTGCTGAAAAAAAAGGATTAATTTCGACCCCTGCACTTCAGGAGATATAGTACTTGAAAGGATGCACCTTTAATGTCACATGATTTGTCACTTAATGACGTCATCACCACATGAAGTGAACATTCATTTAAATCAATTCCTTTTCAAGATATCTGCAAGGTTTGCACCCAATTGGACATATACTTCAGGACATTCAGCGTTTTAAATAGATGACCTGATACGTCATCATCACATGAGGTCAATATACGTCTAAATCTCTTCCCCTCCAAGATATCTGCAATGTTTGAACCCAATTGTGCATATATACTTCAGGAGATATAGCATATTAAATTGTGCCCCTTGAATGTCACGTGAGTTCTCACCTGCTGACATCATCATCACATCAGGACAATATTCATGTCAATCACCTCCGTTTTTATATATCTGCAGGGTTTGAACGCAATTGGACATATACTTCAGGAGATTCAGCATTTTAAATAGTGCCCCTTTTAATGTCACTTGACGTATTGTTTGATGACGTCATCACTAAATGAGCTCAATATTTGCCCAAAGCACTTTCTTTCCAAGATATAAGCAAGGTTTCAACCCAGCACTAACACCGACAGACTAATACCGTTGAAAAAAACTTATTACCTATTACCACTTTTAAACAATACCCACATGAGATGAATTGAAGGCCCAATTTATTCTGTGGCACTTGGTGCAAAAAGAATGTTGTGGGAAGCCACAGTTGATTTTATATGGATTTTTTTAATTTAACAGAATATTTCAATGTTTGAAATTTAATAATAAATCACTTGATAACGTTGTTGTATCACCTTTTGCTCCAAGGTCTTTCCTTGGTGTAACTTTGATGTCAATCGAAGATAGCTTAGTAACCAAAATGATGCCTCAAAACGTGTACAAAGCCAATGGGCTGAAATACTCAGCATTTTGCCAGGTCCTGAATATGCCCTACACACTGTGTGCTGCCTGCCACACGTTACAGGCAGATAATGCGCGTCCACGCAGAGCAGCCAATGCACTGTATGCAAATGGGATTTTCAAGTTAACAAATATTGTAAGGGGGTTTTCATCTTTGGCATTTCATCTGTGTGAAGAAGTCCACCACTTATGCACTTCAATGTTTTAGCTATCATATAATGAAAAATTCACACTTAAATCTTTTACGGTTGATCTTTTACCAAATTTTGAAAAATAACAGAACTTTTTATCACAACTTCCGATTTGATGATGTCATCAGCCCCAAGTTTCACACATGTCTTGACTGGGGGAAGATGATCACACACGTCAATTTTCAGGCAATTCCGACAAACTTCGTCACAGACATCTACTCAAAATTCATTTTTCAGAAATTTTAACCTGTCGCTAGAGGGCGTTTGATAATTACATGACGTCGCCAGTACATGATTTGAGCCTGAGGAATCTATACCCCACCGACTAACACCGTTGAAAGCAAGTTGCCACCTTTAAACAATAAGCCCACTTCCAGTTTCAACTGGAAGGAAGGGTCACATGATTTGACCACATGAGATAAAATGAAGACCCATTTTTACCTTGGCATTTGCCACAATCAGTATGTTGCAGGAAGCCACGGTTGATTTTATATGGATTTTAAAATAATTAATGTAACATTTAAATATTCAAAAAAAAAAATCATTTGATGATGTCATTGTGACGTAATTATTTGAGTATTATGTTTGCTTTTAGGTTTTTCCTTGGTGTAACTTTGATAACATTTGAATCTTGCTGAACAATCAAAATGTTGCCTTGAAAACATGTTCAAAGTCAATGGGCTGAAATAAATATGGAAAAATCAATAATAAATTGCGTGATGACGTCATCATGACGTCATTGTTCTAGGACCATCTGTGCATAAGGGTCCTTCATTGGTACAAGTTTGATGAAGATCCAAAGTTGCAAAAGCACTAAAGTCGTGAACAGAAAAACCGTGCACAAAACAAATGGCCTTTTGAGCAGAAGAAGGAAACGGAAGAAATTAAAAAAAAAAAAAAAGAATGTTTTTTTTCGCAAAATGGCAAAAAGCCAAAAATGCTAAAGCAAGAAAAATGTACCTCTGAACCTGTTCAGTCACTAACCATACCATATGTATAAACTCATTTTTCAAATTCTTGCAAAGTTTTTCGTTGACCTCATTGCCTTTGATTGCTGTAGAGGCAAATTTGCCTTCTGGCTTCATTATTAGTAGCAGAGGTTAACCACTACCAGCCGGGGACTCCGGGATCGGAGCCGTATGGTTTATATGTGTGGCCGGGGTCTCCGAACTCGGACAAAGGAAACAGGGCCCTGTAACAAAAGATCGTACTCCGAAC
This sequence comes from Acanthaster planci, assembly GCF_054643075.1. NCBI lineage: Eukaryota > Metazoa > Echinodermata > Asteroidea > Valvatida > Acanthasteridae > Acanthaster > Acanthaster planci. The sequence goes on from NC_141782.1 coordinate 5,838,454, forward strand.
AAAAGACCAGGCTGCTGGGCATGACCGGCATTTTTCGCTCTCAAAAGTGGTGATAATCCAGCGTTATTTAGAAACCGTATACCAGGGTTTGGGGTATTTAGAGCAAGCGGATTACCACCGGGGACAAAAGCTCTCCACCACCGCAGCGATGAGCCACACAGCACCGCTGCATGCTAATCTGGCCCCTATTGAAAATAGGTCAGCAGTGCACTGAGCCAGGTTCGTGAACAAAAGACAGCTGTATAACACCGCACAATCTAGGCTCTGTTTACAAGGCTGCAGGCCTGGCTGAAATATTCGGGCGTCAATAAAGGTCAGCTGTCAACTTAGAGTAGTGCCTGAAGATTACTCCGTGCGGCTATAAACGACTGTTAAATGGAATGATGAATTGTTCAAGGATTTTGAAAACGGAAAAAATGATAGTCATGCCGGCCCAGCATCCTCAACGTTGAAAAATGCCCCGGTCCGAAGTGGTTAAAATGGCCTATACTGCTCTCTGTTGGTCGTGATGAAAAAAAAGTGTGGTGTCGTCACATGTAGTGATCTTTCTACGCAGAAAATCTGTATCAACTTCATGTTTTTAAACCAGTATTGTCATCAACATCATCTACATGCTCCTCATCAACATTTGCAGCACCATTACCAGCTGCATTCTATTCACTGGAAAGTACACGTACACTTAAAATATAGAAATTCATATGATGGCATGTCATCACATTCCCACTTCCAGTTTTTATTAATGAAAAAGTAACAAAACTCCCTTAGCATGGTAAGCATTTTCTCAAAATGGTAATTCACCAATATAACATGCTATCCACCTTAAACTTGACTTAGGTCTCGATCCCCGAAAACACAGTTTGTCACTGGTCAGACTGATGCTACCGCAACTGCAGACAGGTGTTATCGAGTCATGCAACTAGACCAGCTTTATTATATGATTATAAGCCGACAACAATCAACTTAGTATCCATAGTCTGCTTTCATTGTCCAACATCAATCTTGTCAGGATCTATCACCTTAAGTCAAAGATCAAGCTGCCCGCAAAATTTGCTTGTTTCCCCGCACCCGGACAGTGTGTTGGGAAGGGCTGATGGCTTTGCACTGTGATTGGCTACATTGTGCACGACTTGTGACTATGAGGTTATCACTTCCTGAGAGCAAAATGTTATTTAAATTTTTGGGTCGGCCGATGGCAATGCTTTGACATGGGCAAAGTGTTGGCTAGATGATAAAAAACAGCCTTGGTACAATCACAGTATAATTTGGTATAATTTATCTTCTCACTAAGTATCACTGATCACGTCTTTTGGTAATATATTTCAAATAATAATCGGTTACCTTGATCAATTTGGTTAACAAATAGTATATAAGTATAGTATATTTTCAGCAATGAGAAACAAGAAAAAATATCAAACTGATAACCACTGTTTGTGTAACGCATTGAGCGCACTTGTGTGCCTGGTAGATATTTACCCACAATGCTCTAAGTGAGATTAGCTGTGACCTCTTGTGACATATTTCCTTCACTAAAATCTGTGCAAGGCCATCAGCCTGACGAACGAATCAACAAAAAAGTTGTGGCAGTGTGGAAATAGAGGGTGATGTTTCAGCTCTAACAGAGAAAAAAAAAAGACTGACGCACATGTTTGAAAGCAACGCGCATGTTGACCCGAGACGAAAAACTTTTGGTGGGGGGCCTTTTCCACTGTGAGCTGAAGTCACCAAACCTGGTGCACACACACAGGCTGCATATTTCAACAGATATTGGTTGCATGTGCTATGCAACACATCCTATGCCAAATGCACTTTTACATGTGTGCACACACAACAAGTTCAATCAAAATCCTAGCTTTAAAGATGAACTCCACCTGTTTTAAGTGTTGAAAATAAACTCTTATTGCATTTAGTGTTTAATAAATCATATATTCAGTACCACATCATGCCTGTATTGCGTCTTTTTTTTTTTTAAATTTTGCCGAAACTTTTGAACGTTGTCTTTGAGTTTTATGAAAAATTTCCACAATCTAACTGCCGGTGGCACTGTTGAGAAACTAAATTTGTATGATGCAATACCGGAGAAAACATTGAAAATGGTATCCATGGCCCGACTGGTTGCGCTACGAAAGTACATATACATGAAAATGGAGCTACATTTGCATGCACCACATGCAGGGATCGATCTGTGAGCAGGTTCTACAGTGCCGCATAATCTCTTTTCAGTCAAGAGTTTGTGCTCCTTTCTTCATGACTTACAATAATGCCCAAATCGTGTGTATTGGTGGGTGTACTGTAAATTCTGCGAAAGACCCGGGATTGAAATTCTTAGAGTTTCCGAAGAATGAGAGCACTCTTCATGTTCATGCTGTCGTCCGCAGCTATGCGTGCTATGGATGCATATAGTGCGGGCGCTGTGGAATTTCCTCTCCACGCAGGTACATCCAAGAAATCAATATTCATTAGACGACATGTCCATTTTTACAACTGCTGACTGGACTCCAAGGAAAAATAGGTACAAAAACTGTGTTTTATTAACACAAAAATGTGTGTTGCAAGGGAAATATTGATATGTGCCAGTTTTATTAGACTTGGTTCTTCTGAAAAGGATTCAATATGAGAAAAATCAACATCGTTGGAGTTGGTCTTTAATTGTAAAAGCACACCCCCTCTGATTTCCATTCAAGGTAAACTGGCAGTTGACAAACTGGTGAACCACCTGATATAAACCATTTGTTTTACACACCTCACAACACATTCAACTGCCATTAAAGTATCAGGAACAAAAGAAAGGCAGAATGTCTGTTCATGTGCAGTGTACATGTTACAGTTCCACTGACAAAGGTTTTCACGGTCAATTTTGGCAAAAGAGCAGCCAATATTATTTGTTGTGCTTTCGAATTAGAGCCATTTTTTCCACTAAAGTTTTTAGTGTTTCAAATTTTGAATTAAAGTATTCAATTTCATTTTAAGTCATTTGGATTTTTTAGCAGTGTGTTCCATTTAGGATAGCGCCGTTCTTTTTTACGATGCACAATACAGGCGATTCACAAAATGCGCAAAATCTGTTCATCCAATGTGCATTTAGAAAGGGTAGACAGATTTTGCACATTGCATTTGGCCAACGCGTTGCAAATTCTTGGAGGTGCAGTTTCTGTGAATCACCTGTATTCTCACTCAATTGAGCAACGCTAGTTCGACTGGACATTTTTGGGGATTTCTTTATTTCAATTTCATAAAGAGGCATTAACTTTGCAAATTTAAAATTCAAATAAGAGCAATATAAAGAATTGTTGATAACAAAACAAAACACACCTAAAAGTAACAATTGACTGAAATCGACAACTTTTGTCAGTCAAATCTGTAGATTTTGGACCTATTAGTCATTGTTTTCTTTGTATCCATTTTTGGGGGTCTTTATATCATAAATCAAAGAACTCCTATTTTGTTTCCGTGATTGCATTTATGAAACATTCTGTTTCCCATGCTGTTATGGGTTTCTTTATGCTCTCTATTTATCCTGGATTCTTATTTTTATCTATGTTGTTTCCATCTTCCTTGAGCTTCAATCTGTCATTTCTAGAAATAACGTATATCTAAAACTGTAGTGAAAGGTTTTCTTTGGAGAACATCAGCAAAGTGTCTCTTGTGCCCATAAGAGAATGGTATTTATACAATTAACTTTGTAAAGAAAAAACTTGAAGAGTGTTTTTTAAATTGCAAACATTATACTACCCAACAAGGAAAACAAATGACCAGACACATAACTAGAAAAAGCACTTGCGCAAAACTGAATGCTTTTTGGTTGTGTTGTTAATTTGGGTGAACACTTTTTTAAATTGAATGATGCAACAGTACTTTTGCCTTGTCTTAAAATGAAATCATATGACCGTTTCACAGCTGCATTCAATTTCGCCCAAACAGAACGGTATGGAGGTTAAATTGGCTGCTCACTTGCCAAAATTGACAGTGAAAACCTATGGTATGCCAGCATATTTGACTTGTGCAGAGATCCTTGTGTGCACCCTTGGTAAACAGCAAAAATAGCTAATGACACATGATGAGAAATGGAGATAGAGTTCACTTCCAGATCACGAATATGTAAAAGGTATGGTAATATAACCTCTGCTTCCTAGGTAGTTCATGTACTTACATGTATCATGGATGCATTTGAAGCTGGTAAACGTATCATGAGGTAGGTCTCAAGTTAGAGAAATAGTTTTAACACAGTAGTGTATATAGGTTGTGCTGCATGGCAGCCATTTTATGAAAGAGCTTTTGTTCCACAAGGATACACAAGTAAAACTTTTGTGCTATCTTTCTGCAACAAAAGCAGCTACCAGAAAGATGGCTGCCATGCACAATCTCTATAGGGTTGGCTCCCGGTGACAACCTCAAGTCCGACTGGCCAGGTTTTTGCAAGCCAATCATCAGTTACTATGACTACATGCACCATCATGAGCTATTTCGGCATTTAGGCGAAACAGCTCTTGTTTTTGTTAAAGTTTTTTGTCTTCCGTTTTAGGCTTTTTTTGCAACTTTGCAAAAACGGCATTACTTCTGTTCTTTTTTTTGTGCTTGTTGTTCTTTTTCTGCTCAAAAGCCCATTTGTCTTGTGCACGATTATTCTACACACACCTTTTGTGCTTTTCCAACATTGGATCTTCATAAAACATGTACCAATAAAGGACCCTTATGCACGTAAAAGACGTCACGGTGATGCCATCATGTGATTTACTATTGATTTTTTAATATTTATTTCAGCCCCTTGACTTTGGACACATTTTCAAGACGAAATTTGAGTTCAAATGTCATCAAAGTTAGACCAAGGAAAGACCTTGATGCAAAGATAATATTAAAATAATGACGTCATCAAGTTATTTATTATTAAATTTTGAATTTTTAAAACAATAACAATGTTTTGTATTGTATTTTGTATTAGGCATGTCTGATTGGGTTGAAAACTTACAGATTGGAAGGAAGGTTTAGAAACGGAGATTGAACTCATGTGATGACATTGTCATCAGCCAACGAGTCACGTGACATTAAAGATGCACCATTAAAACTCTATATCTCCTGAAATATAAGTCCGATTGGGTTCAAGCCTTGCATATATCTTGAAAGGGAAGTGTTATACGTGAAATTGATGTCATGTGATGATGTCATCAGACGATCATGTCTTGTGACATTTAAGGTGTACTCTTCCAAGCGCTGCATCTCTTGAAATGCACAAGGACTTCATCATGTGACTAGTCACGTGGCATTCAAGGTACATTCTTCACAGCCCTATTTTTTTTCTTTTTTAGCTGTTTCAGCATTTTGGGGAAACAGCTCGTTTTCGTTATTTTTTTTTTAGCTGCTTCGGCGAAACAGCTTTTGCTAATTTTTTTTATCTTTTGGGGGGCTTTTTTGCAATTTTGCAAAAATGCCATTACTTCTATGGGGGGGGGGCTTTTCCGCAAGTTGTGGAAAAGGCATTCTTTTGAATGTAGACTTGTATTCCCTTTGAATTATTTCCAAGATTCAGAGTATCAAGTAATATATCAGTTTAATTGCGAATCAAGTGACTTGAATTTAAAGGTGCAGTTGTTCTAAATAGGGGCTTCAAGCCCTCTGATTTTGTACATGTTTATAAGGCACCATTTTGCTACTTTAGCAACCTTCAATTGTCATCAAAATTACAGACAACAAAGACCCTGATACAAAAATTACGTCAATTTCATGACATCATTATAACGTCACCTTTTTTTCAAAAGTGATTTTTGAATATTCTATTTTTCCCATAGGTTTTGTACATCTTTTTTTCAACAGTCAGTCTAGGGCAGTATTATCGATATGACTGACTTTATATGCATTTTATATGCATCCAAGATTCAGAGTATCAAGTAATATATCAGTTTAATTGCAAATCAAGTGACTTGAATTTAAAGGTGAAGTTGTTCTAAATAGGGGCTTCAAGCCCTCTGATTTTGTACATGTTTATAAGGCACCATTTTGCTACTTTAGCAACCTTCATTTGTCATCAAAATTACAGACAACAAAGACCCTGATACAAAAATTACGCCAATTTCATGACATCATTATGACGTCACCTTTTTTTCAAAAGTGATTTTTGAATATTCTATTTTTCCCATAGGTTTTGTACATCTTTTTTTCAACAGTCAGTCTAGGGCAGTATTATCGATATGACTGACTTTATATGCATTTTAGGTGCGAAATTCAAAGCCTTGTATCTCCTGAACTACATGTCCAATTCGGCTGAAACCGTCCAGGTATCTAGGAAGGAAAGTATTAGACATTAGTTGACCTCATGTGGCATGAAGCCCTATATCTTCTGACATACATGTCCCAACTGGTTGAAACTTTGCAGATATCTTGTAGAATACAGAAAGACCCTGTAGCAAAGCTCTGCCGCCAAGCATTACGTCATGATGACATCATCTTGGGATTTACTATGTAATTCATAATATTTATTTTGCCCCATTCATTTTGTACGCACATTTCAAGGGGCATTTTAGTTACATGGCAGTGATGTGTTCTCATCAAAGTTACACCATGGGAAGACTTAAAAGCAATGTTTAATCTGTTTCACAGATGTCATGATGACGGCATCTTTTTTTTTATTATTAAATTTTGAATTTTTTTATTTTCCACATTGACTTGGAACAGTTTCAAAAGACCTTTTTGGGGGCAATTCGCAATATTGGATCCAACTCAAAGTTACACTAAAGAAGGACCTTAAGGTCCTCAAATAATGATGTCATGATGACGTCATCAGGTGTCCAACTACAATCAGTTAAAGAAAGTTGAATTTTAATGATTGAAAATCCACATAAAATCAACCGTGACTTCCCCTGATTTAGTGTTTGTGCTTAAGTTGTAGTAAAATTCAAATATTCATTTCATCATGTGTACATAAACTCACATGACCCTTCTTTTTGTCGAAACCAGAAGTGGCTTAACATTCAAAATCGGTGATACATACATGCATGAACTTGCTTTCAAAGGTGTTAATCTCTGGCCAGATAGTACTTTTCAAAACATCTACCATTTTGTGCAATCCCTCTTCTTGCTCTTTACATCAAGTGATAGGGTAAATTAAGGTCCTTCATTTCAGGTTTGTTTGACAAATACGTGTCATAACTATTAAGTCATATAGTGAAGCGATTTCAATATTTTGACTGAAAACAAAAGCGGAAAAGCCAACAGGCAGAAAAGCTCTTGTTGGCTTGTTTGCATTTTGCGAAAAAGGCATTGTTTTTGTTCTGTTTTTTTTGCTGTATCGGCAATCAGCCGAAACGGCTATTGCTTTTGTTCTGTTCTTTTTTTTTTCTTCTCCTTATTCAGTCAATTTCCTTCGGACATAGCCTTTCGTCAGTTAGGAAAATCAGACAGACTTCAAACTTGGCAGATAGTTGAACAATCATCAAGGAGGGTCCTAGAAGAAATTCACAATGATATCTTAATTAGTTATTTATTATTGATTTTGAATAATTAATTTTTCCCATGACTTTGTACAAAGATTGCATGCAGTTTTTGGACTGTCCTATACCTGGCCATGAGGGTGCTATTGCAGAATTACGGTTACACCCACCGGGGGTTTCAATTTTCAACAAACTGTCCTATATTGAACCCCAGGTGGCGCTGTTGCACAACAACGTTAAGACTGTACCTGAGCTTCGATTTTTTGCCATAGGGTTTGTACACACAATTGTTGAGGATAATGCTTGAGCAGTCCTCAACTTTGACCGAGAATTACAACCAGAATGAAAGAGAAATCAGACTAAATTTCCCTTCCATTTGATTGCAAATATACTCAAGAGTCAGATTATCAAATAATATTTCACAATTTTTTCCAGTTTAGACAAAAATCATGTGACATGAAATTCAAGGAGCAGTTTTCCTGCACAAGTGTTTCTAGCCCATTGACTTTGTACATGTTTTAGAGCCACAATTTTGGTCAGTTTGCAATGTTTGATCGTTCCCAAGGTGTTAGCCAACAAAGACCCTGATGCAAGATTTATAAAGAGGGATGACGTCATCACCTTATTTTATATTGATTTTTGAATATTTAATATTTCCCCATAGGTTTTGTACACGTTTTTCTATTTAACACATGTGAACGAGTAGTCCTTTACTTTGGCTCAAGATTAGTATAAGATCGAAATAGAAATCGGGTACTTTACGCTGTGTTATTTGATTTGAAATATGCCTAATAATTGAATAATTAATATTTGCCCTTGGACTTTGTACACGTTTTGTCCTCCATTGACTTTGCGCACAGATTTTAAGGTTTATTATTCCAACTTAACAATATTATATATGCATGGAACTTACACTCAAGGAAGATCGTGAAGCAAACAGGGGTCTCAGAACTAGTGCAATGTTGTTGTGATACATCATGTGACATGTCACATGACATTAAAGGCACAATCTTTAAAGTACTATAACTTTTAAAGTACATGTCCGATTGTGTTGAAACTTTGTATGTAACTTTAAAGCGAAATGTTCTAGAAAAAGTGACCTCATGAGATGATATCACGTGACAAGTGACGTGACACTATAGGTACCATCTTAAAAGTTCTTTATCTCCTGAAGTACACGTCCAATCGTGCTGTAACTTTGCATGTAACTGGAAAACGAAGTATTTTACAGCAATATTGATCTCATGTGATGATGATGACATTACGTGACAGGTCACGTGCCATTAAAAGTTATCCATTGGATGCGTGTTTGATCAGGATGGAATGTGCAACCCTTAAAAGATATTGTGCTTTTTTCATTATAGTTGCATCAAGGATGGACTCAAATGGTTTTTGAGGCATCAGTTTGGTTTCTCGGCTATCTTCGATCATCATCAAAGTTACACTAAAGAACGACCTCGATGATAAGATAATACTAAAATAATTACGTCACAATGACATCATCAAGGGATTTATTATTAAATTTGGAATATCGGAATATAATATTGTGTTAATGTTGTAAAAATCCATATAAAATCAACTGCGGCCTTCCGCAAAATTCTGTTTGCAGCAAGTGGCAGAGTATAATTTGGTCTCCAATTCATCTTGTGTGGGTCAAATCATGTGACCCTTACTTCCGGTTGAAACCAAAAGTGAGCTTATTATTTAAAAGTGGTAATAAGTATCAAGTTGTTTTCAATGGTGTTAGTCTCTTGGACACATTTTTCTTCAAATCATCTACTGATGACGTCACGTAATTTTCAAGCGCCCTCTTGCTACAGGTTGAAAATTCTGAAAAATAAAGTTTGAGCAGATGTCTGTGGCAAAGATTGTTCGCATTGCCTGAAAATTGATGCGGGTGATGATCTTTACCCAGTTAAAACTGGTGTGAAATTTGGGGCTGATGACTTCATCAGACTGAAAGTTACAATAAAGTCATTTCATTCTTCAAACTTTGGTAAAAAAATCAACTGTAACAGATGCCTGAATTGTCCATTAGATGATAGCTAAAACATTGAAGTCAACTGCATGAAGTGCATGACTGGTGTAATTTTTCACACAGATGAATCGCTGATGACAACCCCCCTTACAATAATTGCAAACTCAAAAAATCCTATTCCCGTGCTGTTCATTGGCTCTTGTGTGCGTGGATGCACAATATCTACCCATAACATAGGCAGGGCACAGTGCGTAGGGCATACACTAAGGAAATGGCAAATCTTCAAGCACATGGTGCATAGAACAGATCACACTGTATGGAACTCCAAAAGAGACAAAATGTTTTAATCTGTAACTGTGCTCTTTCCGCGATAAAAATAATGTTTTGTATTGTACATGTCTGATTGGGTTAAAACATTGCATATATCTTGAAAGGGAAGTGATTTAGATGAATATTGACCTCATGTTATGATGACGTCATCATAATATATCATAAAACTATATCTCCTGCAGTATATGTCAACTTGGGTTCAAACTTTTGCAGATATCTTAAAAAGGAAGTACTTCAGGCAAATATTTACCTCATGTGATGATGACGTCATCAGATAATCATGTCATGTCACAATAAAGGGGCACTCTCCCAAGCGCTATGTCTCTTGAAGTGCATGTCTGATTGGGTTCCAAACTGGAACCTTTAAGGACAAGATCAAATCATTCCACCAAAAGGTTTATGCTGTGAAATAATTGGTGAAATTTCAAAAAGCGAAAAAGCCATCTATTCTGTTGGCCAACAGACAGATAAGCTCTAGTTTCTTTTTCTTGTTTTTTTTTTTCAGACTCTGTCCCCATAGGGTTTGTACACGTTTTCTTCCCCTAGTCAATTTTGGTAGGTTTATATATTTGTTCAAACATAGCAGACCTTCAGACAAGGATGGTCCTAGAAGAAATTCGTCATGGCAACATCATCACATGATTTATTATTGAATTTTGAATATTTAATTTCCCCACAGGTTTTGTACACGTTTTTCAATAGTCAGACTTCCACACTGTTCTCGACTTGACTCGATGGATGTTAGGTCAAGATTCTTAGCCCAACAGTTAGAGAGGGTTAGGAAAAATTGCCATGATCATGTCATCACGTGATTTATTATTGAATTTTGAATATTTAATTTTTTGCCATAGGGTTTGTACTCTTGTTTTTCTATACACTATTATCAAACTTAATGAGTGAGCAGTCCTCAATTTCAACCAAGAATCAGTAGCAGAACGGAAGAGAAATCAGACTAAATTTTCCCTTTTGTTCCATTACAAATATACCCAAGAGTCAAAATATTAAGCAATATTTCATAAAAATCTTTCAGTTTAAACGTAAATCACATGACATAAACTTTGCAATTTGTCTGCATGTGTTTTTGCATATGCATATATGATTTTGTACATTTTTTCAAGCCACCAGTATTGTAACTTCGCGATGTCTGATCGTGACATTGTCAAATTTACAGCCGAAAAAGACCCTGATACAAAAATTATTCTATTATATAATGTCATGATGACATCATTGTCTGATTTCTTATTGATTTTTCAATAATTAATTCAGCCCATTGACTTAAATATCATCTTCTAATTTTTTTTATTAATCTTTTTAAAATTTTAGTTTTCCCTATAAAAGTAAACAACTTGAAATCCAAAACAGCTCTGTGGTTGTTGCTGTAACAACCACTACCTTCTAGTTTTTAATTGAAATCTTCTTCCTATTCAATGTACTTCAAACAAAACAAGCAAAACAAATAACTGTTATAATGAGTACATGTCCCTCGCAGCTGTGTATGTGTGTGTGTGTGTACGTGGGGGATGCTGTCTGGGTGTAGTGGATCCAACCCACACTACAAGTTTGCTCATCTCACCCATGGAGTATTATTGCATACACAGAATAACTGAGTAAATGGCTGATTGATTTGCGTAAATGAGAGGAAAAACAAGACTCTGACTGATTGGCACCCAGCATGAGAACACAAAATCATGAAAAGGTCTGAAAAAAAAATTTATATCATACCAAAAGTCTTGTCCTACCTTTTAAGGGCAAAATAACATTACTTCAGAGGTGAATTATTTTTTATAAAAAAGTGTTGCACATGCCTGCTTAAAATGACTTGTTTTCAAATCATGGCATGCAATTCACTCGACTTTTCAAATAATATTTGTGTATGCGTGTCCACCTTTTTTCTCTCTGCCTCGCCTTTTTCAAGAAACAGGGGTTGCACAGCGACCCAGATCTAGTGTACTAAAGGCGATAATGCTTCTTTCAGACTTACATAGACACTGAAAAACATAACATTTTCCACTCAATGTCACATAATGTTTTCACATTCATTTTTTCAAAAGCAAGTTCTTGATTTGGTGTCATAAATCAAACCCTCATTTGTACAAAATATGCTTTTAATTTACAGCAGTTTCTGTTCCAGCATTTGTTCAATTATCTTTGATGGAATTTTGGCTAATACCATACGTAATTATGTTTACGAAAAAAAATGTTTGAACCATCTATGGAAATGTCCCAGCTGTCATAAATCATGTGGGTTGACTGTCACTAGCCCCTGGCTGCAAGAGTGAAAATACCACCTGTATGAAGATCACTGGACAATGGCTAACATGTCCAGTTTAGCCTCCTGGGATTGGGATGAAAAAGACCTGACAATGGTCCTGCTTGATACAGTAGATTCCTGTTACAGTGCTCTCTGATATAACGCTCTTACCAATATAATGCTCAATTCTTATTTCCCCAACTGCACGCCCATTCACTGTGTACATTTTAATGTAGTTATAGTGCTTCCGTTTACAATGCTTTTTGGGATATAACGCTCACGATTTTCGGCCCTAGAACCATATAAGGCATGTAAAATGATTGCGGTTACAGCGCTCTTTACCTTGGAAAATCATATTGTTTGGAAATCAACCCATGAAACTGCATCGCAGGCTGCCACGATTGGCCAGTCACTCCTGGACACCAGTAGTTTAGGGATCATAAAGAGTGCAGACACGCACAGAGCCATGGGCTGGCTGTCCATGCAGTGTGATCGTACAGCACGTGCTCACCATGGTGAGCCGTGGCCGCATGGCTTTGCTGTGGCGACATTGTAGTGATTATTTTTGCACTTTTTATTTATTCTCATGGTGTAGTTTGGGATTCAATAATCAACATTGAGATACTACAAGTAGGTTTTAGTTACCTTAAGGTTTCTTTCTACCGATAAATAAAACCAGCTGTTTAATTGTACATGTATCTTCGTGTAGCAAATCTTGTTTTTTCAACGATCGTGCTCGGCGCGACATGTCGGATCTGTTTTAACGTGAGTTTTCTTATGACATAGCACTTTCTTTGGTCACATGGTCAGTAAGAAAAGTCAGCGATTGGACTGTCCATGAATGGGTAAGCAGTAGTAGTCAGGATGTTGCGGGGGGGTGTAGATACAGTGCGTGTGCCGCGATGTAGCATTCATGAGGACCTATGGCGGTTTTATGAAGACAATTTTGTTTTGTTTTTTTTAATCAGTGCTACGAAAATGTCGAGATAAACGGATACAAGGCATATACTCCAAAAATTACAGTAGATACATCTGCCAATACATGTGCATGTAAACGAAATTCACGACATACGTGTAAATACACATATCTATATGTGTGGGCCTACATAGAGGTACATGTGCGTTGCACATGTTGCACATGCATTCAGTCAGTTATAGCACTGTGCGGTTATCACGCTCAATTCTGTTAGGTCCCCTTGAGAGCACTATAACAGGAAACTACTGTATTGTGAATCACTTGAGGGAGGTCAGAGAATGTGTATGTAAACAGGCTGTTTCCATGGAATGACAGGGCACTGAGAGGTGAATGTTGTGTGGCAGCACAAATATAAGATTAGCTATGTCAGATACAGGCAGAGAAACCAGTTTTATGTGAAACTTTAAATGAATAATTCAGGTAACTAAAAAGCCATCTGTTCATGCAAAGATTGTTGGAAATATGTGTGGTTCCCAGGGCTGGAGCTCAATTTACCACGTTTTTGTACACAAAAAATGATTCAGAATAAAAAAAAAAATGTGCACTTGCCCAATTTGGTCACTAGCAGCGTGCTAAATTTATAGAAACAAAACAGAAAATAAAATAATCTATCAACCAGGTACTTCATTTGAAAAAGGGTGATTTTCAATCTATGGTGTGGAAATAAACATCAACCACTTATTATTCTCCCACATATTTTGTCACATTTACACTGAACTGGAAGATGATAAATTTGTTCTGGTGAGTGCATAATGAACCAGGGCACACCTTAACACAAGGGCTAAGAATCTCATGCAGTTTCGACACACAAGAAGTGGAGGAATTGTCTGTATTCGGGATGAATTGATACATGGAAGTAGGTATCTAAGAGGTGAGACTACCTTAGAGTTGGAATGGAGTCACCGGAATGAACAACACTGAGGGTGTCAATCGGTGTTGTTGAGACCATCACATGTATAAGACCCACACAAGACCCCAAGCCTGAATTCAAATCACAAGCAGCTATCCAAATAAACTCCAACAAAAGCATTCCTTTGTCACTGTTCACCCGGTTATTGGTAATTGGTCTTGTGAATGGTCTGGTGCATGGTCTCATGTCTGGTCTTGTGAAACATCTTTTGATGGTCTTAACTACAACACCGGTGTCCCATCCATCACAGGTGAGCTAAGCCTAGGACCTGGCAAAGTGGACCAAGCAGGCCCCATGGATCCTGCCATTGGGGCCTGGGGACCGGACGTATCGTACTTGTAACATGAACATTTTTGCACACATACAGACTCACCGAATACTTTTTATAAGGCAGTCTGATAAGGTGTTCAAAGCAACCTATACAAATTGAAGTCTGTTCACAGCTGCGATTGCTGAAATATATATTTATATATATATACACACATACATATATATACACATATACATACAGACATACATACACACACCCAGATGTGTGTGTATGTATGTATGATGTATATTTTTAACCTTGCTTTTTATGTGAAACCAGCTTACCAGGCCTTGGCAGTACATCATCAGTTGTGTCATCCCTGCTTTCCTTAGTCACATCACTTGACGGGTGTCTTAGGAACTCATTGGAGTAATCATTATTTGTAGCAATACGAGGTGGTAAAGGAGGAGGGCTTTTATTTTTATTCGCTCCACTTGTTGAGGATGAAAACACCTTGGCTTGTTTCAAATTACGCCAGAATGACTGTCCACCATTTTTACTCTTCTTTGTGGTTGTCATTTGCTGAATTTTGGTTTTAGTCGGGCGCTGATCAGTGTTTTTTTGTTTACCATCTACTTCTCGATCTGCTGTGCTTTGTCTAGGGGGTAAAGGAGGGGGAATTTCACTGTGTGGGTTGCCAGGCTCCTCATATCTTGGTCCAGAGAATTCAACTTTTTTAATGACCTTCTCGACGTCTAGTTGCCTCACTGGAAGGGGAGGAGGGTTCTTGTATGGATAAACATGATTAATTTGGGATAAGTGCCACACATGTCGTTTCTGCATCGGGGAAAGGGATGAAGAAAACAGTTTATTTTCTGATTGCTCTGAAATGGGATGCTGTTGTTTTTTTGTCAGTTCTTTCTGTGATGTTGAGAGTACGTCAGGCTTAATCACAATGGGGGATGCTGGGTGAGGTGGTAGTGGAGGCTCCTTTGCTGGCAGATTTTCTTGCATTGCAAATCCTGTATCTGTTTTAAGTCATAACAGAAAGGTTTGAAAGATTACCTAAATACCAGGTATGTATGACACAACTATGAGCAACATATTTCATTAATCTATAACATGCCAAGACAATGTGAATCATGCAACATCACAATCGTATTAAAAAATGACATGCACGGGGAGTGGGCCAGATAGTATTAACCACTTGCTGACGGTATTATTCCATGTTTCTCAGGCTCTGTAGTATTTTTAGCCAAAAAGACTGACTTTTTAAGACAAGATGCCACAACTACAGTCATTAACAAACATGTCATGTCATTAACTGTACAAATACTAACCCTTGGTTGTCATTTCTTCAAGATTTTTGCGAGGTTTGCTATTGCATCAAAGCCTTTTTTTAAAACTCCAAGACTGTGTCGCGGGGCTATGTGTGTCTCAACACCTGGCTATGGCCTGCAGCTGCTTTGGGGCTCCATGCACACTCAACATCATGGACTAGTTTCAGCCTTTGCATGTGTACAAACTCAATGGGAATTACTCAAGCCTTTGGATGAATGTAGACATCATGCAGCACTACATCCAGAATTTTCCGAACACATTTAATCATTCTACACAGGGAATTAATTCCTGTGTGTTGAGACATGTCCTAGGGTGAAGTGGTTAAGAGCATAAAAATAATTTCACGGTCTTCCAGGCCATGCTTGCTAGATGCAAGGAAGTAAAGCACAATACATGTGAACTCATAGTCGGAAAGAAACGTAGACCCATGTAAAGTGTACAGATTATGCATCTTTGTGCTTTTCAGGGAATCTGTACACTAATTGAAAGAAAATCAGTCAAAGGTGAGTTGTATAATCCGCATAGAGTTCCAAACCAGCAATCCGCATCCTTTATATATATACATGTACCTGAAGGTTTCCTTAAGGTGGTCTCCTATCCGAGAAACAAAATCATGATTCAAGGAAACTGTCACTTGTATTAGTGGTGTTTGAATTGGCCCTGACAT
This sequence comes from Acanthaster planci, assembly GCF_054643075.1. NCBI lineage: Eukaryota > Metazoa > Echinodermata > Asteroidea > Valvatida > Acanthasteridae > Acanthaster > Acanthaster planci. The sequence goes on from NC_141782.1 coordinate 5,854,575, forward strand.
AATTGTATTAAACATAACATCAACAATGAAAAATCAATAATAAAAACCATGTCCCTTTATGATATCAAAATATACATTCAAAGTGCAACATAAAACACTAAAAATATCAATGATGTTAGCACAGTGAGTGCTCTGTCAAGTATATGTCATTTATCAGTCATCAAGCAGTGATAGATGACAGCATGTAGCTCATACATCACTGCTCTATCAGGCTTGCACTGCAGCAGCAGATTTCACAAAACGTGGCTTAACTTTGAACCATGCTTAAGCCTTGTGCCACAAATTTATGCCGTAGCTGCGCAATATGCTTACGTTGATTCCAAGAAAAGTTGCGTAAATGCACCGTGTTCTAATAATATTAAATTTCTTGGACAAAAACAGCTTTTATGACAGCTGTTATTTTCCAATATAACAGCAGTCATCAAATAGTCATTGAATCACATCTACCTGCCATTTTGAAGAATTTTTTTCTTTTCTTCATTTGAATTGGACAAAAAGTTTCGCAGTTTTCTCACAGCCAAACAAATTTATTATTACCTTCTGGAACAAAGTTGTCCGTTTCTCATATAAGTCTTAATAACTTCAGCAATGGTGAGGTTTAACCGGCCCGCTTCGTTTGGTGCAACTTTATGGCCAACCTAAAAGGACAGTGTAAGTTACGCCAATATTGCAGAAGTCGGGGACTTACGCAATGAGTATGTTTCGTGAAATTGGTCTTAATTTGTTGCGTAACTTGCGCAATAAAATGTGGCATAAGTGGAGTTACGCCATTGCATAAAAGTTTCATGATTTCAGCTGCAGGACTTGTGCTAGGAAGGCACAAGGTAGGTTGCAAGTGTGTACACAAAATGGGGCTGCCATGCTTCCCTTTCCATTGCATACTTATAATGTACATGTGAGCAGTCTGCCCTCATATGGATAATTAATCACTGGTGGTTAGTATTGTAGGGTACTAGTACTGGAACAACTTCAGGAGTTCAAGTTGCATCCAGTTTAGACATATTGCCTGGAGACTGAAGCATATCTTAAGGGAAACAAGTTTTGGTACCCACTTTTGCACACAGGAACATGTAAAGAACATTTTATTTGTGAACAAGTTTATGTGTGTAAGGATGAAAAATGGTTGTATTAGCTAATTCAAACTATTTTCCTGGATAACGGGTGACAATTAATTGTAAATGTTAAGAAGGGAAAACAAGGGATATTAATTTGTCTTCTTTTGAAAGTACCTCCTGTCAAACTAAGGGACAAATTGATTTCTTTCAATTGAAGTACAGGGAAATTTGTGATTGATACTCTGCTCTTTAAAATTTTGAACGACAGCACTTCCTTTACTTTAACTGAGGGAGTGGACTTTTTTACCTGAAGGAAGGGATGTTTACTATAATTTGGGTTCTTTTCAGGGATCACTTTTCTAAGAGGCTTATAGGGTGATAAACCTTGTTTTGTGGTAGGAAATTTTGAGGAAGCACGCTCACTTGTACAGGCGATACAACCTCCAATTAAATTCATGAACATGGAAAATACATACACAGGCAAGTGATCAAGTTCTGTGAATTAATGCACAGAAAGGAACTAGTATAGCATTTCTTCATTGTATTGAACATTACTGCATGTGTTATCACCATGATAGTGAACCGTGAAGGGAAGTGGTGAAAACAAGTCAACAAGTTCTTCACAAAAATTATAAATGAATGTATGCAAATATATGAATACAATCTTCTTTGACATAATGAAAGGTTGTTGAGAGACGTTTCATGAAGACAGAAAAGACAAGAGGACTTGTATTACTATAATTTTTGTTTACTTTACTGATAAAATTGTAGGGTTGCGAAAAATAAATTAACATTGGTCTGGAAATCAGTAGCAGAACTCTTTTTCGTGCCTCAAGGTTTGGTTTATTTAAGTTGTCAAGTGATGAGGACAGCTGGACTGGAATATCTTCAGCATTCTGTGACAGCACAGCAAAGGAGGTATGCATACTCTGTCTGCCACAAGAAAGACCTGAAATTGTGGCCATCGAGTGGGGGCCAGAAGATGGAAGGGGTGGATAACCATAGAAAATGATGAAGTACACTTAAACAGCACATGGTAGAAAGGGGAGTTAGTTTGTAGGGCATGTGGAGGACCACCTGTGATAATGGTTGATGGAGAATCTCATTGCCTGGTCCCCCAGTAGGAATGGGGGCAACTAATTGTCGGTCAGTTGTTTGAAACAATAAATTTTCCTTTCCAGACCCAGAAGACATTTGTCCAGACTCCTGTGAAAATGTTGCACGTCTTATAATCATATAAGACTGGCACTTTTGTCTGTGTATGCCATTTGCGACTTGCTCATAGTGATCAGATTGCCAGGACATGGGGCTGAGCTGCTCTGACACAGACATACTGTTCTTTGGAGTCAAATTCATGTACAGATAACCAAGGGCAGATCCAGACCAAAATTCCCCTTTTGGGAGGAGGGGCGAACAGTTTTAAGGGGGGGGCAACAAATTCTTCATGTTTTTAATTCTTAATTAATACCAACAAACTGTCTCTTGCTAATGACATGGGTAGCTTCTTTGAGAAGAAAATATCTAATATCCATGTTAGGCTTGATAATTTAACTTCAGCCACAGGAAGCCGAACTTCTTATCCAGTACTTGAATTGCCTTTGTCGTGTGGCATTTTGTTTGACCAATTTCAACCACTAACTGGGTCACAGGTTGAAGACCTTGTGAAGTCCACAAAGAAATCATGTGATCTGGATCTACAGTTGTATTTATCATTTAAACCTGATGACTTCCTGCCAAACTGCAGTAGCTGCAATGGAAAGTTGTATTTTGGACATTAGAAATTGGATGCTAAAAGACAGGCTAATGATCAATGATGCTAAGTGTGAAGTTCTGATTAGTGGAGCCAGGCAACAGTTGCAGAAAATAAATATTTCCATTGTCAAGGTGGGTGATTCTGTAATCCCTCCATCCACGCAACTCAGGAATGTGGGATCATGGTTTGATTCAGAAATGACAATGGACACCCACATCACTAAGGCTTGTTGTGCAGCATTTTTCCACCTTCACAATCTTAGGTGCATTAGTAAATTCCTCTCTCCCAATTCGCTTTCAGTGTTAATTCACGCATTTGTGACCAGCCGTCTGGATTATTGTAATAGTTTGTGTATGGTTTGTCAGCAGAACAGATAATAAGATTACAGCGAGTCCAGAATGCTGCAGCTAGACTTCTTACGAATACACTCAAGTTTCAACGAATAACACCAATACTGTATCACCTTCACTAGTTACCTGGTTTGTACAGGATTAAATTCAAAATCATCCTATTAGCATACAAAGCCATCCATGTTCTTGCTCCTAGATATTTAATGAATCTTGTCATCATACAGAAACGTCTAGATATCATCTTGGGTCAGCTGGCAACGGTCCTTTGTTAAGTTACCATAACGGTAAAATGCTACCCACACTTGGTGACAGGGCATTTGCAATGGCTGCTCCTAAATTATGGAATGCCTTGCCATGGCACCTACAGTGTGAGCAGAGCCTTGCCATTTTTAAATGTAAAGTGAAAACTTACCTGTTACGTGTGGAAAGATCAACTAAAAAAGTCCAATCTGTCGCACACCGCAGCAAAGTAATTTAAGAGGAAAGAACCAACAAATAAACAGGACATTTTCAACAACCAGCAATTACCAAGGCAGTGAAGCGTGACTTGCATTAGAAGAACTGAAAGTGCATTAATTTTAATAATGAATCAGCGTCAATTAACATGAGGAGATTAACAAGTAAATAAATATATTACAATGGAGCAGTAGCCTTGAGCACCAGCACAATGATTCGAAGCTTGGGAAGAGCAGCCACGCTCAGTGGGTCCATTAAGGTAGCTTGACTTGGACACCGGTAGTAGCTGGATCATTGGTACTGTCAGCGTCTCGCCTGCCTGTGGTGGTATGGTCAACAGAGAACCCGGCATGGTGTGTCTACCCGATTATAGTGTCCTAGCACATTCCCTGTTCACTCATTATACAAAGAGCCTTATAAAAGAAATATTTTACAGGGCTTGGCCTAGAAAGATTAGAATGGCAGCCCTAGAGGATTAAGGTTCAGGCTCCAGAGGGTCAAGCTAATAATCCCCACCAGCAGGCCTGACGTAGAAATTCTGGAATTCAAATCCTGACTGTAACATACCTTTTTAATATTGCAATTGCACAGTGATATTGCACTGCAAGATTCTTTATTTTATTAGTTTTATCTAGTAGGGTTATTATTATTTTTAACTTGAACATAGGTTTAGCTGTGATTCGTTATTTTAGTGTCGCCGTGTCACGTATAATTACTTTTCTTTTATCGTAGGTAGGGTTAGAGGCGTCTGTCCCTGGGAAAGATCGAGACATCACCGATGCCAGCAGGGTTAAGTTCTCCCTGTTGGCAGGACAGACGTATCGCAATACTGCGGTTTGGGCACTAGAGTGGTGAAATTCATTTATCCTTATCCTTTCATTTCCTAAATCAATTATTTTTTTTACGTTAACTTGTACTGCGCCATTGGTCATTTTTATGGAAAGGGTGCATTAAACATGTTCAATTATTATAATTATTAATTTTCTGTAAGTTTTACTCTATGACATTTCTGAAGGGTAAGGATAGAACCCAGGACTTTTTACTTGCTTTGGGACAAAATATGAGAAGTGAACTAATTGCCTCTTTATACTAAATTTTTTTTCACAAATATTTATTTGCTGGGGGAAAGAACATGCTCGTGTTGGCCCCCAGGATTTACCTACGCAGATACTACTATTCAAATCTGTGGTGTCTGAGCGGTGAATCAGCACGAGGAGGGTGGCATTTTACATGGCATGGCAATGTGGTATGTTACACATCATCTTGGCTTCCTAACAAACACTACAGGGAGCTTCCAACATTAAATTCACCCTCTTCCTTTACATAACAGCTTAAAAAGTTTATTAACAAGAGGATTTATATTGAAGTAAAAAGCAAAACAAAGTTGTAAGTTTGCTGAGGTGAATGAGTACCTTCCAGTGTCCAAAATAAATGTAAGCACTAATATGCAAACTTATTAAACAGGAACCTTTTTGCAAGTCCAAAGGAAATTTTGAAGGGTTACAGAAATAGAAAACCTTTAGTTTATGTGAAGTATTTCAAAATAACAATAAATGTGTATCCATTTCAAAACATCCTAAATTTAATGTTTACCCCATTCATTGTGACCGCAAAATGAATAAAAAGATCCTGCATTTTTCCGCCCACAAAAAAATTTTTGGCCATTTGCACTCCTAGGCTGACTGGATGATGTCATCACCAGAATGATGCATGTACAGAGTACATAGTGCAGTACACCTAGTATTGCATGCAACAGACCACGTTGTGTTTGACAAAGCTTGGCCAACAGGGCAAACACCTTTTACATGTCGACCACATGGGCTCCTTGGGGCGACTAATCTTTTCAGATATTTTACTCTGCAGCGGTTGGGGTTGGGCCAATGGGAGTCCACAGGCTTGTGGTGTATGCCTGGGGTGAGGACTACATGGAATCTTTGACAAGTTGGCCGATTGGAAGTTATGACTATAATTGGTGATTTGGTGAAACTTTCATCACCGCTCCATTGACACCAATTAATGCATGCTCTTGTTGCAGGAGCCATGTCACCTGAAATAGTTTGCATTTTTTCTCGAACTTACACATGAATTCCCCAAGACTGATTTCTTTCTTATTAAAGAAACCTACAATATTCAACAATTGTTGTTAACAATGTATTATTGACAATATGCATTCTTACATCTGTCCAACCATGAAAAGTTTCTTTGTAAAAGTTTATACTACAGTATGCCACTAAGAAATGGCCTCAGGGCTGGCAGCGACTTGCATTTAAGCGCAGGTTTCATATTTAACTCCACGTGTGGGTTCATATAATTGGATTTCACCTTTCAACATTTAACAGCTGTATTCTTTATTATGAGAGGTTCCTCCCATTTTTAAATATCTTTGTTTTCGAGGTCATACTACCCAGACAGTCACTACATATGCATATTTCCTTAGTGCTCTATTGCTATTCGTTAAATGTTTTATCAACTGTAGTGTACCCTCTATTGGTCCACTTCTGGCAGGGTCGCTACCATGATCGTCCAGGATGCCAAGCAGATAGTGGGGAGGACAGGAGGGCTGTGACTGTATGGGTAAGCATGACCTAGAGAACTCCTCCCGCACTACTTAGGGGGAAAGTCCATCACGGTCAACTTACCCAAACAGTCACTACATATGCAGATTAGCATAGGGCCTAGGAGTTGGGTCGGCAAGGACACTTGAGTTAAATGATGGTAAACAGTGTAGTATATATAAGAGGGACCGACCAAAGGCAGGATGGGATACATCCAGTTATTCATCTTAGCGATGGCCCGGTAGTCCCGATGCAGATACTGCATGTCTGCAAGATGTCAGTCAGGTAGCATGAGGTGAAGGTAGAGGATGACTTCCAGCATGCTGCCTTGCAGATGTCCTCAAAGGAAATGCCTCAAAAATAGGCCAAGGTAGGAACTGCTCTGAAGTCAAGTGCCTGGATGTGGCAACAGGTGGCATCGTCAGATGGAGATAGCCATTCATTGTTAGCAAGGGCCGATGAGGCTTCACCGAAGTGATGAAGAGCAGAGAAGAAGCACCACTGGGATTTCTTGTTTTGGCGAGGTACCATTTGAGAGTTCAAACCAGACACCAGAGCTTGTCATCTCAGGATCCCGAGTGTTTGGTGATGGCAGGAACAAAAAAATGTCCGCAGGACAGAAGGTCTCAGTTTGATTTTCTGTGAGGAAGCCCACAGATGGGATGAGGTGAATGCCATTAGGTTACCAGTGGATATGTCAATCAGCTATGGATAGGGTATGGAGTTCGCTGCCCCGCTGAGACGTGGTTAACTACCAGGACGAATAGTCTCGAAGGTGGGCACCCAACGGACATGCCATGAAAGAAATGTTTGAGAGGATTGTTGTTCGACATGGAAGATCTGTCTTGAGAGCCGGAGTGGATGGAAGAAATGGCAGAACGATAGCTGCGGATAGTTGCAACTTGTATACTAGAGTTGAACAGGTGCATGAAGAAATCGGATACGATCCTGAGAGATACATTTGTCGGAGCCACACCTTGTTCTGTGTGCCATGGGTTGTCATCTGCTCTTGGCCGCCATCATGGAAGCTTCGTCAGAAAAACCAGCTGAGCGGAACAATCGTTCAACAATGGCCAGCAGATCAGTGGAGAATCTCCGGCCGAGGGTAGAAAATGCCAGAGCCTGGCTGATGGAGGTCTGGCCTGAGCAGTAGGATTAGAGGAGCTTGGTACAAGAGTCTGGTGAGACGAGGGAACAAGGACTGGCGAGGCCAGAAGGGGGTGATGAGAACTCAGCAATGTTCCTGCTCAATTACAGCTGGGATCAGGGATACTGGAGAAAATGCTTAAGCGAACATCCTGGTCCAGCAGAGATGCAACGCATCAGTTGCCCAGGCCTGTTGGTCAAGGAATCTTGTGTAGAAGACAGATAGCTGGGTGTTTTGTGATGAGGTAAAGAGGTTGATGTGGAGTTTATCTGTAGCCTCAAAAACTAAGCATACTACTCCCAGTTGAAAGATCCACTCCATTGGGTGGATATATCCCCTGGAGAATGTGTCGGCAATGGTGTTGTTGGATACAGGGAAGTGCATTGTTTGGAAGTCGATCCTGTGGTCCAAGGTCCAGAGGAACATTTCTCTCGTTAGGAGGCATAGGCTTGTGGAGCGCATGCCCCTAATGATTTATGTAAGAGACTATTGTCGTGTTGTTGGATTGGATGACACATTTGTTCTCGATGGTCCGACCGAAGTGGCGAGGGGCACTGAATTCCATGGAATGCTAATAATGTTGACGTGAATTTGATGTATTCACAGCAGGTATTGAGTTATCGGAACCAATACCTGGCTCTGAGCAGCTACGCCCAGTTGCTCCCATGACGACTGAAAGAGAGCCTGCAGACACGCATGGAGACACAAGAAAAAGAGAGAGACAAATTCAAATTTTCCAAAACAGCTTTAGCTGGAATTGAACCTCTGGCCTTGCGATCAGAAACCAAAGGCCCTTACCACTCGGCTACATGCCCTTGAAATTTTTAAAGGTAGCAAAGGGGGAGTGTTGCTGGTGTGAGTTTACTTTAGCCTGCGATCATAACGCCCTCCGGCAACCATGCATTTTTTGCCCGCCTCAGGGCATGACATTAGTTGACTCCAAAAACTGTCCACCGTATTCCATCAAATATAAGAAGAACAAATACAATTGAGGCATTGAGGTCATACCTTGATGTCATAATTGTTAATTATGATGATTATGTTAATGTTTAGCAGAAATGTCAAGTACTTTTGTGTAGGTTTGAGGTTTAATTGACCATAACGATCATGTACAATGCATGAACATTTTGGTTTGCATGTATTGTTTATTGTGACAGTGCACGCATGTACATTTGTAATCACAAATTGTGCATCATTGATTCACTTATTTGAGTAGTTCACAAGCTGATTAGTGAAGATTTATCAATTATTTGGCTCTATGATTGTCTAATTATCTAAGGAAAAGAGACAGCTACAATTCCTTACACATATAATTACGCAAGTATTGGCCACGTGCTGTTCATTTGTTATGTTGAATCTTTGTGTGTTTAAATTGCAAGTTTAGGTCAAGGAGCCTACTCATAACCGTGGTCAAGTGTTAGACCTCATTGTCACTCGTTCATCTTCTGACATCATTAGAACAATCGATGTTTTTGACCCAACATTGTCAGATCATTCGATGGTGACTGGTGAGTTGAATTTTCATAAACCCTCAAGACAAAAAGTACCGTGTACTTACCGTAAAATCAGAGATATTGATGAAACTCTCTTCATGGCAGACATCACTACTTCCTCGCTGGCCAATTTATCCAAAGCTAACACGGACCCAGAGGTTCTCACTGACACCTATAATACAACGATGCAGACTCTCATGGACAAACACGCTCCAAAGAAAATGCAGTCAATAACTGTTCGCCCTAAAACTCAGTGGTTCACAGATGAAATTCGCGCAGAGAAACTGTTGCGTAAAAAACTTGAGAATAAATGGCGTATGACTAAACTTACTGTAGACAGAGAAATATACAAGCATCAACGTAACAAGGTTGTGAGCCTCATCAATCGGGCAAAATGTAGATATTTTAAAGATCTTCTTGACGAATGCCGAGGTGATGGCCATCGAATGTTTCGTGTTCTCGACACCTTGCTTGGTGGAAAGTCAGAGGCTGTCCTTCCATCATGTAGTTCTCCACAGCAACTGGCGAATAATTTTAGCCAGTTCTTCCAGCAAAAAATTCTCACTATAAGGTTGAATTGTGAAGCTGCAGCCAGTTCACTGGATAATAATGATCACAAAGAGGAACTGTCAGCTACAGTACCTGGATGTGATTTTTCTCTTGAGATGGTGTCCCATCTTCAGGTTGACAAAATAATCAGACAGTCCTCACCAAAACAAAGTGATCTTGATCCACTTCCGACAAAGCTTGTGAAGGCTTGTTTGCCAGTTATTGCCCCAGTGATAACATCAATTGTTAACTCATCAATAGTGCATGGTGTTGTCCCGCAAGCCCTCAAAATGGCTACAGTGAGACCAGTGTCTAAACTCCGAAAAATCAGTACTGATGGAGCTAACGACCTGAAGAATTACCGACCCATCACAAACTTACCTTTCTGTGCAAAGGTTCTGGAGAAAGTTGTTGCTGAACAACTTGTACAACACATCTCCTGTCATCAGTTAAATGAACAGTTTCAGTCCACGTATAGGAGATTTCATGGGACGGAGACAGCTCTTATGCGCATCCAAAATGATATCTTAATGACTATTGATCAGGGGAAAGTTGCCATCCTAGTCCTGTTGGACTTAAGTGCAGCTTTTGATGCCATTGACCATCGAATTCTTCTTAGGAGGCTGGAGTCGTACATTGGTGTATCACCTGACACTCTGCGATGGTTTACATCTTACTTGTCTAACCGGCATCAGACTCGTGAGAGTCAGCACAGGACACACAGCTGGACATGCGTCATACCCACTGAGGTTTGGAGTCCCACAAGGATCCGTCTTAGGTCCTATCCTCTTTAACATTTATATGCTTCCTATTGGCAATGTGATTCGGAAACACGGCCTAAATTGTCATTTTTATGCTGACGACACGATGCTGTACTTGTCAACGTCACCAGTTTCAGATAATGTTACAAGCAGTGTAAGTGTCATTGAGGACTGTTGCATTGATATTAAAAGATGGATGACCTCCAATTACCTGAAAATGAATACCAACAAGACAGATGTTCTTGTTGTTGGTACACCACTGAATTTGAAAAAGGTTTCTGTTCTCAACATAAACGTTGGCGGTGACTGTATCACTTCATCACCTCAAGCGAAAAAACCTTGGAGTTACCATTGACTGTAATATGAACATGCAGACACATATTAGGGAGGTTTCCCGTAAATGTATGTACCACTTGTATAATATCAACAAGATCAAAAAGTATTTGAGTCCTCCTGTTACTCAACGGATGATAACTTTGCTTATCATGACCAGAATCGATTATTGTAATGCATTGTATGGTGGTCTACCCCAGTCTACACTAGCCCCCTTACAGAGAGTCCAAAATTGTGCTGCCAGGATTCTCACCGGAACTAGAAAGTCTGATCATATAACTCCGGTGCTCATGGAACTTCATTGGCTCCCAGTAAGATATCGAATAATTTACAAGCTATGTCTTCTTGTTTATAAATGTATTAACGGTCAGTGTCCAAACTACTTAAATGAATTAATTGTTAGTACTAGATCTGTTTCCCACAGATCCACTCGCCAGTCCCAAGATGCAACGAGGTTATACTGTCCAAAAACTAAGTTGTCTTTGTATGGTGACAGAGCGTTCTCAGTTGTTGCCCCACGAGAGTGGAACAAGCTGAATAGAACCCTTAGGGAAGCTGAGTCTGTCAGTGAATTTAAATCCGGATTAAAGACTCATCTTTTTAAGCAAGCGTTTTTTTAATCTAATTGTCCAAATTCCCTTTTTGAGGTAGGCATATTTTACAGATTTTTTTTATCATTTTAAACCTTTTTAATTGCTAGTTTTTATTGTTTACAATAATTTGTTTTACTATTTTTATTGTTTTTAGTGTAATTGTATTGTAGTTTTAACCAGTGTCTTAACTTTTTGGAAAATGCCCTGGAGCACGATTTTATCATGGGCGGGCGCTATATAAATACTAACTTATTATTATTATTGTACTGCTGATGGCAAACGCAGCCCTTTGCCTGTGAACGCTACTCTCCTGAACGGCATGGTAGGAGATGGACAGTTGGTGTCACCAACATGTGACACCAAGATGCCGACAGAAGACCCAATTAAAACACTGACAGGGAGTCTCCTACAACAATTGAAAATGAACAGACTGCCTACACCTGAACCGATTGTCTTCTCTGGTGACCCCATGCTGTATTTCACATGGAAACAAGGCAATCACATTCTCATTGAGCACCGTGGTGCACATGTTACCCCGGCCGGACGTTTCTTCTACTTGGAGAAATATCTTAAGAGCAAAGTGCTTGACCTGGTGTGTGGCTTCTCCCTTGTCAATGATGAATCTTCATACAAGGAAGCCAAGAGGGTCTTGGAGAAACGGTATGGAGTTCCCTTCATAGTGTTCAATGCATTTAGGAAAAAGCTGGACGCATGGCTGGCTGTGGCCGCAAAGAAAGGGGTCTGTGTCTCAGATGTCTTCGGTCATAGATCAAAGGAATGCCACAAGAGAAGCGTGTGCAGCATGTGCAAGAAACAACATCCAACCCTTCTACATGGTGACAGAAACCAGACTGACCAAACAGCCGTCAACTTGGAGAAACCTGAAGACCAAACCTGGGTAAGTTCACACACAGCAAGTGTTTGCCATCTCAACTCCAATACACCGCTGTTTCCGTCTGTGTTAAACGGGGAACACCGGTTGTGCGCATGCGTCAGTTTTTTGACGAGTACGGGCAAGTTGCATAATTCATGAATCTTGACCCATTTTGTAAACACTGCCTAAAAGTCATGATATTACTGTATATTCACGATTTTGATGAATGTTTTCGACCACTCCCACACGTTTACACTTTTTACTGACAAGTGCAACAGGAGAAGCGAACTGAAATGGATTTCTTAAGCGCGAAATTTAAAGCTAAACTGAGCTGCTCCGATTTTGTGTTTCTGGCGAGGTAAGATTTACAGATGAAAATTCTATATGACCTAGAGTTTTTTCCTAGCCTAAAACAACACATAATATCACAAAACAACTCTTCATCTTACAAACTGTATTTTCTCTTCTGTGCAAACCCCAAGGTTTTTGAGAAATGTGGACTTTACATGGGTGATATTTTCAGCCTGAACCACAATTTTGGTAGCCCGCGTAAGCGCGGTACCGGTGCCAGACTACATGTACATGTACATGCACGTGCGGGCGACCTGCCCGATACTGCATGCCCGCCTGACTAGAAAAAAATGCGGGGCGACCAGCACTTTAACTCGATATTCTTTGGTAAATTATGACTTCCCAGCAGTGCAAAATAACCTCCACTTTCTGATATATAAACAGGTTGGGTGCGGTATTGTCAAAACTTTTACATGACTGGTATTTTAAATAACATCCTCAGAGGTTGATAAATGAAATAGTCCTCTTTTCAGATTACATGTACATGTACTTTCAAAAACTACATAACATGTGGATCACTTTTACTGGAAAGGCTTTGAAAGAAAATTTTAAATTGTTTTCTTACACTGAAACCGTTTGTTTTAATTTGTCACTTTTTAATACCTTAAATAAAAAAATAGTTCTGGAACTACATACCAATCAAAAAGGAAAGAACAAAGCTACTCTTGACAAATTTTTCAAGGATACAAGCATGTAAATTTATTACTTTTAATTGACAGACTATTGGAAAGTGGCTCTTTGATTATGGATCACATACACAATCTCCAGAAATTATGCAGAATATGTGCTGAGAGAGTAAATCTATGGAAAATCCATAACAGGCAACCTAAGCCCTGCTCAGAAAATCAAGAGAAGATACAAGCAAAGTATAAAATTAATGTAGAAACCGATGAGCCACATTGCCACCCTCCCTTCATGTGCCATCTTTGCAGTTCAAATCTTTATCTTGCAAAGACACATCCTGTGTCAAATGATTGCCCCCCCACCCTCCAACAGGCCCCTGCTTTATTTGTGACAAGGTGAACATTTCCAAAAGAGGTGGTCGTCCTTCGAAAGGGAAACATGCTCATCTTATGACTCTTGACAGGGATGAGGAGAAAGCCAAGGCAACTGTGCAGAGGAACTTCGAGTGTCTTAGGCAAACAACGACTCCGACAATGGGGCAGGATTTTCAGTCAGATGATAGTTCTTTCATTTGCAAGTACTGCTGCAAAATCTTCAACAGACCTACTGAAACACAGTGTGAGCACATTGTTTGCTTGGAATGCCTAGAAGAGCTGTTTTCCAAATCGTCATCTTCGACAGTTCTTTGCCCAGTATGTAAGAAGCAAATCAGCCTTCTGCATATCCAACCTGCCAAGCACTACTTTGTGAATGTCCTCATGAATGGGAGGGTCAAGTGCAAGAAATGCAACCAAAGCAGTTGGCTCAAAAACGCAGAAAGACATGACTGCAGTAATCCACTAAGTTCAGCACCTGTTGATGAGAAGATATTAAGAGATATTCTAAACCATGCAGTAACTTTTGATGTGTGAAGGCATGCATAGCCTTAGCTGTGTTGTAAGCACGGTTCGCAAATAATAATAACAACATAATCTATAAACCAAAAACAGACATATTTATAAATGAACGTACATGTACTGTGCAATGGAGTAAACACACAGGCATATTTGTCGTGTATATGTTTGTCTTTGTCAAACTTGTTAAAAATAGTGCTATTTGAAGATAGGTACCTGACGGCAAGTACTTCGGAGCAACTCCTTCACGGTGAGGGCGCCCATGAAACCATCACGCACGTAGAGCTCTCGTGGATATTCCTCCAAGATGTTGTGTATCAATGCAAAAATCAGCGTGTCGTGTAATGCCTTGCAAATGCGCACCGTTAGGTTTGCACAGTTCACAGAGCGCAAATACATTGTAAAAGGTCCATTCTTCACGCTGAATGTCAAGCCTAGACTGGCAAAACTCTAGGAGCAATGCTTTTGAGGCTTTAACAACGGTCAAAAATCCCGTAATCGTCGATCAATCACAAACAGACGTTAACTTTTAGACACTCTTCTCACGCGTATCCGGCAACCAAAATGGCCGAACGTACTGACAATTAAAAGGCCACTTTTGTGTTTTTTTAATAAGCCGTATTCTATAAATATTCATTGACACAGTGCCTCTCAAAAAGGATTTAATTAAGGTGATCCTTTCAGCTCATTAATATTCATAGTACTTTTTACCACAAGAGGGCGCACTTAAATGGCGCAAATCTTGCGCATGCGCACAACCGCTTTTCCGTGCTGAAACAGCCGTGAATAAGGAACATTGCATAGAGTACTATGGTAGTCCCAATTTGGTTGTCACATCAATCAAGGCCTGAAGAGAGAATGGTTTACACTCTTCTTGATACCCAATTAGACACATCGATCATCCTTGCGTCCACCAAGATTGCCATGGGACTGAAAGGTGTCAAGGTCAATCTCTTTCTGTCTACAATGACCAGCAAGGATGAGAGAGTACCCAGTGAGAGAATTGAAGGACTCATTGTTCATACTCACAACAGCAATAAGAAAATTCCTCTACCGGCAACCTATTCAAGGGACATCATGCCTGCTTACTGAAGCAACATTCCCAGTCCTGAAATGGCATGCCCACATGCACATCTTTTGAGACTGCAGGAGCACCTGCTGCCAGTCCAGCCATGTGAGATGACTGCACCAAAGCCTTAACCCCGCGAGAAGTCATCCCACTAGTTGATGATGGACCTTATGGGTTGAGAACAGATTTGGGACAGAGTGTTGTTGGTGTGATGAAGCAAGATGAGTACAAGAACTATGCAGATGACAAGATTGGTTTCAGTCATCAATTGACAGCCTGCGAACTTATAGCAGAGCTGAGCTGCAACGGCAAAACTAAGAGAAGTCATGTAGTGTTTGCCCAAGGAATGAGAGCTAAGGAGGAAATTAGCCCCTGTCGGGTGACTTGCTTGCTGGAAGCTGATTTCAGTGAAGGAAGAGATGAAAACCTGTCATTTTCACAAAACGACATCTGGTTTCTGAAAATAATGGAAGAGACCACCCACCTCAGTGAAGACGGCCACTATGAGACAGCCTTACCTTTCAAGAATGGTGAACCAGACTTGCCAAACAACGGGTTTATTGCGAGCAAGAGACTTGGACACCATGGAAGCAAATTTGAACGAGATCAAGACAACCAACAGCAGTATAAGATTATAGATGTGCTTATTGCCAGTGGATATGCTGTGCCTGACACTCCACGCCATGACAGTCCCTCTTGGTACATCCCGCATCATGGAGTCAAGCAACCCAACAAGCTGAGAGTTGTGTTTGACTGTAGTGCGCAGTACAGAGGGGAATCACTCAACTCTCACCTGCTCAGAGGACCAGATCTGACAAATAGACTGGTGGGAGTGCTCTGCAAATTCAGACAGGAAAATGTTGCATTCATGTGGGAGGTTAAGGGAGTGTTTCGTCAGTTCAGGGCCAGTGCCAGTCATAGAAACTACTTGAAGTTCCTTTGGTGGCCTAGTGGAAACTATCATCAACTGTCAGGTGAATTCTGCATGAAAGTACACCTGTTCAGGGCAGCGTCCTCACATGAATGCTCCAACTTTGCACTCAAACAACTAGCCAAAGATCATGAGACTGAGTTCAGTTGAGGTGGAAGCGGTTGACATGATATCCCAAACCAGACAACTTTGTAAGAAGGGTGGCCTCATCTGCACAAGTTTGTCTCCAATTTGAGGGTAGTACCCAACTTTGTACCTACTGAAGATCATGCAAAAGGAATAAAAGAGGTCAATCTTCTTTATGACGATCTTCTTATGGAAAGAGCCTTGCGAGTTCAATGGTGCATCAAATCTGACTGATTGAAATTCAGGATCACACTTCAAGACAAACCCCTTACCAGGAGAGGCGTATTCTCCACAATCATGTCAGTCTATGACCCACTGGGCTTACTAGCACCTGTCTACTGGTGGATAAAGAGATCCTTCAAGAGCTGTGCAGAGAGTCTGTCGGATGGGATGACCCACTTCCTAAGACACAGAGAACAAGATGGGAACAATGGAGAAATGACATGCAAAACCTTCAATCATTGTCCGTAAAGAGATGTTATAAACCTACTGACTTTGGTGAGGTGCAGACAGCCCAGCTGCATCACTTCTCAGATGCAAGTAACTCTAGATGTGGCCAGTGTTCCTACTTGAGACTCACAAATTCTAAACGAAGAGCACACTGCATGTTAGTGATGGAAAAGTCTACAGCAGCACCTCTGAAGCCTGTGACAATACCTCGCCTCGAGTTGACCGCAGTCGTTGTCTCTATCAGAGTCAGTTCATTCCCAAGGAAGGAACTCGATCTCAACTTCAAGGAGTTCTTTCAGACGGACAGTAGTGTGGTCTTAGAATACATATGCAACAATTCAAAGCGGTTCCATGTCTTCGTCGCAAACAGAATCAGACGTATTAGGAATGTCTCCTCTCCTTTGTTGACACTAATGACGATCTGGCTGATGCAGCATCGCGGGGCCTGACAGTGAGCCAAATTGTTGAGAAGTCACTGTGGCTTTCAGGGCCAGAATTGCTGTGGAGGGAAGAAATTCTAAGACATGATGATCAGCCAAATTTCTATATGAGACCAGAAAACCCAGAGGTGAAGAAGACTCAAGCTACTGCAATTAGTGCACACCAAGCAGGTTTCGATTTGGCCCACCTAAACTGCTTCTCGACCTGCCACAGTACAAAGAGAGCAGTAGGAAATTATCTGAGGTTCACCTCTCGCCTGAGGAGACATTGTGAGGAGAAACATCACCCATCAGTTCGAAAATGCACCCCCAGTATCACCTGTCAAGAAACCAGTAACTGCTGAAGATCTACAGCAAGCTGAAATGATAATCTTGAGACAACTGCAAAAGGAGTCCTTTGCTGACAAGATCTTTGTACTTGAAAGCTTGAGAAATGATGGAGGCACTCTAGAGAAAAACTGACGCCATTTGAAGAAAGCCAGCTGTCTCAACAAATTGGATCCCTTTCTTTATAAAGAAGGAATGATGAGAGTGGGAGGCTGTATAAAAAGATGTGATGATTCCTTTGAAACCAAAAATCCAGTCATCCTACCTAACAGACAGCATCTAACAGAGCTACTGATCAACCATCACCATGAAGAAGCTGCTCACCAAGGGCGAGGTGTAACACTC
Organism: Acanthaster planci; assembly: GCF_054643075.1. NCBI lineage: Eukaryota > Metazoa > Echinodermata > Asteroidea > Valvatida > Acanthasteridae > Acanthaster > Acanthaster planci. The sequence continues at coordinate 5,872,050 of NC_141782.1, forward strand.
AACATGCTGCGGGCTGGCGGGTATTGGATAGTTGGGGGGAGTGCTGCTGTCTCCAGACTTATCAAAAGATGTGTCATTTGCTGTAGACTGGGCAGCTCAACAAGACGCAGAAGATGGCTGATCTACCACATGATAGGATCACAAAAGCGCCACCGTTCACTTATTGTGGAATGGACTGATTTTGGGCCACTTGTGATCAAGGAGGGTAGAAAAGAATTGAAAAGGTATGGCCTTCTTTTCACCTGCATGGCCTCAAGAGCTGTACACATGAAGACTTTGGGTTCACTGAATACTGACACCTTCATAAATGGTCTCCGAGGGGTTCTTGCTCTATATGGTCCAATACACCAACTCTGATCAGATAGAAGAACAAATTTCATCACAGCACAAAATAGGTTTAAAAAAGCTTGGGCAGAGATTTATCACCAGAAGGTTGGAAATTACCTGCTTCAAGATGGATGCGACTACGTGCAGTTCATCTTCAATGTTCCCTCTGCGAGCCACATGGGTGGGATGTAAGAACATCTCATTCATTTTACCCGCAACATCCAGAAGACCTTAATGCATCAGTCTGGACTTCAGCTCGATGACGAGTCCCTATGTACATTCCTGTATGAGGCTACAGCCATCAACAGCAGGCTACTAACAATTGATCCCTTGAGTGATCCCAATGATCTAGAACCCCTGACCCCTAATCACTTATTAACCCTACCACTCCTCAATCCTTCACCTGTTGGAGGACTGAGGAGTGTTAGGGTTAACCATGAAATCAAAGAATCTCCTTCCACCTCCTGGAAACTTCCAGCAAGAAGACTTGTATTCAACCAAGTAATGGAGGAGGGTGCAACATCTCATCAACATGTTCTGGATACATTGGAGGAGAGAGTTTTACAGAATCAGCAAATTCAACAGAAGTGGACACAACCCCAGAGATGTGGTGATCGTGAAGGATGAGGATGTGTCATGGAATCATTGGTTGCTTGCACGGATTGAATAAGTCTACCCATCTGATGACAAGCATGTCCGTAAGGTAAGATTGGCCATGGGTGACACGTGGATCAGTAACCAGGGCAAGCATGCCAGGCCCTTAGGCAGTTAGGTCTCTGGAGCACCCGATCCCCAAACTGGTTGTCATCCTCCATGCAGAGCCTTGACGAGACCGAGGTATGAGCACTCAGGAGACCGGAGAAATCCCTGCCAGATGAGCCATTGCTGGAAATTTAGGAGTTTAAATCCAGGGTGGAAGTCCCAAACCATTGTATGTTCACTCTTTAATTGTTTGCAAATTTATTCAAATCATTCAAGTTGAAAGTTTTATTTAGTGGAATGCAGTTAATCTGTTATTTTTGGAGTTTTATGATCCATGCTTGGAGGAAATTTTCATTATCAAAGTTGCCAGCAGTTGAGTGTTAGCCTCTCAGGGATTCCATGTGAAATTCCTCCTTATACGAATTCAAGGTTTTCATGGTGAAAGAAACTAGAAGAGTATGATTGCAGTTGCACCATGTATCAGTCTCTTTCTTGAGTATGTGTGGTTCTGAAAAGAACCGGGGAATAACTCGACATTTCGAACAGTGCACTCTGTCTGTCTTCAGGAGACTACAGGAATCTGATTGGGAGTGGAGCTTATATGGTGTAGAGAGGAATCTACATCTGGATCCCTCTCTACACCATATAAGCTCCACTCCCAGTCACAATCCTGTGCTAGTTGATTAATGCAGTATTTTAGGTAAATTAGTGTTTTAATTTAGGGGGGGGGCATGTTGCTGATGTGAGTTTACTTTAGCCAACAGTCATAGCGCCCTCCAGCAACCATGCGTTTTTGCCCGCCTCAGCACATGACATTAGTTGACTCTGAAAACTGTCCCCCAATTCCATCAAAAAATGTAAGAAGAACAAATACAATTGAGGCACAGAGGTATTAATAATTATCAATTATGATGATTATGTTAATATTTAGCAGAAATGTCAAGTAGGCTTGGGTTTAAATTGACCATAATGAACATGTACAATGTACAAACATTTTGGTTTGCAGGTATCGTTTACAGTAACATCTCAATACCTAAAATCTCTGGGAAATATGAGTTATCCGAAATTTGAGTTAATGTACGCATTTTGACATTGTACGCTGGCATGAGATCTAATGCAAAAAGTACGCAATATAGTGCAAAGACGTCAAATCTATATTTACAGAGACCAAATGACAAACAGAGGGTGCTCTTGTAAGCCAGCTTGCAAAAATAATGCTTGGTTCCTTGACTTCCACATGACACAATACAGTTAAAAGCATTTTAACCCTAAAGAACCACACTCATTTCTGGGGTGCAGAGCTGAATCGGCTGTCTATTCCTAGGTCTAGGCCTGCGCCCATTGAAAATACGTGGGGACGCACTGATGTAGCCGTAGCTCTGGAAGCACGTTTCAGTGTGACACCGGCCGCTGGCCGCACAGCTACTCGGGCCCAACGCATGTGTTGTTGCCGACGCTGCTGCTGTGTTTATGCCGTAGTTTTGTGGGCAACATGGACGCCGATCAAAGTGTCAGAGTGTCAGATTCGGATCATACAGATGGGGAAAGCACTCCCCCACCTGAAAAGAAAATGAGATTCCAAGCTCCACAAAAATTTCTTGCTAGTTATAAAAAGAAATGGCCATGCCTCCGGCCCAACAAGAACGGAGGCCAAGATGTCAAACGCAACGGCTAAAAAAGCTGATGGTACAGTGTGGGTGAAACAAATTTCATTACAGAGTGAGTACATAACAGCAGATTTGAAAGTATGCAGAATGTTTAAGCACCTCACTTTATACAGAAATGACTTAATTGAAAATTTATTCAATAAATCCATGAAGTACAGTCGAACCTTTTTAATGAGAGCATTGTTAATACAAGAGTCCTGTTATAACTGTACATAGTCATTAAGAATGAAGTGGTCCATAGTTTTTTCTAATTGAGTGTAAGCATTGTGCGAACATTTTCTTGGTCATGTCACCATGCACTGGGATTCTGGTTTATGCCTCTTCGCTGATGTGGTACTTGAAAAAAATATGTCAAGGTTGGCAGGTCTGGATTTTTGTAGTCAATCAGCTGATAAATAACACATTACATGTACTGTAAATCATTTAAACTGTGTACCTTTGTGTGGCAAATCTTTGTTTTGCCTTGTGCATATGTGACGCATTGTGGTGGTCCCATTTCTGATACCGCACCGTACTGGGCGGGGTTTCCCTTTTGAGTCAGACGACTTTTTCATCACACGAGGGTACACCTTTTTACGCTTCAATAAAATTTCGTAAAAACAAAAATGCTATCGGTGTCTGGTTTTATTTTTTGTTCTTCGTACTTTATTTTCAAACTTATGTTTATTTTGCATTGCAGTCACGTGGTTGGTCCACTGCGTGTGAGCATGCTATGGTTTGTGGCTCTAATTGGGCAGCCATCGCACAGGCGAGCGCAAGCAGTTTGGCCAGACCATTAGGCCAGACTTAACGGCGTGTGCGGCATACACAAAGATCTCCATTGCATTGTCGCAGCCGCCGCAAAGAGCCATCAGTTGGCCTGCCGATGCACTGGCTACAATGGGCCCACAGTAATAATTGGGCCAATTCCTGCAAGTCGGATTTTGCTGTCATGGTGTGGTTTATGCGTCTAGATTGATCATCATTGTAGCTCGCTTGCAAGTGTTCTGGTGTGAAAAGATGAAGTGTGCGTGTCAGAAATGATTCATAATTAGACCTGCGTTCTATTTACACTTTCCGGAAGTATTTTGGCGGCAGTTTCTTTTGGATCTGCTACACAAAAACTTGGAGGTAAACAAATTCGGCAACATGAGCAGTTTGACATAAAAAAAAAAAAAAAAAAAAAAAAACATGAGCAGTACATAAAAGCCTATTCTTTTGGCGGGAATTAATTCTTCTTCGAGTTAAACGGAGTTTCGAGTTAACCTACTTTGAGCTATTGAGATTTTACTGTACAGTGACAGTGCATGCATGTACATTTTTAATCACAAAATTTACATCATTCGTTCACTTACTGAAGTAGTTTACATGCTGATTAGTGAAGATTTATAAATAATTTGGCTCTAAGATTGTCTGATTATTTAAGGAAAGGAGACAGCTACAATTCCTTACATATATAATTTTGCAAATCTTAGCCATGTGTTGTTCATTTAACATGTTGAATATGTTTTGCGTGTGTTTAAATTGCAAGTTTAGGTCTGCCATGTACATGTTACTGTGTCAAGGTATAATCTGCTGAATTAGGTTTTTCTTTGTCTCTTTCCTTTGCTTATATAGTTTTCACGGAGTGTCTAATTATACACGGAGCATATTGGATTGGAGTGCCCACATGTAGCTTTACATTGATGCACGTGTACACATATATAGAGTACTCAATAAACATGACTGTGACTTTGAGAAGTTAGATATTTCAGTGAAGTTGTGTCATCAGTCTTGCGATTCCAGAGTCTGGATCTGGATCTGCATGAATACTCTGAACAGCTCTAAATGAGCATCACTCAGAATGGAACTAGGGGGTTGTTCATTTCAGCTGTAGACGGTTTTGCAGTGCTATTTTGAAGCTAGCTAACTTCTCCATAGAAGTCATGTGTTTTGGCAGCTTATTCCAATCTCTTGCCATCTTGGGAAAAAAAACAATGAAGGTAGGATTGTGACACAGACTGTGGGATGACAAATTGATTTGCCTTGCATCACCTAGTGTTCATTCGTGTGAGCTGATGGAGGTTCTTACAAGTCAAGGAAATCTCTTATGTCCAGGTCAACACTGTGATGAATGATTTTGTGCAACATGACTAAGCTGCTGTTCCGTCTTCCATGCTATTGGAGGGGAAGTTTAAGCTTTTCTTGCATTGCTGTAACAGAGCTGGTTCTACTACAATCTTGAAAGTTGTACACACTGCCCTGCGCTGGACGGCCTCGATCTTGTCAATGTTTTTCTCTGTATGCGGAGCCCACACAGAGCTACAACACTCAAGGTGGGGTTGAACCAGACTCTTGAGAAGCCTGGGCTTTTACATGGACTGGAGCATTATTCAGGTTTTCTACGAAGGAAACCAATGACAATATTGGCTTTCACTGTGACAATATGCTGATTCCATTCACGTCAGATGAACGGGTAACACCAACGTATTTATGATGATTTGTTCCTGATAACTTATTACCAGACAATGAAAAACTGTAATGAGTTGGTGACCATTTTCTTGTGAACCGGATGATGCTACATTTCTCGGGTTTAAAGTTCATCTGCCAGGTCCTTTCCCATATTTCTGGCTTATGGAGGTCTTTCTGGAGGGCAAGGCAGTTGTTTCTATCTTAAATAGGATAATAGATTAAGCAATCATCTGCAAACAGGCAAACCTTGGAATAGATGCCATCTGGAAGGTCGTTTATGTAACACAGGAAAAGGAGTGGCCCCAGCCCTCTGGAAAACCTGAGGCTACATGGACCAGTTTGGACAATTTACCCTGAACAACAACAGTTTGTTCATGCTTTGTGAGAAAATCTGATACCCAGGAGAGCAGTGAGCCACGCAGCCCATAAAATTTCATCTTGTGAAGCAAGCAGCAGAGAAGAACTGTATCGAATGCTTTTGCAAAATCTAAAATGACGGCTTCTCTTGCTTGACTTTGTCTGCTCCGCTAAAAATGTTATGAATTGTAGATAAGAGTGGGGTTTCACAGGAGCGATGTGACCTGAAACCGTGCTGGGGGTTGCTCAGGATATTAAATCTCTCAAGATGATTCACAACATGACGGTAAATGATGTTTTCCAATAACTTGCAGATCACTGATGTGAGCGAAACGGGTCTGTAGTTGGCTGGGTCTATCCTGCTATCCGTATTATATAATGCAGATGCATTGGCACATCACCAGTCCCTTGGAAGCCTCCTGGTTGTGATGCTTTATGTAAACAGGACCTGAAGCATCGGAGCAATCTCTTCTGCACACATTTTCAGCACATGGGGGGCTGATTCCAGGGTCTTTATTGATATTGAGTTCTTTTAGAAGTTTTGTAATACCATGCAAGCTAATTTTGATATTTGGCACTTCAGGGTACAGGCTTTCCCAACAGATGGGATATGAGAGGTGTTTTTCATAGTGACGATTGACTCATAGTGTTTACAAAATACTTTGGCTTTGCTGGATGCATTGCGAACCTTGGCTCCAAAGTGCCAACTTGTGTCAACATACCACGTGTGTCCCGTCTGCGGTTTTGATAAAGGACCAAAACCTCTTGTCTGTAGTGACTCAAAGATAGTTTAGGAGAGACACTCTTGTTCAGCCTTCTGTAAGTCACATTGTACTTGTTTCCTGAGTGCTTTGTACCGTTTCTATAATCGATCGGTGTTGCATGATTTTGCAGCATAGAAGGCCCTTTCCTTCTTTCATATCTTTCGTGATCTGGTTAGCCAAGGAAGATTGAATGTTGACGACTTCAGTAAACAGGGCACATGTTCATCAACTGAATCTCATAGACCCTTAACAAAAGTCTGCAAGTTTTCATCGGTTGACTTTTGGGTGCATTTACTCTAAAACCTGGTTCTCGACTGGTTCAAGCTTTCCTTTAGGCCATCCCTGACTGCTTTGTGCCAATGATAAATCCGCCTTCTCTCACTCCTCTGGACACAAGGTCTAACTCCAGCATCTGCGATGACTTTGAAATGATCTGAAATACCAGGCTCGGTCTTGAGGGGATGGAAGCAGCACGGCTTTGAAACACAAAACAGGTTGATGATATTCTGCACATTTTGTGATCTTGTTTGCAGGTTATGATTAGACTCATGTGCAAGTTGAACAAGAGAAAAATCATCAAGTAAATTCAGGAGCTCAGTAGTTAATTCAGCTGGGTAGTTGCATTCAGGGCTGAACTTTTGGCAAGGTACTTGACATCCAGTACGTGAATAATCACCCCCGATCAAAACTGTAGGGTTCTTCTTCCAGTCCAGTTTTTCCAGTGAATTTCAGAGTTTTTGGATGGGATCAGATCCTTGGTTAGGTGGACTGTAAAAACAGCAAATGTAAATTGGCTTGGAGTTGGCCATCTTGATAGAAACCCATATCAACTGTGCCTCTACATCTAAAAACTCAAGTTTGGTTATGTTCAAGTCTTTCCTTACAGCAATGAAGACACCACCTCCAATTTTCTCTTCTCTATCTTTCCTGTAGATTCTATAGTTAACTGGAATGCACTCATTATCGCTAATACCTGGTTTAAGCCATGATTCCATCACTAAGATGACATGGGGATTGGAATCCTTTGCCATCTCTGCAAATGCCTCTTTGTTTCTAAGTACGTCAATAATTCATGACATCAATTTCAGTTTCATTTGGCAACTGACCCTTTCCCCCCCCCTGCTCACTACGCCGCTGGTTGCAGATACCACATGGGTATTTCCAGCGGGGTCCAGGGTTAGGATGAACATCACCAGACAAAGAGAGCATCACATACTTGCAACATTATCGTGGGGATGATATGGAATTATTTTTCACCAAAAGGTGCACACGAATGAGTGTGTATTAGGGAAAGAATGTCACACCCCTGGAGCATGTTTCTTTTGTCACGCTTTTCACTGAGTGCAGGAGCGGTTGCGAGATCACAATACATGTAAGTTCTGGTTGCCTAAGAACGTAGGAGCTGATTTTGTAAAAACACAAGTTCTTATCCAGCTTAAAGACTTGCAGCTAAAAAATTTAAAAACTGTTCAAGGTCAGCTAAAAGTTGCATATCACTGTTATCAGAGACATCATTATGGTCACGACTGCCAACAACGATATGCCTGCTTGTCATGCTTGCAGAATCACAAAATTGCATATCACGAAGGTAATTGAATGATGAAAAATGATTAAGAAATGTACCACCTGATGACTGCTGCTGGATGGTCAATAATGGGCTAGGGATACCACAGAAGCTATGATAAGTGTTGTACACACTTGTAGCTAGGAGCACACAGACACTCAGTAACACAAATGTCCATAGATGTACACCAAATTTTCCTGCCTCGTTGGCCACCATCTTGAATTTTCCAATGTAGCCCACCACAGAACAGGAAAGGAAGCTCAATAAAATTGCTCTAAAAGAGGTTAAAACATCCGAGACAATGTTCAAAGGAGACACGATAAACCTTTTTTTTTCAACAACGTAGAACTACAGCACTTGATAAAAAAGAATGTAAAAAGAAAACTAAAAAGCTGTAAAAAGATCACAGCAGAATGAACAACAAGTCCGTCATCCATGGTGAAGGAGTTAACTACAGGGAGCCATAAACAGATTGTTATCAAGGCACAGTGCCATAAAAATAACAGGGGGACTACCAAACGACTAAAGTGCGTGATAGTCCAGGGACGAAAAATTCCTTATACAGGCCAGAGGACTCATAGCAAGTAAATAATGCTATAAAGGTGACCACTGGCCTGGGGAATAAAATTATCATAACAAGCTGGCAAAGAAGAACCTGTATGTAAAAATATGTAAAAATACATAAAAAAGAAAGCACTGACTCGACTAAAGAATGGTACCAGCCAAGCCGTACAAATAGTGGGGGTGCCGTACAAAGAGCATTACCGAGTAAGGTGATAAATATATACACTGTAGCATAAAAATAAACATAAAATGTAACTTTTCACAGAAAATGTGACAAAATAGTGACACAAAAAGATACGACATAAAAGTTGATCGGGATAACACAGATCCGCTTCAGTGCTATGGAACACTCAATGAAATCCAGAAGGAAGAAAGACACATCCGTAAGCAAAACGCGAGAAGAAAAAAGAAGGCAAACATGGCGAGAATCATGCCTGGGGTGGACCGACAGAGGGCCACTACAGCTGATAAAATATTTCACGAATAGCAATAAAGCATTAAGGAAATATGTATATGTTTTGACTGTCCGGGTAAGTTGACTGCGGTGGTCTGGGGAAGGGGCACTAGTAAGAAAATATGAAACCTGAAACACTACACAGCCATCACACCCTAAAGACATGAAGCCAGAAACACTAGATATTTTGCAAACCTGTGAAGTGAAGAATGGGGATCACCCAAATTATCAAACCAAATAGAAAAACTGATTTTTTTGGAAGACAAAATTGAGTACAGTGTGCAGTCAATACTTTCAGGTTTAAAGAAAAGAGATTTCACCAATGACTTTTAGGAGAAAGTAGTCCATTGAACCTATATATTTCTTTATTGTGTCAGCATGTTACGCTCGTCTTCAGCATCAGTAGACAGACATCATAAGAACAGGAAATGTGAGAAATATTCAGCACTAAAATGATTTGTAATTGGAGGATAGAGGACTGTCAGGGCTTATCCTGAAGCCAACACTTTTACTTTTAACAACAGTTTCACAAAAATTGGTTATTCAAAGTACACTGCACTCTCCCAGTACCATATGTAGCAAAGTTACCATCCATGTATCTTGCTGCTTAATTACCTTGAAAAGAAACATCCCCTTCCCCCATATCTGTATTTATTTCTGCCTAAAGATGTTCATCTTTGTCAAGGTTGATGCATTGCAAGAGTTTCCAACAAAAACAACACAACATGCTGAGCTTGAGTGAATATGCAGACATACACGTATGCATTGAAGCTTTGAGAAGTAATTATTTGGGACAGAGCTCAGGTAAAAATGTTTGTTTTGCAACATTGATTACTGCATGTAATAATCCTTAGTTGTTTTGTGAAGAAAAAAGCACAAATGAGATACTATCAACATTAATGGTGTACTGTTCCTCGAGGTTTCTTTGTGCTCTGCCAATTATGCACTGTTACCGGCGGTCACTATTTTAGTTATCACAAGTGCTCTAGCGTGATTACGAATTAATCTTCAAGCCAACCTGATGTGCAACAAAGTTGGTACAGGGGCCTATGCCTGGTGTACATTAAACAAAATAAACAATTAAAATGAACCAAACATGCACACATCAAAAACAGTAACCTGGATGTTGTGCAGCTTCAAAGGACCCCTATGCATCAATGAATTCATTGTCTTTGATGATGTTGAATTTCTTGTTAAAGGTGGTGCGCCTTCAGAAATAAATTTAGACTGTCTTAACTGCTAAAAAGTTCCCACTTTTTAGAACACACCGTCAGTTGACCTTGTGTCAAGATAAAACTGCCTCAGTAGGTCATTCAGTGTGCCAGGCTTGAGATTCTCTGATATGATTTCAAGAATCTTGCTGTTCCAGTGCGAGTGAAAGTTTTGTTATTATTTCAGAGAGACTTAGTTTAATACCCCCACCTGAATAGGTCATAGTGTCATTTCCACATTTATTTTTTTGTAGTAAAACTAGTGAAAAGTTGGGTAGAAGGTAGGCCTACCAATGAACACTTTAGAGTCACCATATAGTGCAAAGAACATCTAACACAGAAAACCTGAACTTTCTTCCCCTGAATTGCGTGAAGATTACCTGATGAAAGTCTTAAAACTGAAGGTTGCGCCATATTCTGAACAAAAGAGGTTTTTGGTGTTTTAAATTGATTTTGGTAGGGGTATGAAAGTAAAATCTTTCCACAATCTCGTATGTACTTTGCCAACTGAACATTATAACTTCGTTCTCGTTAAATTAAGTGCAGAGGCCAAAAGTAATGGATTTTGTTCCGTTTATGGACAAAAGGGAATAGTTGCCGTCAAACATATTTACAAAATCTAACATACAGTTTTATATTATATTTCTGTCTTTTTTGTCAAGGGTTTTGGATATTATCAATAGTGGTCTGTTGCAGTATGCGATTGACCCAGGTGGTGATACAAATGCAAAACTTATGAGAAAGACTGGAGCACTAAGAGAGTGCAATACACTACAGTCCTTGGTGAAGTTGACGGATAATTTGATGTGACTTATCAGACTGTTCACGAGTATCTAGTGAAACGATTAGTCAAACTCATCAGACTCAATGAAAACCCTGACACACCACTGGTGAATGAAGTACTTTGCCAGTAGCTGAAAAGCCGTTATGCAACGGCTACAACTTTTTGCATTCAGACATATTCTAGTATCAAACTGATCCTACTTGGAGATATTGCTAATGTGTGGGCAGACCTTTTGTCATCAATGAAATAAGATAAGTACAAAGTGAAGGAAGTAATCAACAAGCATGGTATCATCATAGATGGCAAATGCAACTGCCCACACTTAGTAATATCTCCAAGTGGGATCAGAACAGGAAACATGTCTGGATACCGAAAAAAATGTAGCCAGTAAAGCCTAGCTGCCACCGCCTGCCCAACTGCAGCACTCATGTGCAACTCACATGCTGACTTCAATCACAGCCCCTGTATAATGGACATGCGTTCCTGGGCGGTGCTGGGAATGCCCTCATTAAATCTCACTTGAATTTAAAGAGTATAAAAGGAAAGACAAGGGAACAAAAAGACAAACAGAAATACACAAATATTTTTGTTATGAGTTTTACACTCAAACGTTTTGAAATGAAAAAGGTGTACCCTCAAGCAATTATAAGGAATTATCATGTGGCCAAACGACTGCTGTGCACAGAAAGAAACGACAAACATGAAAGAATTGTTATAAGAAGTGCACAGTTTTGGTGGTACACAGACTTGGTTTAATATAAATACTGGATTTTTCCCTTTAGACTGATGTAGAGTGTTGCAGCAGCACTCTAAATCTAAATTTCAGGAGGGAACGAGAGACTGCCAAAGACGACTCCACACAATCCAGAGTACTTGGTGGCAGGCAAAAGTAGTAGAAATCCAACAATATGTGGACCAACAGGACATGGGTTGCTGCTGTGCATCGACACAGGAGATTTTGGCCCCACCCGGGTGGTTTGAAAAATACAGTGCACATAATCAGGACTTTTTAAGATTTTACGTTTTCAAATTCTTAAAAAATTCATAATTTCAATTAATGGACATTTACACCTACACGATCGTTTGTTCACAAACCTGGCACAGTGGCTGCTGACCTCTTTTCAATAGGGGCCAGATTAGCATGCAGCAGTTCTGTGTGGCTAATCGCTGCAGTGGTGAAGTGCTTTTTCCCCGGTGATAATCCACTCGTACTAAATGCCCCAAACCGTGGTATACTGTTTCAAAACAAGGCTGGATTATCTCCACTATTGAAAGTGAAAAAATGTTGGTGATGCCCAGCAGCATGGTCTTTTGTTCCAAGTACGGTCTTTCGAAACAAAGGCCAGTTCCCTTTGTGTGATTTCGGAGACCCCGGCCATGAATATAAACACATGGTGCCTGAAACCGGAGTCAACGGCGGCAAGTGCTTAAATACTTGAATGATACCACCATCCTTACCAATCCTGAGCCTGACCTCAACCATTGGAGAAACCACTTTCAGACCCTCCTCAGTGACCACACCACCATGCTGGATGATCTCCTGTGGAATATCCCCAACTTCCTGTCTGGCACTGGATGTCACTCCCTCCAATTCTCCAGAAATTTTGAAAAGCACATTGTTTCACGAAACCTGAAAAAGTTCCCAGACCTAAAAATGTGCCTCTGGAATTCCTCTCCCATGGTGGCCTTGAACCGAAAACCTGATTAATGCTCTTAATACAGAAAACCTGGGAAACTAAAACTGTCCCTGGGGACTTAAAAAATGCCAGCATTGTGACAATCTTAAAAAGGAAATCACTTACTCTGTGTAAATTATCGGGGCATCTCCCTCCTAACCGTAGCTGGCAAGATCTCCCTGCAAATCCCCCTGAATCGACTCATGGCAGAAGAGATCCTCCCAGAATCCCGATGTGGTTTCCAGCCCTCAAGAGGCACTGTTGACATGATTTTTGTGCACAACAGCTCCAAGAGAAGAGTCATGAACAACAGAAACCACTGATGTTCATCTTCTGGGATCTCCAGAAGGCTTTCAACAGTCCCACGACCAGCAATATTAGCCACCCTCTCCCGCTTTTGCTGTCTGAACAACTTTGTGTCTCTAATATGTGTGCTCTGTGACGGAATTCAAGGCTTAGTGCACCACCAGTATGCCTTGTCGGACTCATTTCCAATCACTAGTGGTCTCAAGCAGGGCTATGTGCTGGTTCCGACACACTTCTCCTTATACCTCGTTGCATGACCAACAAGGTCCCCCCAAACACCACTGGCACTGACATCCACTCTAGATCTAATGGCAGACTCTTTGATCTTGCTCGACTCCGCTCTCATACCAAGCAACATTACTTGTGTGCGAGAATTCCATTATGTTGATGATAATGTGACCATGGGCCAGACTACAGAAATCGGTAAACCTGTACAATGAGGTTTATGCACACTTCTGGATGAGGGTTAATTTTAAAAACAAAAAGATCCTCATCCAACTAGCCCCTGGGAAAGCAACACCAGACGTGAGCATCAACACTGACAGACAGCTGGTAAAGTCGACGAATTCCCTTACCTTGGCAGCATCCTTTTGAATAACATCACCTGCGCAAAAGACCTTGGTAACAGGATCAAAGTGGCTCACGCTGTGACAGAGGTTCTCACACCAAGTCTTCAGTAATCATGGCCTCACTACAAAAACCAAAATCATGGTCTTCCAGGCTGTGGTCCTCTCCACTCTTCTGTACGCCTGCAAGACATGGACCTTGTAACGGTGGGACATCAAACGCCTGGAAAGGTTCCAACAAAAGCAGTTCAAAAGAATTTTCTGCATCAGCTGGGAGGACCATATCAACAATGAGGTCAATCAAACTGCCACATTCTCTCAAAGTTGTCTTGCTGACAAGTGTAACTAGGCTGCCATACAAGCTTACAATAAGAAAAGTGCACCCACCTGTTCAGATGGTGGCACTTTTTATTGTGTTGTGTTAATGCTGTATGCCTTTTTCTTTGTCACATTAGCTGAACATGGTTTTGGCTTGGGTCTTGACACTGTCGATACCATTTAAGGCGCCTGTATTGGCAAGGCCGTCAGCTGTACTGTAACAGGGTAATATACTCATTAACTGTTATGCAGAGACAGAACAGTTTCCCGTTCTTCAGTCCATAGAATTATTGTTGGTTCGTTTGAGGTGTATGTCGTTTCTCGGCCAATGAAATGAAGGGAATAACAGACGTCCACGGTGATGACTTACGCAGGGTCTGATTTCTTATTAAGTGCATCCATGTCTTGTGTCTTTCCTGATCAACTGGAAGCCAGTAAAATCTCCGACTTATAGAGACGCATAGTGGTACACAGCAGTTAAAAAGCATCATTTTCTCAACTGAGAGTAGCAAAACTTTCATGGAATTCTTGCAAATTTTTCAATGTTGATGATGTTGGGCCGGCATAATTATGATTTTGTCCGTTTTCAAAACTCTTCAAAAATTCATCATTTCATTTAATGGACGTTTATAGCCACACAAAGTAATCTTTAGGCACTACTCTAAGTTGACAGGTGACCTTCACTGACGCCCGAGTATTTCAGCCAGGCCTGCAGCCTTGTAAACAGAGCCCAGATTGTGCGGTGTTATGTAACTTTCTTTTGTTCACGAACCTGGCTCTGTGCACTGCTGACCTCTTTTCACTAAGGGCCAGATTAGTGTGCAGCGGTGCTGTGTGGCTCATCGCTGTGCGGTGGTGGAGCGCTTTTGTCCCCGGTGGTAATCCGCTCGCTCTAAATGCCCCAAGCCCTGGTATACGGTTTCAAAACAAGGCTGGATTATCACCACTTTTGAGAGTGAAAAATGTCAATAATGCCCAGCAGCCTGGTCTTTTGTTCGGAGTACGGTCTTTTGTTACAAGGCCCTGTTTCCTTTGTCAAAGTTCAGAGACCCCGTCAGGAAGTGGTCAAGTACAGTGCTAGCTGCACATTGTTACACAAGGTGACCCCTAAGTCTCCATAATGCAACTCGGTAAACAATGCGCTGAGTCATCAGTACCAAGGTCTCTGAAAAGGGAGGTGAGAAATGTAATGCTATGAGTGTGTGCGCATCACACAAACACGCCACCTTTGAATTTACACTAAGTTTTGCAGCAGCGCACTTTGCTTTGGACATAAAATATGTGGGGTTACAACAGCACATTACACAGGGTTTTGATATGATAGATAAACTTCAATGAATGTGTACAAACTTAATGGGCAAAAGAATAGGTTGCTGACACTTCATTTAAAATGATTTGTTCTATACACACCATTAGTGTATAGACCATGCAAAAAATGCCTTACGACATTTGGTACATATTGTGCCCTTAATAACGCCACCCCAATCAACAACAGACTAGTTGATTTTAAACATATATGTATCGGTCTATGAAAACGACTAGTGAAATAGAATTTACTGAGCTGCTCAATTGTTTGTGAATACAGGGAGTGCATCTTCTCAGGTGAAAAAATTAATCAAAGCCTACATGAACTCAGTAAACAGCTGTAAATCATCCATTCAAATAGCTCTTTCATGTGTACATCTAATTCAGGAAAAGCCTCTGGATGCAATAGAGAATCCTATGACATGATAAGTTCAAGGAGTGCATGCAAAAGGCAATTTGTGAAGTCTAATTTTTTTTATGTTTTTGGCTGATGGATAAAATGTAACAAAATTTGTTAATTGTGATGTGAAAGATGTTTTGTGCTTCCTCAAGAATGCATACTGCCTTTCTGTCTACACTGTTGAGCATCCCTACAGAGCAAAAGTGTTGTGTCCTACATGTATATTATAGCAGTTGTAAGTTCTTACTTGCACTATCCTAATTCATGCCAAGTGCAAAGAATGCATGCAAAAAGACTAATATTGGGAGCAGAACTTACCCAGATTTGGAGGGAGAGGGAGAGGCAAAGGGGGTAACTCATCAATCCGTGTTGGTGTGAATCCAAGAAGCATGTTGGCTGTCATGTGATTGTTATTTACAAGGGCAGAATTTTCTGTAAATGTGTCATGATTGGTATTAATTGCATTTATATTGCTGTTGTGCAGATTTCTGCTGGTTACTTCTTTGCTCCTCAAACACTTACACTCAAACACTGCTGACAGGCTACTTGACGAACAACTTGTTATGCCATTGACAATCATGTCTGTCCTTTGTTCAAGACTGTCGGTAGAATGGGTGTCATTTCCGCTGTGATTTTCAGAGTTTGGTTCTGATGGATCAACAATTACAGAATTTCCATTCATCAATCCAGCACTGCAGCCGTTGTGAAGCACCCAATTGTTGCTAATGATGAGGGAGTGACGGTCTGATTTAATCAGCAGTGGGAGTGGTTCATCGTAACTCTGTTCACCAGTCTCCAGAGTGACAGTGCTTGCCTGGTCCAGATGAGAGGAAGTTTCTGTGTCCACTGATGTAGAAATACCGCTGCAACTGTAAAAAATGATTAAATTGGCAGAATTGTATGACATTTTTATTAGGGTAGCAAGTTTGTTTAATAGGTGACATCCAATTCATACATAATATAAAGCTTATATGAATGCTGATTTGTGATACAATTATTTGTATGGTGGTCTTGCAAAAGCATTTCAGCTTTTGTTAATTTAAATGAAGTTTTTACACCATTTGTCATATCTCAAAATGGGGCCCACTAAATTAAAAAAATATATCTGATTGTAAAGTAAATAACAGCATCAGACATTCTGTGAAATCTTTCCTCCGGGAATGCTGTAATTTTCAAGTAAAAATAAATTTTACACTTGTTTCAACGATCATCCAGAGGGAAAATCTTCAGAAAATGAAATTCTTTAAATATTACAATCATTAATGGGTCCAGAAAAAAATGTGTGCAGCGTGTGTGTAGCTGTTGGAGAAGTCCAAGTAAATGGGTAGCAATAAAAGCCACCAATGTAACATACCTTTGGTATGCCCAAACACATGATAAACCAGGGGTGAGATTGGAGAAAATGAAACACACAAAAAATGATTAACAGAGGTTTTGAGGGCCCACTCTTTCTCCAGGCA
Source organism: Acanthaster planci (assembly GCF_054643075.1). NCBI lineage: Eukaryota > Metazoa > Echinodermata > Asteroidea > Valvatida > Acanthasteridae > Acanthaster > Acanthaster planci. The sequence goes on from NC_141782.1 coordinate 5,888,905, forward strand.
TTTGGAACATCCTGTGGTCCATGGTATTTTTTGTGAGAAAAAGCTATGTTTTGAGCATTAAAAATGGACAGTGGTTGGGGTGATTTTTCTTGTAGCCTTGAACTCAAAAGACGAAACATGTCAATGAAAATATGTCCCTTAACTTGGTTATTTTGGAAAATTACAGCAAATGCAAAACAGGGTGCAAGCCAACATGAGGGTTGATATTTACAGGAATAAAGATAAAATCGTCTGTACAGTACTTGTTGCACTTCTCTTCAATGAGCATTCCATAAAGTTTGCATCCATCAATGTGAAAAATGTAAAATATTATAGCGGAAATTAGTTTACTTTCATCCACCAACTTAACTTATGCTGCTTGTATGAAGAATTTCCTAGTGCGCATATGCAAGACTGCTGTTATATCATTTTCTCTTATGTTCTCCTCATTGGGCGCCTCTGCTATGCATGCGCTGCAGTGTAGATATAAATAGTACGTTTGTGCATTTGTTAGCAAATTTTAGTTGGCCGCACTTTCTCTGGACCTTGGGCACCTAAGTATTTTGAGCCCTGTGTTAAGTGTACATTTGAAGCTCTTTGTCGCTCAATTAGGCAGCGTGAAATTTAACTTGTTGCAAGGTACACTGAATTTGATTATTATTGATCAGAATAAGGTTAACTCAGATTGGTGCCGCTGCCCGCCACCGCTGAAATTGTCATCAGGGAAGTTAACTAAATTCTAGGGGCTTTTATTAAAGCAAGTTACATATACCTTAGACCCGGGAATCTTTGACTCTGTCCATTTCCAGTAAGTTTAAGGCACTTTCTCATTATTTTGAAGACTTAATTGTGATTATTATTATTATTTTTTTAATGTATTTTAGAGGAGTGTGAAATGCCTCCGGGAGGTCCTTTATTGAGGTGCCTCATTATTTAGTGCACCTCTGGAGGTCTCCCTCCGATTGGGTAGCGCCTCAAGTACAGAGTGCCCCCAGGTGAAATTATTATATTTTAATGAAGGCTTTGCACATCAGAGCCTTGGCTTTAACTAGGCTACCTCTCCTCTTCATTTGATGATTCCCGTTATTTCTTGAATGTTCATTTAAATATTGTTAATTGTTACTGATCAGAAACTTTTATTTCCCCGGGTGTTATTTATTGGTCTGTCTTGCCCTTAGACTAGGATATACTTTCCTAGAATGAAACTCCCCGCAAGTTACATTCTGCCGCTCAAGTGTAATTTGCGTAAATAAATTTCTAAGCGTGAGTTGGTGAGAGCCAAGAATCTTCAGTGCTGACCACCAAGCAAGCCTGCCCGACTGCTACCATATTGAACAAAGTACCTTTAGACAACTTTATTCTATTTAAAAAAAATACATCTGGAAGACATAAACATAACATTCAATTAATCCTGCAAAGCAAAAAAAGTTACCACATTCCCTTTTGTGCATTTTCTCTTACTACAGCCAGAATGCCTCATATTTGGGATCACATTCACTTTTGTTGGCCTTGAGGGGATAATGCTGACAAAAAAAAGTTATGTACACATCCATGATTCAAGTCAATTTGAAGCAATTGTTAAATAATTGTTACAACAAAGTCATTTCTCTGTCTTAAAATACTTGTTTGTTCCCTCCAAATATATATTTTGTTACATTGATATATTATTTCAATACTTTGTTCCTCTAGACACTATTTCATTACTGCAATTGCCATCCATATTTGCCTATCAAATTACATTATCGAGAAAGATGAGGTAGTGATACAGTGCTGCCAACCAGTACGATTGTATCATATTTCGTATATTTTTCAGTGACAATACGACTCTACAATTTTTCTCAATAAAATACAATTTACAAAAAAAAAGCTTTGTGGTCATTTTAGAATTTTACCTATTGTTTGGCTTGAAAACTGATGTTTTTCACGAGTGTACAGTATATACCGGTAACACCAGTCGTTGGCGATGTCAGAAATGGCATGCAAATTCATGCAACATACATGACGCGGTGTCCAACACAGACATATAAACACATATACCACCAGTCTTGCATGTATCACCATAATTTAGTGCGGGCAAGCAGTGTGCAGAATGATAAGATGAGTGCAAATTGCACGTGAGGCACTGGAAATGCATGTATTTGTTCACATGTGCTACAAAAAGACGCTCCTTTTTTACTCTTTTGTACTGCTATCTCTTCTTTCAAATGTTGCAAATGCAACTGTTTCCAATCTGCATTGGCCAGATTAAATATTAAAACAGAGGATTTCGTTCACAATCGGGAAATGGCTTCATAGCATTTTGGGGCTGGATTTCTTCAACTGTTTGTAAATTCCCTACACTGAGAGGTAAATTTACCCATGCTTTTGGATTTAGTCGGGTGCTGTCTCAGCTATGGTACCCAGCATTTGTTTTGAATAGGAGCTGCCTGTCTGTGTTTATACGTCTGTGGTGTCCATCCACGAGGCCCTCTATTGTCCGTTGCTGCTTCGTTTGGGTAGTTCGTCTATGCACTGTACGTAAACTATGGATGAGTAGTGTGTGGAGAGTTTCTGACCAGCTTTACCCTTCTATACCTACCCGACCCACATTCCCTGTGATTTTTCCCACTCTAGGGACTTTTCCTATCTCCCCAGGGACTCTTCCCACCCATGGGACTTTCCCCCTCTTCTCGGGAAAAGAAAAACCTGGCCCCCAATTCGCCAAACGACCCAATTTCACAAAACGGCCCAGATTTCCCCAACTCATTAAAATACACTTCCCTCCAGGAAAAGAAAAAACCCATTCTCCCCAGATTGGAAGAATGAGGCTTCAAGAAAAATTAAAAAAATTTCCCAACCAAAATATGAAATCAGAACCATGTCAAATCCAACTTGTATCGTGACGACCACGAACATCTTAACGCTCATAACAAAAACTCAAATATTGTCTATGGACCATATGACCCGGACAGAATTGCAAAAATCAATTCTACAGGAAAAAAGAGCAGAGTTACTTATTATTATTTACCAACTAGTTATTATAAAAAAGAAAAATCACCATGTCCCCGTGGTTTAAGAAAGTGAAAACACCAGCCCAACTGAAAATTCTACCAAATAGATCTAACTTTTGCCAGTCGGTTTGAATACGCTAAATTAGTGGCTATACACGCCGCATGGTTAACTGTAAACGGTTGTGAAATGAAACGTGATTTAATCGAGCAAGTGAAACTCCACGTACAGAGTCAAAGGCATCACATTTGCTTAGTGAGAAAAACCAAAGATGGAAATAAAGTTTATAAACCGCAGCAAATATTTATTTCCAGTGATTTGCTTACCAAGTAAAATTGAAAAAAATTCACGACATTCCAACAGCAATTTCCTGTCCCATTTTGATGTTCTCCAATTACACGTTCTCAATTCACCACTATTTTAAGGCGGGCCCTTGGCTTCATTGGCATTCATGATACCCGATATACTTCTCATTCCTTCCGGATTGGTGCGGCCACAGCAGCCGCAATGGTGGGAATTCCTGACAATGAGATCCAACTGATGGGTCGTTGGCAGTTAGGCGTTTACCGCCGCTATATTTGTATTAGCAGTGACCTTCTCCCATGAGTTTTCAAATTTGTGGCTACTTTGTACATTGGGGTCATGTTACCCCACACCAAAAACAACCGTGATTCCAACCATACGCTAACTTTTCATTAAGTATTGATAGCTACTTAATTTCTGTTTTACTTCCATGAGCAAATCTGCCAATCGACAACAAGCCCCTTGTCTGGGTGGTTGGCAAATCTCGTTCATCCATTGGACCTCCCGTGTGGCGTTATCCTGTCCTTGGGGGAGGCACTTGATGGGCTGGCAACTGTTCGCTGGATGGGTAGGCGGGCCTACAGCTGGACCAATTCAACGACTTCCTTCACAGCTGCTGGCTGGCGGAGCAAGCATCGCCAACTTGGATCATCAAACACGTTGGCTCCAACAATCTGGGCTACGTCCCAAAGAAATCAATGCTCGATGGGATTAACCACTTCGTGCCGGGGGCTCCGGTAACGGAGCCATAGGCCTTATATTTGGGGCCGGGGACTCCGAGATCGGAACTTTACTATAAAAAAAAAAAAAGTTGCTGGGCGTTTCCTAAAAAAGTTTGGGGCTGTCAGTTAAAAAGTTTAGGCCATCATTGGCCGGTGAATTGTGACTTTTTTATAGCCGGGGTGACCGAACTTCTTTTATAGCCGGGGTGACCGAACTTCTTTTATGGCCGGGGTGACCGAACTTATCAAAGCCTTGAATAAAAGTACGAGCTCCTGAGAGCTGCTGGGCCCTGCCAATCAATCCCTGTATTCTTTCAGCGCAGAGCGCTGCAATTAGCGAAGGTAATCCGTGTATTGTTTAGCAGAGCGCATTTGTTCGCGCGGCCGGGCGCTCGCAGGGGATTATCGCTGCACTGCACCGAAGACAAAGCGCGGGCTGTGCGGGCTCATTATGCACCTGCGCCCCATGAATGACCCGGCCCGGGCGCTGCTGGCCCTTGCCACGTTGACTGACAGGGCACGGCCCTCGCTGCTTGAGAATAAAAACGCCTTGCAGTGTTCGCGTGTGTTCATATTGGGTATCGTGTTATTTAGAGTACAGACAACATGGCTGAAGTTATATCCGGAGAGTCCAGTTCTTCCAGCGAAAGCGAGTTTTATCTGAGTTCAGACGAGGTTTCTTTGTCTTTTTCATCACCGCCGTCACCTGCTCAAGTACAGTCAAGTACAGAAATTGACAGTGATGTACCCTTGGCGGTATATGCCAAGCGCAAGAGACAGTCCCGTACACAGACCGCCGCGTCGACCAGCAGCAGTGCCGCACCGTTCCAGTGGACAGATGAAGACAGTACACCGCTGAAGTACGGCTTCACCGGTAATGGTGGTGCCGTCGACCCCCGCCTGCATCGCAGCTCGACCTGCAGTGAAGCCTTTGAACTGTTTTTTGACGATGTTCTCTACAACAAGATAGTGCAAGAGAGCAACCGGTATGCCGTGCAGAGGCCCGCTACGACATCGGCGCACATGCGATCATGGACTGATCTGAACATTAGAGAACTGAAGGCCTTTCTGGGCCTTTGCATAATGACGGGCATTGCGAAGCACCCCACCCTTCATAGCTTCTGGTCCACCGACCCACTACTGAAGATGAGCCTATTCCCGTGCGTCATGCCCCGAGATCGCTTCCTTGCCATCCTGCAGTCCCTGCACTTCAACGATAACACCGCCATGCCAGATGACTGCACCGACCGCCTCTTCAAAGTGCGCCCAGTCGTCGACCATCTTGCTCAGAAGTTTGCCACTGTCTATGTTCCTCAACGGGACATTTCCGTCGACGACTCCCTGCTGAAGTTTTACGGGCGTCTCCGCTTCGCTACCTACAACCCCAGAAAGAGGGCCCGCTTCGGCATCAAGATGTACAAGTTGTGCCAGAGCACAGGGAGTGCCGCTGGGTACTGCTACAACTTCAAAATCTACACCGGCCAAAGTAGAGGAGACCTCCCAGCAACTACACAAGTGGTGATGGACCTGGTGAACGACCTAAGTGGTAAGGGCTACAACCTTGCCCTCGACCGGGCCTTCAGCAGTCCCGATTTGTTTCGACGACTTCACAACCAGAAGTTCAACGTCGTCGGCACCGTCATGGGGAACAGAAAAGGGATGCCGAAAGACCTGCAGTTCGTCAAGCTGAAGCGGGGCGAAACAGCGTCCCGGTCGGCCGACCTGGGTGTCAGCGGTTCTCTCCTGGCCATGGTGTGGCGAGACAAGCACAACATCCGTATGCTCTCCACCATGCATACGGCAGACATCCGTGGCACCGGCAAGCAAGACAGGACAGGGCAGGAAAAGCAGAAACCGACCTGTGTCATCGAGTACAACGCCCTGATGGGGGGCGTTGACAAGAGCGACCAACTAGCGGCAAATCATCGAGCAACTCGTAAGTCCCTCAAGTGGTACAAGAAGCTCTTCTTCTACCTGCTCGACTTGACGCTGGTGAACACCTACGCCGTGTACCTGGCCGTTGGTCACCGCCTCTCCTTCCTCGACTACCGCTTGGGTCTTGTCCGTGAGCTGCTGTTCGACGAGCCCTTGCCCGAGTACCGCCCTCAGCACGATACTCCACCAGTCAGCAACTCCCGCTTTGTCGGCCGACTTCCGCTACCGGCGGTGTGTCCTCTGCGCTTCCCGTGGTCTGCGAAAGAAGACGCACTTCGAGTGCGACACGTGCCACCAGCCCCTCTGCGTCGCCCCCTGCTTCAAGGAGTACCACACTGTCCACTAATTGACACTTTGAACATTTATTTTCATGGACATTTTCATTGACATTATATTTTGCGTTTTTCATGTGTTTTGACTTGATGCCCCACTTATCTAGTAGAAAACAATATGTCATTTCTGGTGGTTTTACTAGGTGGTCATAGTTTCAACCTTTGAAAAAAATGACAAAAAAGACAAAGTTTCTGGAACGTACTGCTTTGAGGATGTAGTATTTTCATCTCTTGAAAAAGTGGCACATTTCCTTGTAATGGTTTTACTAGGTGGTTATAGTTTCAACCTTTGAAAAAAATGACAAAAAAGACAAAGTTTCTGAAACGTACTGCTTTGAGGATGTAGTATTTTCATCTCTTGAAAAAGTGGCACATTTCCTTGTAATGGTTTTACTAGGTGGTCATAGTTTCAACCTTTGAAAAAAATGACAAAAAAGACAAAGTTTCTGGAACGTACTGCTTTGAGGATGTAGTATTTTCATCTCTTGAAAAAGTGGCACATTTCCTTGTAATGGTTTTACTAGGTGGTCATGTTTTCAGCATGTGAAAAAAATGACAAAGACAAAGTTTCTGGAACGTACTGCTTTGAGGATGTAGTATTTTCATCTCTTGAAAAAGTGGCACATTTCCTTGTAATGGTTTTACTAGGTGGTCAGAGTTTCAACCTTTGAAAAAAATGACAAAAAAGACAAAGTTTCTGGAACGTACTGCTTTGAGGATGTAGTATTTTCATCTCTTGAAAAAGTGGCACATTTCCTTGTAATGGTTTTTCTAGGTGGTCATAGTTTCAACCTTTGAAAAAAATGACAAAAAAGACAAAGTTTCTGGAACGTACTGCTTTGAGGATGTAGTATTTTCATCTCTTGAAAAAGTGGCACATTTCCTTGTAATGGTTTTACCAGGTGGTCATAGTTTCAACCTTTGAAAAAAATGACAAAGACAAAGTTTCTGGAACGTACTGCTTTGAGGATGTAGTATTTTCATCTCTTGAAAAAGTGGCACATTTCCTTGTAATGGTTTTACTAGGTGGTCATGTTTTCAACCTTTGAAAAAAATGACAAAAAAGACAAAGTTTCTGGAACGTACTGCTTTGAGGATGTAGTATTTTCATCTCTTGAAAAAGTGGCACATTTCCTTGTAATGGTTTTACTAGGTGGTCATGTTTTCAACCTTTGAAAAAAATGACAAAAAAGACAAAGTTTCTGGAACGTACTGCTTTGAGGATGTAGTATTTTCATCTCTTGAAACAGTGGCACATTTCCTTGTAATGGTTTTACTAGGTGGTCATGTTTTCAACCTTTGAAAAAAATGACGAAAAAGACAAAGTTTCTGGAACGTACTGCTTTGAGGATGTAGTATTTTCATCTCTTGAAAAAGTGGCACATTTCCTTGTAATGGTTTTACTAGGTGGTCATGTTTTCAGCATGTGAAAAAAATGACAAAAAAGACAAAGTTTCTGGAACGTACTGCTTTGAGGATGTAGTATTTTCATCTCTTGAAAAAGTGGCACATTTCCTTGTAATGGTTTTACTAGGTGGTCATGTTTTCAGCATGTGAAAAAAATGACATAAAAGACAACGTTTCTGGAAAGTACTTTTTATTCCTTGCACCGGTGTTTGATTTTTATTCGATGAGAAAGAGTTGAAATTTATTTTACTACTTTTATGAGTTCGACTACTTCAATGAGAAAAGAAAACACAAGAGAAATGACAAGAAAATAAGAGAAAAAGAAGTTCTCTCCAAATATTTGTCTGTGTGTATTTCTATGTGTACTTTATTTTATTGGTTTCTAAATTTTACTTGAAATGGTTTGGGAAATAAAGTTTGGGAAGGGAAATATCTTACACTATGGGAGGGAAAATGAACAAGTTGGGAGATAAAATATGAGAGTGGTTTGGGGGGGATATAAGTTTGGTAGATGGGAAAATATATAACAGAAAATAACCCCAATAGCTTAAAAAAATAGCGAAAGTTACACGCAGCAGCGCCACGAAAAAGACACACTTTTAGACCCCTTTTTTACAGCATGAATTCATTTGTCCGTCATTGCCCGCACTCACTGAACAGTTGACAAAGCCCAGTGCACGTGCACAGCTTCCCATTCACTCAAGCCCAGTGCACGTCCACAGCTTCCCATTCACTCACCGCATAATACACGCTGAGGTCTTGACCGTCAATCGCTCTGCATAGCAACACGGCAGCATAGCAACGCACTGGGCCAAGGCCCGGAACAAACGAGCCCTTATGTAACGCACACAATGGGGGCTCTACACAGAGCGGGCGGCGTGGCCGCAAAACCGAAGGGTCAATGGAGGTTGCTTGTGAGGGCTAGACTCGCCACGGGACACCCATTTTATGGGGTTTAGGCGTTCAGAAAAAAAAGATATGAATTTTTGAAGATTTTTGAAAAACGAAAATATGAAAAAAGAGCCCGGCAGCGCATATAACGGTTAATAAAAAAAAGCACCCGGCAGCAAGTGGTTAAACAAATCCTTGCCGTCACCCGAGCGTTATTACCTCACTCAATCATTTACTGGTTGGAGATTTTGCCAAGGGTCTCCTATCCCTCGGCTAACACAAAATTCGGTCGAGTGCACCAGGCGAGCTCTTAACCGTTCGGTGGGCAATCTTTTTCACAGGGCGCCGGGTGGGTTGATTGCTCACCCCCAAATTGAGTGGTGGCGGCAGGATTTATATTTATCAGATGGGGTGCACCTTGTGGATGCCGCTTCGGAATTCCTCATTTATAAGGCAGGCAAATCTCTAGAGGGCAACCACTCAGGGTGCTGGTGGCAGTCAAAGCCAAGAAATGCCAGACAAAGCCAAGGACATGTTTCCCAGTCTCTAAAAAAATACTGGTTTAGTGCCGTGTTTCCCATTTTAACCTCGGCTTATAAGTTACTGAGAAAGAAAACAGACGAAGCTGTTAACCGTTGGGTTACTCCCATATCATTTTATCAAAACCAATTTAATTTCGTGGTCTCTTGGGCGACAACAGCATGTGGGGTAGGATTTGATTTACTGTCTGATCCGAATCCGTACATATTGGCATTGTTTAATTTTCACATGTACTATTTGGTAAGAAAAATCTTTTACGACTGCGTCATGCCTATACCGAGCAGCGACATATTTGACGTGCTGCACAACGATTACTACCATTGGAAATTTATAGACACTTGCCAGTTGTTTGACGTAGACCAAAACAAGTTCTTTAAACAAACGACAGATACCATATCAAACGGATTAGGAACCGCTTATTATTACGACAATGGTTACATTCCAGTGCCAAATAAAACTATGACCCACACGATTTACATGTAACAAACAGCAAGTACGTGGGGTCTACTTTGAGGGGTTTGGGTGGGCTAAACCGTCTAAAGGCTCGGGCCATGTAAGTTGCTCCTACTGGATTATAGCGGGCCACGTTAATATAAAATGCGACGACTTTGTCAAATACCCAGCCAGAGCCTCGTTGTTCGTGAGCTTTGACGTCTTCCAAATGTTTTGCTATTTTTCGTTTTAACACCTTTTTGACTTCACGTTTGGCAAACACCGTAATATTTTTGCTTGAAAATGTGAAAACACTGACTTGGATTTCAGCTCCGGGCTTTTCTATTTTAAATTGAACCTTGATTGCAGTTTGCAACTTGTGCGTCCCTATCTATTTAAACTCAGCCAACGCTTTCTTTTCGATGTAACTCTTGTAAAAAACAAAAAAAGTGTACCAGGTCGTCTGCGAAGAAACTAGGCTTCAATTCCCAATTTCTGTTGTTACCTCGAGAGTGTCGGATGTTTAGGATGTCTGCCTCTGCGATAGCTTCCGGTTGAGTGCAGTCTTTAATCGCGGTAAAGAGAGCTTTCCGTAACACTTTGCTGTTTGCAACTGTGGCCGTAAAGGATATGTCATTGTCTTGCACCACCTGTAACAGCTGACTATAAGTTTGGCGCTGTAGGTTTCTGAACGTGCGCTGGCTCTCTTAAATTGCGCGTACATGAGTCCTGGTTTCGTATGTTGGCAACGGCGAGCTGTAGGTTATGACATGTTATATTGTTTGACAAATTCGAATAAAAATTATTTTTTAATTCAATTTTAGCCTGATAACACAGGACGATGTTGTGGTTTAGTTGAGTATTCATGTTCATATTTATATTTAAGTAATTATAATTTTATTTCAATTTTTCTTGAAGTCCCATTCTCCTTTTGGGAGGGTGTTTTTTTCTTTTCCCGGGGCGACAAAGATTTCCATATGGGGTGAGAAACTTTTTTGCATTTTTCCGGAGGGGGAAGTCCTGGGGAAAGGGGGTTGGGGGAGAATGTTTTTTTTCATGGAAGGAACTAAGGTCGTGTTTTAATGAGTTGGGGAAATCAGGGCCATTTTGTGAAATTGGGAAAATTGGGTCGTTTGGCGAATTGAGGACCGGTTTTTTTCCATTCCGGAGAAGAGGGGGAAAGTCCCGGGGGTGGGAAGAGTCCCTGGGGAGATGGGAAAGTCCCGGGATTGGGAGAAAATGGGGGTCGGGTAGGTATAGGAGGGTAAAGCTGGTCTGAAACTTTCCTTCACACACTACTGGATGTATGAGCAAAATCGGTCTGGGGCCCAGACTATGCATCGCGCTCGCTCAATCTCTCACATACGAATCAAGCTCCAAGTTATGCAACAGTGAAGAATATGTTGTTTTTTTTTCAGAAAATATGATTCTTAAGGTAAAATCATAGGATTTTTGGTCAAGCTAGGTTGGCAGCTCTGGTGATATATATCTATTACATTTTATCCTGGAAACAAAATGTCATTGGTTGGAAAGAGATGTCTAACCTTGCACCCAACTGTCTTGTTCTCTAATCCAACAACAGAAGAAATTGTAAATTTCGTGGGATCCTGTTTTTGGTGGTAATTCATCAGGGAAAGACAGAGACATGGTGATGCAATAAAAGGGGATACAGAGTGGCAAAGTGGAGTGAGATTTTACAATAGAAATTACTAGAAAGAAGTGTGAAGCAAATCAGAATGATAATAAATCACAAATGATAAAAATTTGATAATCTTAAAGATTATTATCTGGAAATCTTTATGAAATAGTACCATTACCCCATTATGCACCGTTGATATATCAATATTATCGATAAGGATTTGATATCGATATCGCTAATGCTAGTTATTTGGTAATATCGATATATAGAAAATATCGGATTTTAGAGAAATATCGAAAATATCAAAAGTATCGAAACTTCAAAAACACTGATATTGAAAAATACATCGAAAATGTTGTGGCATCACAACTGACACCACTTGTGGCGGACCCAGTAGACTGGCCTGATTGGAGATAGAATTGACCTGGCCTGACCCCACAAATATATTTATTAAACTTGCCCAAGGATGAGCGGCTATCCTGACACAAGGGGGGGTATAAGCTAACGAACGGCGGACTAAGTCTAGGAGCAGTTCGTTTGGTGAAAATTTACCACCACGTAGGATAGACAGATCAATACTGGTATCAGAGCAAGGAAATACAAGGAAACCTTAATTAACCTCACAGTGACACAGGATTTCCAAAGAGAATCAGTGCAATAGGTTTATTACAGATACAAATCAATGAGGCATATCAAAACACAAGGTTTATTTGTACAATACACCTCACAAGGCAATTCAATAAGCCTCACTTGGTAAACCTAATCACCTGGCAACTCTAACGTAAGCTAGACTATTGCCAACAATACACTCTACTAGCAAGCAGTGATAATCTACGTGGAGTGTTAATCAATCAAGGGATAATAATCCTCACTACCCAGGGTCGATTAATCCAAGAGATAATAACCCTTACAGGAACCAGAGTGTTCCAAGTAACCCTCAAGGCAAGCCAGTTCAATGATACCCTGATCGCAACCCAGCCATCACCTCACCTACCGTGTTCACAGACGGCAAGCAATCCACAACGAATCACCATACCAACAGCTCTCAGCCAAGGGTTAACAACCTACGCTCTAGACTGTTCCCACTCTAACCAAGACCCAATAAACAGTTCACTACTTCATTTACTACTCCATCTACTGGTTGATACGACGCAGCGCTCTCCAGTGCAGTGTCCTACGCTACCTCACAGTCGGTGCAATGTACAGCTCACAACGTTGGGTGGCGATCCTGTCACTCCATGACCCAGGAGCAAAACTAACAGTGCGTGCGTGCCCTAAGCACGCCGCAAGCACCAAGACCTAGTGCTCTATGCACCACTGATTGGTCAACGCATGCATTAATAATGAATGAATTAGACTGGCATCCATGCCTACCCCTGTTTTGTCACACAGGCCCCAGCTAAGCTTGGTCTGTCCTGGGCCAAATAGCTTAATCCAAAACTATAAGAAACAGGGCTCTATCATAAAATTATAACAACACGAGGTCTAACTAAACCCCAATATCAATAAACCTTATACGATAATAATCCAACCTCACACCAGTTATAAGTACAGATATACATTACTTACACAATGTGGAAATCACTCACTTTATACAAAACAAATGTGAGGTTTACCTAATAAACCTCATCATAGTTAGCATACTTTATTCACAAGTCTATTTTCCACTAGGTTAATACTATTCCTAAAAATTTTCCTGCTAAATTACAAAATTAAAAGAATTTCATTTCATGTACACAAAATGTCACACAATTTCCCTCATTTATACATAATTGTAACTTTACCTCAAAGTTTCCTTCGACATCATACAGTGATATTTCCAAATTGAATAAAGGTAATTGGATATTATACAATTAAAATGTCCTTTTTTCTTCTTCTGACATAAAGATAAACTTCAACTCGTAACAAAACCTTTAGTGATCCTCAACACTTCAAAACTTTAAAAATACACTGAAGAAATAAGTTAACTTTAACCTGTAACACAAGCAAAACAAATTTACAAAGTGCCTATCCTTGTTAGTTATGGACAAAAAGTAGAAGCACAAACTAAGTGCTGCCTTCTGCAACTGCGAAATACTCATTAACATCGACAGGTCTCAGGTATGCCTGATGGTGGACTTCCTCTCGAATCAGCCTGCCATCGAGGAAGGTTTTGCAGAAGATCTTCTCTTCTATGGTCGCAACTTTCATCCTCTTCCCTGGTTTCCCTTCCTTGTCTCTGTCAGTCTTCTCCTCATGCTCTGGGCTGGCTTGTGTACCTGAGCTCAGGGACATCATGGACCTGGGTAAATCGGGAGTCTGATGCTCCTTCCTCATCAGATCTAAGATAGAGCGAGGCTTACCTCCCTGGTGGAAGATTGGTAGGCTACGATGAACCTGCGACTGGTCAGACGCTGTCGAGTGTTCAGCTGCTGTATTCATGGCTGGACTCTCCTGAATGCTGGACTTCACTAGTGGACAGCGGAGGAGAGGTGATACGGGGGTCGGGGAGAGTGAAATAACAGCTTCTCTCATGGGACTTCCTCCTGTCCCTGTCATCGTCGGCTCTTAATTGGCTCGTCCCGTGGTCAGAACTCTTCTCTGGAGAACTTTTAATATTATTTACAATTTCCCCAAATCATATCTATATCGTGCAGGGAGCCGCTGTTCCCTCTGAGGGTACCTTCTAGGAGCCTCTTTTGGACCATTTTCACCTTTCCCCTTGTCCTTATTTCCTGCAGGATCAAGTGTTGGAACCTCAGGGGGCTCCTCACTTCTTCCCTGATACTTACTCACTCCATCATCCACAAGTTCTCCATCAGTAGACTGGGGACCCTCTACTATTTCCTGAATCAAGGGTTCCTCAACCACCTTTGGCCCATATCTCTATGGTTTTAGGGGCTCGCCAAGGTACAGCTTGAGCCTGTCTCCATGGACCTGTAAGTTACGTCAGAGAGTTTCTTGACCACCAAAAATGGTCTATCCCAGCGAAGTTCTAACTTTGGGGACCTCCCCTTCTTCTTGGACTTATTGAAAAGCCAGACGAAGTGACCTTCTATCAGTCCTTGTCCATGCACCTTGCGGTCATAGTTCCGTTTTTGGTGCCTGGCACTTTGTTTGAGGCACTCTCTAGCTTTATCATGAGCCTCCTGCAGATTCTGTCCCAACCCTTGTGCAAAATCTGTTTTCACCAGGTCCTCCACTGTAAGACTTTCAATTACCTTGTTTCCCTCCCCAGCATCATCATATTTGGGGACTCACTAGTCAACTCTTGGAGAGTGCACCGATACGCACAACATGCATATGGCAGACACTCGTCCCACTAACGCTGTCTCCTCTTCGGTCATAACCGCGACCATGTTGATCAAAGTCTTACTGAACCATTCAATCAGTCCATCGGAATTAGGGTTGTATGCTGTAGTTCGAGTTTTTGATATGCCAAAAACCTGACACATCTCAGCAAACATGGCTGACTCAAAGTTTGTCTCTTAGTCTGAGTGCAATTCCAAAGGAATCCCAAACCTACAGACAAACTCAGCGACAAACTTATTTGCCACAGTCTCAGCCCTGGCATTGTGGAGAGGACACGCCTCCATCCATTTGGAGCACTAATCCCTGACCACCATGATCCAAGAATTACCACTGTCACTCTGGGGCAATGGCCCCAGCAAGTCCACAGCAACTCTTTCCTTGTGCTTGCCAACCATGTACTGTTGTAAGGGGGAAACTCTCCTCTTTGCAGGAGACTTCCTCCTAAAACGCAGTTCACACTGTCTTCTGAAAGAGCTCACGTCGGCGGTCATTCCCGGCCAGTAATACCGCAGTTTTACTTTGGCCAGTGTCTTTGTAACACCCAAGTGACTGCTCGTCCAACCACCATAAAGCTCACGAAGGACCTCTTCTAAAAGTTTCCCTGGAAGTACTAGGTGCCACCTGACTGACTTCCCATCGTCGGACTCCCAGCTTCTGCAAAGCACCCCATCGCTCATTTGCAACTGGTCCCAGACAGACCATAGCGTCTTGTGGGTGGCCGAAGTGAAACAGTTTCTGAAAGAGGTCTACTGCCCAGCTCCACTCTTAATTTCAATAATTCAACTCATACTGGGATCCTCCAACTCATGTTGGGATCCTCCAGCTGTGCTTGTCTGACAGCATCCTAAGACATACACGGTTGGGCAGAGATATCCTTCACTTCATCCTTTAGGACCCGAGGATCAGCAACAACCTCTCCCTGATCCACAGCATCATCAGGAGGTTTAGTGCTCCCAACACCCTAGGTACCTGAGGTGCCTCCGCTACCTCCTCATCACCATCATTCCGACCACACTGCTTACAGGTCTTTCTGGACAGCCCACCGACATTCCCATGCTTTCGTCCAGGTCAGTGTTGAATGGTCAAATCATACTCACTGATGACTTCAAGCCATCTAGCAAGCTGGCCCTCGGGGCTCTTAAAATAAAGCAACCACCAAAGGGCATTATGATCAGTGTGAAGGACAACCTTCCTACCATACAGGTACTACCTGAACTGTTTTAAGTATACCACCACCGCCAACAGCTCCCCTCGCATAGCATAATAGTTCTTTTCAGCTCTACCCAGTTTGCGGCTGGCATAGGCCATAACTTTCTTTTTGCCTTCATGGACCTGGGACAAAACTGTCCCTATTCCAACTCCACTAGCATCCGTATCTAGGATGTAGTCACTGTCTGATACAGGGTAAGCCAAAACAGGTGCTGTCTGCAACTTCTGTTTAAGCTCCTAAAATGCTTCTTGGCAAGCCTCTGTCCAGACAAATTCTCTTGCCTTTTCAGTCAAGGCATGCAACAATGAGGCCACCTCAGCAAACCCATGGATAAACTGCCTATAGTAGGAAGTGAGGCGAACAAAGCTTCGCATTTCCTTCACACACTTAGGTGTCGGCCACTCAGCCAAGGCTCGCACCTTTTCAGGGTCCGTAGCTACACCCTTTGATGACACAATGTGTCCGAAGTAATTAACCTGCTCCTGGAACAAAAAGCACTTTATTGTATTTCACTATATTTTCTCTTTTCAAGAAGAGTTGGAATGATCACGCTTCTATTTCCAATGCTGTGATATTATTAATCTGATGTGTATCTGGTATTTGTGTGTGATGAACAAAATGACAAAATGAAAACCTCAACATCAACATCACAATAATCTGTGCATTCAATCAGCCAACACTATAGACATGCTTACTGTCAACCTTATTGGCATGCTTACTGTCGACGTGGCAATATCATGTTGAAAACATTCTGCTATGGGATATTCTGTGGACTTGAAGTACATACCCATTATTTTTGGTAATGATCAAATGTTGCTGAAATTGTGCTTAAAAAATCTCATTTTTGATCTTATCATGAAGTCACAGAATTTTGCAAACAACATTCATTTCTACTTTAATTATTGAAGGGCTAAAAGAATGCAATTGTTTTATTTAGAATATATGTTAAAATAACTCATAGAAACATTTAAAAATAGTTCATTAAAAAATCATGTGATGTCGTTATGACATTTGAGTAATATGAAAAGCTTGGGATCAGAATTGATGGTGGATACCAAGTTCCAAGTTGATATATTGTATTGTCTTGAAGAAAATATGGGAGGAACTTATCAGCCTGAAAAAAACAAACAGTGACAATAACTAGAGTTTCCTTTTTGACAGCATTAAAAATTTACCCAGCTTTGACCTTCCAGTAATCTTACAAGTAAAAATCAAAGAAATCGAGCACAAAACACAAAATATGTTACCTTTTTTAAAACTCAAGATTTATCTGATCCCAAATTATAAACATTACACCTTTATACCGTAGACCATTATATCCTGAAATACAACTGAAAGACTAAGTCTTTTAAATAACGATTATTAATACTTGATATCATTGTGACATCACCGATCGGAGTAATATGCACTCCTAGTGATCGGGATGGATATTTGTGCAAAATTTGAAATGGATATATTGCACAGCCTTAAAGAAAAGTCAATGTAAATTATTGCATAGGAAAGAAAATACCATAGACTCTACCCATATAGGGTACAGTAGGTAGTTGCGATAAAGGACAAGAAATGCACCTTTCACAGTCACCCAACACATGATGATATCATCATGAGATT
Organism: Acanthaster planci; assembly: GCF_054643075.1. Taxonomy (NCBI): domain Eukaryota; kingdom Metazoa; phylum Echinodermata; class Asteroidea; order Valvatida; family Acanthasteridae; genus Acanthaster; species Acanthaster planci. The sequence continues at coordinate 5,906,185 of NC_141782.1, forward strand.
TGTTGCACAAATTAAGCATAAGGTATAAAATCTGTGGAAAGATTATTTTGATACGGTATGCATCATAAAAATAAATCAAATCCTAAGAATGAAATAATAGTGCAATATATTGGATTTGTGGGGATGGAAAAGGGAAAAAATATCCCCCCCCAAAAAAAGGCACTGAAGCCATATCTTTGAAAGTCCCAAAGTGTAGAAATAACATGACACACTCTTGATAAATTAAAACAAAGAACCTGTGGGGCAGGTTTACACTACAAACTATCCCCCAAACATACATTTTTTATAGTTTTCTGAGGAAATGAGTAACAATTACATACACAATACCTTGTATCTGATGAGGGTCTTATTTGAGAAAACATTGTCTCAATCACTTTTGCTTTCTGCTGGAGCTGTAGCAAGGCTTTCGTTGCATCACCTCTTTCATCCAAACTGTTGATAACTAAGGAAAGCCTCTCTAATTCCTGTAACATAGAATTGAAAAAGTCATCAAAATTTAACAGATGTGTCAATACTCACCTGATGTCCACTTTAGGGTAACAACAATCAACTGATTCACATAAACTTAACATTTCAGAATCATCTCCATACCACCAAAATTGAAAATATAATGTTTACATTTCAAGTAAAATCACATCACCCTTGATCTCAGATTAGTTTCTGATAAAGATACATGTTATAGATTTTGTTAAGTTCAGTTTCTTAATTACACACTGAATAATGTGACCATGAACTACAGCAACGCTCTTTTATTGCATAAATAATAAAAACATTTCTCTCTGAAAACACACAAAGGTGCCCTTTGGCTTTTCTTGTGTTGCTGTCATGTGGGCGCGGCCATGAATGATCACGTGACTGGGCTTTAGTGTTTGGGTGTGCAAGTTGCTTGGATATGAAGTGTCCTTATACAAATTGGTTAAACTTTAGGCCAATGAAATTGCAGTTTTCAGTGTTCCTTTTGCTTCCCTTATGGGAAAGGTGGCAAGCCTCACTTTTGGACAGCAGGTGCAACCAGTTGCGCCCCCAAAATTTTTTGTGCCTCAGGGTTGACTAACTTGCAGACGTTTCTTCTTGAATTGATCAACAGTTGGATTATACGTCTTTCGATTACACATGGGTGAATTACTGGTAGGCCTGGTATATTTTGTAGTAGGCCTACATCAAGGAAAAATCGCCGTTGGATTTTGTGGTGTAGAACAGTTCACTTCTGCGGGCTGTTGCCAGACTGCGCCATTTATCGATTCCTTGTCATAAAGTTTAAAGTTTTCACTGTCGGGTGTCAATTTTTCCTCGCCTTTGGAAATCTACAAGTCCATATATGCTGTTTTCCCTGTGATGTTGCGTTTCAACAGACAGTGCAATAGACAGACTCATCGGTCACCTTCACCGTATGCCAGCGTGCGTCACCTTGGACCCATGTGACCGTCGTCCACAGGCCTTTATGGTGCATGAACTACGAGGGGAAACATCATTTTCTACAAGCAGGCAGTTGAGGAGAAGCATACTCTCATCAGACACCCAGGGCTCATGTATGCAGTTGTCGTCCCAGCAGCTGATTCCAATGTGCCACCATGGCCACCACTCATTGCTACGTGCAGTCAGTGGAGCAGCACACTCAGCACCCATAAATGTCGTCGATGTCAGGGCAGCTGGTTCCAATCAGGAGTGGAAAGGCAGCAAGCCACCGCTCATCGCTACATGCAGTCAGTGGAGCACCGTACTTTGCACTCACCAAGGCTGTCGATGTCAGTGCAGCCGGTTTCTTGCACTGGGTGTCCAACTGCTACCAGCAGTGATTAACCGGTGTGACTAGTGGTGAGGCTAGCTTAGAAGGACTATTGGCGGGCTACATCCTCATCTACTATACTGGACTTGTTGGTTAACAATTTGTATACTTTTAACTGTATGGTAGTCATTTTAGTACAGGGTTGGTGTACGTTGCATCCAGCTAATGCCAACGATTTTGTGCTGAATTCCCTGCGCTGCAGCTGCAATGGCGCGTCTTCATGTTCAGTCAGCACTATGAAGCTACGTACAGGCACTAATGGCGATTTGGGCTGCCGCGCTGGGCATACAGATTGCTAGCCATTATCAGTGGTTTTGGCCAGGCTTGAGTCAATCATATGATTTATAACAAAATAAAATAAATATATAAAATAAAAAAATAACAAATAATAATAATTAAAAAATAATATGATAATTAAAATAAAAAGTAAGTGCAAATATTTTATTTACATGTAGGCCTCACCCCTCATCTGAGTGAGTTAATAATAATAATCAAATCAAATTAAATCAAACGGGCCTAAGTAAAAAATAACTACATGTTGTCTCCATCACACGAGGGGGGCAAATGTAAAAACCTTTCAAGTCATGTGCAAACATGTGCCATTGAACGCAGAACTAATGAGCACATTGTACGCCTCCTTCTGTAATCAACTAATCTTGCAGAACACTGAAAAATCTTACAATAAGTGCACCAGTTTTCGTGGTTCACATGCCCATTAGTTGGACTATATCATCCATTTTCCTGATCAGTCGGAAACTGCTTCGCTTGTTTACAGTCTGTCATAAGGTTTTTCCCTTTATTTTGGATGTACAGGATTTCTTTTCCTTAGTCCGCAGCGTACAAGGACCATATGCAAGAACCAACACGAACTTCAATTAGGCCAATGAGCTTGACATTTATTGGCCTGCTCCAATTCTTAGGTTCTCTCCTACTAGGCTTGCCCTGAAGTAGAGACGCGGCTGTTTTCATTTTATCCAACATTTGTCATAATCACAACCTTTAATCATATGTGGTCCTGTGAACGAATTTGTTAGTCATGTGGACTGCAAAATCTGTTGCGTGTGTTACAGCCGTCAAACTCGCTATGTCTCAGAGTGGATGAAGATTTAGGCCTAAACATGTGCTTCTTGACTGCTTCCTGACACTCCTTCTGACGAAGAGAATGTTGGTTTTCAGTTGCCAAATTTAGCTTCACAATGCTAAGCCTTGGCTGGCTTATTTTTGTGCGCTGTCAGATATAAATAGCACTATTCAAATTTCATGTTAGCGAGTTTGGGGGCATATGCAGCCTCCACATCACATTATTTGGATTCTCTTTTATTTAATGAATTCAACGGAGCATTGTGATGTACTTATCAGCACTGTAAGGTTTGATTGCAGCTCAGAGTAGTGCTCATGAAGTTGATGTTGGAAGGCCCTAATTGTCATACCAGAAAATTCACGGCTCAGTTTGGAGAATGATATAACAGTAGCAAATCTGTGTGTCATGAGTTTAGGTAATCGCCCTCAAAGCAAAACAGAGGAAAGTTTTTGTAAAAAAAAATAAAAGCAAATAAACAAACAAACAAAAGAAAAGCAAACCTGTCACTTTCACTGAACTCTGTCTGTCATGCCACCACTCCCGAAGAGCATTTCATGTGAATGTATGAGGTTTACAAAACAGGATTTGGAAGCACGGAACATGGAATATGACTTTCTTTAAGCCAAATACATCTTGAAGACAAAGGTCACCTGTTTCCACAATTCTATCATGGACTTGCTTGTTCAAAGAGTTGCTTGTTGGAAGAATAGGGTTCCACTTTCCCTTTGGGTTTTATATTTTATATAAAGATTGGAAGTGCTTGGCTCATCGGTTTTCAAATAATTTTGGGTGCGCAGTGCGTTTTGTGCTGGGAAACCGTCACATCTCAGCCCATTTTATTTTTTTAAAAATAACAACTTTTATTTTTCTGTCATGTAGAGTTTTATTGAGTTTCCCAATTTTGGCTGCAACAAGAGAAGTTGCTTGATTTAAATATTCATTTCAGTATGTGATGTCATTGATTTGCATTTAGCACAAGGTGCTTGGGGCTCTAGATTGTGGACTTTGCATTTGAATGGTAAGTACAAGCAGTTGGGATGTTTCAGTTGGGTGTGGTCTTTTCATTGGGTGCACTGGAGTGTGAGGGAGTGTGGTGTATATAGAGTGAAGATGTGCTACCCATGGTCAGTCAGTTGTCTTGCTGTAAAGCATATTGACACCAGTGGTCAGGCTCTCCAATCCAACAAGAGTAATTTAAGCTAAGGGCCTTGTGCTCTTTTGGGGTTGCCATACTTTGTCAGCTTATACATCTTTTCCCCGTTTTGAGCGGACCGTCCAATGACCCTGGAACTGGTGACTGACTGCAGACAACCGTGAAGCCACAAACTAGAGCCCTACCTTATGGCAGTTTTACTACCTTAGGTCCGGCCAAGATGCTCTCCACTGTTCTGTGCTGTGTCTCGTGAGGGCATCGCTCGCTGTTTGACGGAGCGCTACGACTGCCGTAGACGTCCGAGGCCCATGCAGACCAAGATAAACTGTTATGTCATATTGGCACTGTTTATGACACTATAGCCTGTGTGGCACCATTTAGCCTGTGTGGCACTGTTTATGACACTCTATAGCCTGTGTGGCACTATTTAGCCTGTGTGGCACTATAGCTTGTGTGGCACCATTTAGCCTGTGTGGCATTGTTTACACTTAGTGTCCGGTGAATATTTTCTCCTGAACTTGGAAGTAGCCTTGGTGGCTTGTGAAGTAATTTTGGTGCACTTACCGGTAATTACATGTGTTGTAACTGTGGAATATTTTGCTGTTGAAGCTAATTGACTTGATTTACTATTGTAGTACTATTGTCTTGTGATTGAACCTCCAAAGCATAATGTTTGGTGTTATTGGCGTCTAATGTAGTTCTTTTAATTACACCTTAAAACAATTCTGTGACGTCATTTTTTTTAATGAATATCCTCATTTGACTTGATTTACTATTGTAGTACTATTGTAGTACTATTGTCTTGTGATTGAACCTCCAAAGCATAATGTTTGGTGTTATTGGCGTCTAATGTAGTTCTTTTAATTACACCTTAAAACAATTCTGTGACGTCATTTTTTTTATGAATATCCTCATTTGAGGAACTGTACAAAACTACGAGAGGGTGAACCTCGGGACTGTAAATAGGTAATAAATTATTTTATTAAGATAAATTTGTGTGTTTGACTTTGCACTGATTTAGTCCTCACAGAAACCCCAAAATCGTTAATTTCTAATGGCTTTCTAAAATTCTAGTGCATATATATTTCGTCCCTTAAAACATCTCTCAGTTTCAGGAAACATTGTTTCCATAACTAACAAGTTGGTTTCACAATTTTTTTGTTGAGACAACTATTGTCATAGTGGGGACTTTCCCCGTCGATTCAGACTTAGCAAGACTCATCCTCGAACCCGTATTGTCTAGTTTGAGGTTAATGGTTTGCAAGTGTGCCAATAATTCGGGGAGTCAGGTTGGTGTAGTACCGTAGCTCTTTCCTCGCCTTCCACCTCTACGACCCGCATTCAAATCCCACCAAGGGCAGTATGTGGATTGGGTTTTAAGTGCCTAAACTCTGTGGGTTTTCCCTGGGATATTCATTCTGGGTTCACCCCCACCTCTGCAAGTGAACATTTCTTCATTGTCTTCTTAATTATCACTTCATGCGCTATTGGTTGAACAGATGTAATAAATAAATTGGGCTTGCTGTATTTGCCAAATGTGGCAAGCATAAAGGCAAGGTGCCCCAATTGTTAGGCAAGTTGAAACCATTCTTGGTAGCACCCCATTTGCTCTCTTCACTTGGTGAATAGTGGACAAGCGTGCCAAGAATTGGACCCCGTGTAGGCCATTATCACAGCATTCAAAGTTCGCTGGATCTGATGAAAGATTCATGGTAATGAGTTAGTGACAGCATGCAGAAGGGATAAATTCTGCTAACGTCAGAGAATGGCTACTGTCCTAATTGCTGGCACAGTTCCATATTGTTCAAGACATCCCACATGAATGTCATGGCCAATTCGGGGTCACTCTTTTTAATCTTTAATGTTGTCACGCCCTTGGCAATGTTAGGATTTCGCATTAGCGGGTTTGTTTCCCTTGATTCTTGGATCCTAGCCTTCCCATTATTGATTCCTTGATTGACTGATTGATTGATGGTGGTTTCTTTCTTCTATTGCAAAGGCTAAAATGTTTGATTTACAAACAAAAGAACAGTTTCAAAAACACTAATGCAAATATTAATTACGCGCAACGTATTATATACACCTTATCAATTTGTAAGAAGCCCACAAACACATTACCACACACACAAAACTATTGAATATCTTTCCGCAAGTTAATTGTTTAAAGCACCGGTAACACAATTATATCCCAGTGTTTGGCATCATGGAGTAAGCAACAAAAACAATTGTCTGGGATTGCTACCAAAAATAAACGGTTGTGGGTAAATAGTATTACAGCGTCACATGTGAAATTGAAATAAGAAAGGGAGAGACAATTTTAAATTCACTTTATAGAATTGGTTCGATCGGTACTTGAAAATATTTGCATATTGCAAACTTCAGATTTTACTGCAGCTGCAGCGTATATTTTCTGTTATCTGGAGGTGACCACACCTATTTGGTATCGATTTAATGCTACATTAGAAAGGCTTTCCAGAGTTCCTCCCAATTTATTATCATCTGTGGAGACACGGGCACTGCCTCCTTGACTGATCACAGTACACATAGGTGCAAATGATTACTTGCTTCAAGTAGATTACTTTGCATTTTGGGTTCAGGTATGAGTCTTCATGTAGGATAAAAGGTGCCCTCCAATTTCTACATGGATATATGTCAGACACTCTCCCATGACTCCCAAGACGCTCAATCAACCAATGGTGCCACTTGGCAAGTAGTAGGTTTGGAGTCGCACTTCGGGCTACTTGTCTTCTTCCCATTTGGGGTGCGCTTTGCGCGTTTGGCAAAAATGGCATGGGAGAATGACTCACAGCATCAACTTTACTGTTAAGCCGTATGATTGTTTATTGTTAAAGTTAACCATTGACGAAATTCACAACAATTTTCTCTTTACTGTTAAGTAGTGTTGCCTACAGCAAGTTCAATGGTGGATAGGCTAACCCTACCGCAAGTACAGCGGTGGACCCATACAACAAACCAATTAATGTCAATTTCTCAATCAAAGTTACACCATTGTATTTTGTAAAATGCATCGCAAGGGTAGAATTCTAATTAAGCCCATAGGCATGCCATCTCACATGCATAGTGACGGGGTAAGTCGTAAAGTGACATTTTACCCCTGTTCACTTGTGTTAAAGGCAAGCGCCCTGACTTTTGCACATGTGCCAAGGGTAGAATGTTTTGGTCAGTATTATTGACAAACATGCCACTTTTACTCTATTTACATCTTTAAGAATTTAAAGAATTGCTTTGCTTGAAGTGTTATTATTTAATAATAGACCAGTGTTCTGATCAACTGTGCTAGCCAAAACAAGTAGCATCGCTGTCCAAAAACACAACTTGCTTGTCTGACTATTTTTTTCTCTGGGAGTAATACTGCTGTAACAAAAATGACAAAATGTTTGGTGCAGTGGATGCTCAGGATGGCAACATTTTGGTACCAATGCACTTGGGACCAGACCATTCAAATAAATAGAGGCCTGCCTTACAAATGTTTATGCATGAAAACTTTCGGCCAATAGTTTCCCACCTAACAAAATAAAAAGAAGTAACATCAAAATCTGTACATTTTACTTAATATACGTTCTTTTTCTGCATACAATACCTTTCGAGTAATTACCAAAGTGCAAAGTGAAATTAAGATTTTATTTTAAGTTAAAGCACACATTTAAAAAAATACATGTGATGTGTAGTACTATTACACTTGCTCCAGTTAATAAATTGGAACTACAGTATAATGGATTCACAATAAGCCATTTAAAACCCTGACCACAAATCATCAGAGTTTTCATGTGGTGACAAATTAGGTCATTACGCACTGAACATTGGTTTTGAGAAAATCAGGTTTTGAGTTTGTCACTTTTGAAATGAAGGTTTCTCTTATTTCAACAATGTTTATTGATTAATTGCATTTGTGATATGGAAAGTTGAGATCATATCCAACAAAAATATATCAGCAAAACAATTAATCAGGGGTGTGATTTGGAGAAAATGAAAAATCCACGAAACATTTGTCGGAGGGTTTTGCAAGTCGCGTTGGCCACAGCTTCCCTACAATTCGCGGCATATCTATTTGATTATAGGAGGACATTCTGGTACTACATATAAGCCACCACAAGAGCTGTTCTTACTTTGAGGGATACAATTATATTATTTACTGCAACAAAACCCTTGTCCTCATTCACTTCAATTGCAATTAGCTATAATTGGTGACAATCAAAGACCTAGAAGTGTAATACACACACACATGCAGTTATCAGTGATCCACAAAATTTGATCACAATTCACTAAAACTGAAAACTGTCTCATACAGATGAGTAATGCATTACTTGTGACACCATGTGCACTTGCAGTACCCAGGTTTGTCGATTTTCACGAGAAAGTCACGATAATACAGTGATTTCTCCTTTGTTAATTCTCTGTCCACCTCGGTTTCCTGCCAGGAAAATTTCCAAGAATTCTTGAATCCTTCATCTACATTCAGATCCCCTTCCCTACCTACTACCTTGTATGACATATTTGATGGACGTCGACAACATCAGACCACCACTAGAACGAAACGAAATGCAATGGCAGATGGACTCAAGTTGTACACAGTGCATACAGCGACATCACATGTACCATGCATACACGCAGCCAACGTACAGTACGTACAGTAGATGTACATACAAAAAACGATCATATCGCTGGCCTGGGTCCCTATGTTTTAACAATGATACCCCCTCCATTCAATGTACTATTACCTATTTATCTCGTGCATTTCCAGGGGGAGTAACAACACAAAAGAGCATGCTATACACCTAAACTTGTGCAAGTCTTTCACTTAGCTTCGCACCAAATATTGTAGTCTTTGCATTACACATTGAAAGCAATGACAATATGGAAATCCGGAAAGTCTCACGGAAATTCCGGGTAGTCTTACAGAAATTCCGGAAATCCAGAAAAATCCAGACAAATCACACCCCTGATTAATACTACAGTAATTACCGTGCAAAGTAATTGCCACTCAAAATCCAATGTACGCATTGTTTTGCCATCCATGCAATCCAATTTCCACTTAAATGAAAACGTAATATTGTATATGTGCATTATTTTTCACCCCATTCCAGACAGGTTCTCAGTCCTTCCAAAGTGGTTCCTATGTGCCAGAGCAATTCTGGTCCCTAAAGTCAGTTGTCTTTGAGACATTTTTTCCTGAAATTTAATAAAAGTACGGTATAATTTGATTTGATACCTTTATTGTCTCTACGGAAATTTGTCTTACACTAGATTTTAAACACAAAAGAAAATACAATATTTCCCCACAACAAGAACAAGATTACTGGTAATTTTGGTGCCTAGATACTTGTATTCTGAAACCTGCTCGACTGCACTTCCATGAATGGTCACCAGTGAATGTTCATTTCCTTTATTTTTCCTAAAGTCCATAATCATTTCTTTTGTTTTTATGACATTCAATTACAAAAAATGAGTGTCGCACCAATCTACGAACTTATCAAAGACTGAAAAGTAACGTTCTGCATTTGTCTCCTGCAAAAGATAACCTGAGACCACTGTGTCATCACCATATTTAATAATTAAACATTGGTCGTCTGTGCTAACACATTCACTAGTGTATAATGAAAACAGGACGGGTGACAGAACGCACCCCAGTAGGACATCAATGCTAATTATAGAGAAGTTATTACAAACTTTCACCCTTTGTGGCCTATGTAAGAGAAAATCATGGATCACCATCAGTATTTGTGGGTGTACATTTATGTCCACCAATTTCTGAATCAGTAAATGCGGAACTAGTGTGTTGAATGCACTAAAGAAATCTAGAGGACCATGCATTGATTTGGCATCAAGGCAGTGAGTTCGGGTTTGTAGTTCCAATATAAAGCATTGCAATTGTGGAATATGCTGTGATTTCAAGTGAAAGCATGTACTGCAAATGCATATGTGGGGAGACAACTGACACCACTTGTGGCGGACCCAGTAGACCGGCCTGATCGGAGATGGACTTGACCTGGCTTAACGTTTCCTTTCTTTTTTTGGGGGGGGGGCTTTTCTACAGTGAGGAAAAGCCTTTGTTTTTTTGAGAATACCTTCTCCTTGGTATTCTATCCCACATCCCGTAGACTTTGTACATGTTTTTATTATTGGTATTTTGGACATTAAACAAAGTCATATGACAGTGAAACTTTGCACAATCAAAGAATGTATAGCAAAGGTCTTTCAGAACAATGATGTCATGCTGACGTGATCACATGATTTATTATTAAAGATTGAACACTTATTTTAACCTATTGACTTTGTACACATTTGTTTTCAAGAGGAACTTTTGGTTGCTTAACAATCTCGCATCTTCATCAAAATAACACTAAGGAAAGACTTTTGAGCATAAATAGTCCAACAAAAATAATGTCATGATGATGTCATCAGGTGTCAAATTACAAGGTTTTTTAAAGAACTAAAATTTGATCATTTTAGTTCTTTAAAAAAACACGTAAAATCAATTGTGAGTTCCCACAAATTATTTTTGGAGGAAAGTGATAGAGTAAATTTAGGTCTACACTTCATATCCTGTATCTAAAATCACATAACCGTTGCTTACAGTCAGAAGTGCCTTACTATTTGAAATTGGTAAAAGATGTGGGTTCAATGGCGTTAGTCTCAGGTCATATAGTAATCTTTAAAGGTTATCAGATATAGAAAGGAATCCGATGTCTAATCGATCAGAGAAGGTATGATCTTGCATATGGCAGTTTGTTTTTTTTAATAAAGTAATCATATTATTTAGAAAACAGCAAGATTCCCGACAAAAAACTGGCCCTCTACTTTTCAATCCGAAAATCGCAATAGCATACCACGTGACCCCATGACGCCATCGGCAGAACACAATCGCCAGTGTGCGATCGCGTACGTACCGTGACCTTCCACCGTCCATGCGTTGTTTCTTAGATTGTCGTATCTTTTTGCCCGCCGTCCAAAATACTTGTTTAGCTATTTTTTCTGCCAATATGCCGGCGCGATGTGTCGTTGGTGGTTGCAGCAACACCACCAGTGAAGATATAAGTCTGCACAAGTTCCCAAAAGATGAGAAACTTGCGAGAATTTGGACGACGAAAGTCCAACTCACAAGGGCAAAGTGGTCAGGGCCATCCGCAAGAAGTTTGATATGTAGCGCTCACTTTGACGAGAGGGATTTCGAGACTGCGCTCCACTGGAAATTTGACATGAAGAGAGCAAGAAAGCTGAAGGCAAATGCCATACCCACCAAGAATAAGCCAAGAAACCCCTCTAAAGAAGTTGAGAAATGGAGGAGGGAAACTTCAGAGAAACGTGAAAAGAGACGGGTGAGTTGACGATCTGTCCGGAATTTGGGCACGTTGCCACGTGTGCTCATGTACATGTACGTAGGTACGTAGCCTAGCCTACATGTACCTCATGTATATGCGTTACATTTACAGTACAGGTACATGTATTTGTATGCAAACATTATTCCTCCATGGTGGACATGGTGGAACCTTAAAATCGCCGCCAACAAGTTTTAAATAAGCGTGCATTAATTCAATGATTCGTTATCCTGCATTGGTAGCTGTAATATAGGCTTGCTTTCAAAAGATATTTGGCACCTACCCTGGGACCAACATGACCAAGCTTGGCAAAATTATGACGTTAGTAACAATACAGGCCTGTAATAAGCATAAGAATTATGGCTAGGCTAAAATGTTTTACTCAAATAAAATGTAACCATAGTTACCAAACACATGCCATGTGAGGATAATCCACTGTTACTGTTCACTTATTCATAATCAGATCCTGTTCATGTTCCATGATGACTTATTTATTTCTTTTGCCCTGATTTTGGTACTGTGGTGCTGTTTTGGCTTCTATGCCTGGCTGAACCTTATCGCCATATACTCAATCATTCATCTTGACCTCAATTATAGAATACAGGGCCACTCCAACAGTCTTATGTTGTATGTACGTGGCTTGGGCATGTTGGATGTTTTTCCAAAGGGACAGTGAAGTCTGCGTATCAATTGGCCTGCATTCCTTACTTGGACTAGCTTTTTAATGTCCCCCCCCCAAAAAAAATTGTTTTAAGTGATTTTTTACAAAATTATTTACAAAAATTGAGGAAGTTTGTCAATTTCATTTCAATTACAGGAATTTGATATTTCAATTTTTCCTTCAGGTTTCCCCTGTGGTTTTGCTGGGGGGGGGTATTGGGTGAGTTGGTTTGCTTTTTTGCTGGGATTTTGATACTGTTCATTGCACTCCTAATAAATAGTTTTATGTCCCAATTGCTTTTTCTTTCTCCCCAAGATGCTTGATGAGCTGCTGGCATCAAGCTCAACCGATGACAATTCTTCCTGCGACAACTCCACTTTGCCAGATTCCCCTTCCGAACCCATGGAGACAGAGGAATGCATTCCATCTGATGCAGAATGTTCTGATGCGGTAAGAGAGAAACTTCATCAGTTGACTTCATGACTATGAAAGCATGACTCATCCTTTGCAAGGAGACATTATACTACAATTAATATTCTGGTCATGGCACTTGAAAACACTGGAATGATTAGATTTCAAAATTCAGTACTCTAACTACTTTACATGTTCATTGGTGTTTTACCAGTGCAAGGAATGGAATAAAGCATTTATAATTTACAAATACAAGTTTTCTTTTGTTTTTCAGAACAAGCACAACTTGGGCACATCAACACACATGGTGCCAATGAGGTCAACATGCCAAATGAAGACTGTGGGCACACTGACAAAGTGGCTACGCGTGTGAAACGTAAGAATAAATTATTGAAACAATGAAAGAAAAATCAGGGGTAAACATTTTGCTTGGTTAAGTATTAGTGCCATGTGTCCCAAGGTTGATGAAAATTCCTGATTTAAACATAAACTTGAAAGTAAGTCAACAGTTACTGCTTTTATTCTTTTTTCTTTCTAATGATATAATGCCATATGCCAATATTTTACTTCATATAGCTGTGCAAGCGACAGAGCACAAGAGGCCAAGGCATGTTGGCTAAGGAACCCATGACTTCCACTAGTGTCATGTGCAAGCTGTTAGATGATGGCCCTGATTAGGAGAATAGCAGCTCTGACGAGAAGGAAAATAGCCAATCACAACCAGAGTCTCCTGGTTATACCCCAGAATCATCTGGATCATCAGATTACCCCTCCACCCTCCACAAGAAAACTAAAAGACCCATCAAACAATAAATTGTATTCCTCATTATTAATGTACGTCATCTGTGTTGAGTAAGAATTTTCCGGTGAAGAAAGTAATAACTACACTTGCCTGTGTATATTTAATAGGAAGGAATTCATCATTTCAGGGCCTCATTTCTTACTATGACTTGAAAGGGAACCAAAGTTTAACATTTAAGGGGACATGCATTATGGTAGAAACACTTTTCGATTGTTCAGAAATACTTTTTACTGCATGACCCAATAACTTCAGGACATTTGGGTGGCATCCATACAGGGAATTACTTCCATTCACAATTCTTTGTTTTTTTTCTTCAAAATTTCTTTTGAATGTTTTATGCAGGAAAAGAGGGATGAGCCCACGCACAGTGGTAGACTACACTGAAATTGGCAGCATGGATGCCCATACTGAACGAAAGTACATTGTGTGTGCGTCTAGGCTGTTTCTGCTACTGAAGAGGTGCTTTGGTTGTGGATTGTATGATGTCATCATCAGGCAGAGGGAGATTGGCTCCATGCTGTAAGTAACCCAGGAGTGCCGAAGTTGCAGTCTGGGGCAGCAGATCTGGGAGAGCCAGCCATGGTTCCAGAACATCCCATCTGGCAACCTCCTTTTGTCTGCTGCCACACTTTTTGCAAGTGGTAGCTTTGCTACCACTGTGCAAATCCTTAGTAATTTGAATGTGGCGTGCATGTCGGAGAGGACTTTCTACAATCACCAGGTCAGCTTTCTGCAGCCGGTCATTGAGAGGAAGTGGAAGCACCACCAGCAAGCCCTCATCAAGCAACTCCTTGATGCCGGCCAGCCTTTAAAACTTGGAGGAGATGGTCGAGCAGACAGCCCTGGCCATTCTGCGAAGTTCGGCAGTTATACTGTTATTGAGCTGAACATCATCAACAAGATTGTTGATATTCAGCTGGTTCACGTTAGTAGGATTCTGGTGAGTTTGTTATTGTGATATTTCAGAGGTGGACACACCAAGTTTACTTTTATATCTGTCATTACCTTGAAGAGATATGCCCTTGTGCTCCATGTGTTTGTGCAGAGTAATGAGGTGAAAAATTCCAACCACATGGAACTGGAGGGTTTCAAGAGGACGGCTAAGAAGATGAGGAAGAGTGGGCTGACCATCAGGAAACTGGTGACGGATCGGCATTGCCAACTATCCAAATATGTCAGGGAGGAGATGCCAGCAATCCTTCACACATATGATGTATGGCATGTAGCTAAAGGTACACAAATTTTTGTTCGTTTTGAATTGGTCCTAAAAAACTTCGACTGTGCACTTTACATTTCTCTTAATGTCTCTCTTTTTGGAACAATAAACAGTAGATTGTCATTTTAAATATGTTATGGTATTTTGCAGCGGTGAAAAAGAAGATGCACAGCCTTGCCAAAAAGAAGGAGTGTGAGGAAGTCAGCAAATGGAAGAAGAGTGTGAGCAATCATGTTTACTGGGTGGCAGCCTCAACCACAGATGAGGAGGAGGAACTACATGTCACAAAATGGATGTCTCGCACCAACCACATTCAGGACGTGCACCATGGCCATTCAGACATCTTCCCCAACTGTTTGCAGGAAAGACTCAAAGATGGAGAACGGAAGAAAAAATGGCTGCAATCTGGTAATGCAGTTCAGTTCTGTGTCGCTTTTCAAAATGACAAATTTTTAATCAATCATATCTTTCTTGCACAGGAAATTGACAGAGCAGAATGATTTTTTTTAGCCGAACGATTTTTGTGCCAGGTGGTATTCTTGACATCTAGTTACAGATATGCCCAAGGTTTTCTAATGATATAGAATCAAAACTTGAATTTTATTTTAAAAAATACAGGTACAGAGGCATGTGTTAAGGTGTGTGCCGTTATTGAGAAGACAAGCCTGGTCAAGGATATTCGCAAGATGTCATGATTTTAATGTAGAAATTTTGAATATTTGATTTTTCCCTCTCTTATTAGGTTTTGTACATGTTTTTAGAATTCATGTGATGTGATTCTGACTTCATCCAGTGACATGTCATGTGACATTAAAGGGGCACTCTTTAAAGTGCTATATCTCGTAAAGTTTATGTCCAATTAGGTTGAAACTTTGTGTATAGCTCGAAGGGGAAGGGTTTTAGGCCCAGATTGACCTCATGATTCTCATGTCATCGGGTGACAAGTCACGTGACATTAAGGGGGTACTCTTGCAAGCATTATATCTTGTAAAGCACACATCCCATTGGGTTGAAAAGTAGAAAGGGAAGGGTTCCAGATGGAAATTGATTTCTTCTGTTGGTGGTATCATTATATGAGAAGTCATGTGACATGCATCAATATGACATGGATTTAAAACATTCCACAATGTGTTTTCTGTATCATCTATGTGCACTGATAAATGAAACCAGGGCCAAAGCAGCTGCGTTTGTCTACAAACATCCTCGTTTAAAACTACAATTCTTGTAACTGGTATCACATCCACTTGTAATGACGTCTTCAGTCTAAGAAGTCGAATATGTCATCTTTAAGTAAATATTATAAGTTTCAAGTAATTCTGGGAAACTCCACAAAGTACAAGGCAAACCCTAAACTGTCAGAATGACATAACATGACAAGTAATGTTAGATTATCGTCTGAGGTGAACATCTGCATCGGTTGAAATTGATAGTAAATTACCAAGTAACTCTTTCAGGGTATGTGACGTTCAGAATAGTAAATTGTTAATTTTTACTCTCTTATAGTTTCTTGATGCCAGGTTTATTCATCACAATTGCAAATACTTATTTTGTTGGTGAAACAGTCCCAAGACAGCTCTGTGTTTGTACTTCTTTACAAACACTTCTATCTAGTTCAGTTTTCTTCAGGGGCACTACCGGTACTTCAAAATACACTGATTTGACCTGGTAAATGTATTGAGTATTGGGTCCACCACAAGCAGGAGATGACATTTGCATTGAATGGAGTCGTCCGCCAGCAATTCCACCACCAGTCGTGTCCAGTCTTGTTCAATTCTTAAACAAGCCCCTTGGGAATTTATTGTATGTTGACTTTTTTTGACTCTCTGAACTAAAACAGTATTTATGAATGGAAATAAATATGTGCTTGGTTGGTCTAAAACTAACGTCTATAGCTGGCTCAGGAGAATGAATGCTGATAATGCTCTCACCTGTGGCACAGGCATTAGCATCCGTTCTCCCAGCCAGGTTTAAGCACGTTTCAGACCGGCCAAGCACATATTAATTCCCTTATTAATAGTATTTCAGCCAGGCCTGCAGCCTTGTAAACAGAGCCAAGATCGTGTCGCGTTATGTAACTTTATTTTGTTCACGAACCTGGCTCAGGGCACTGCTGACCTCTTTTCAATAGGGGCCAGATTAGCATGCAGCTGTGCTGTGTGGCTCATCGCTGCAGTGGTGGAGCGCTTCTGTCCCCGCTGCTAATCCGCTCTCTCTCAATGCCCCAAACCCTGGTATAGGGTTTCAAAAGAAGGCTGGATTATCACCACTTTTGAGAGTGAAAAATGTCGGTAATGCCCAGCAGCCTGGTCTTTTGTTCGGAGTACGGTCTTTTGTTACTGGGCCCTGTTTCCTTTGTCTGAGTTTGGAGACCCCGGCCACGCATATAAACCATACGTCTCTGATTCCGTAGTCCCAGGCAGGAAGTGGTTAATGATTGTTTGGAGGTTTGCTCCATATGAAGTCAAGCAGATTGTTTGAAAAATACCTATATAACACATAATTTTAAGAAAAACTTGCACAAAACCTATGCAGGAAAACTGCACCTGTAAAGTCATTTCATGTAATTTGCTTTTATATTGACCGACCGAACGACCGACCAACCAACCAATCAACCAACCAACCAACCGACCAACCAATCAAATATTATTTGATATTTGGACTCTCGGGTATATGTGTAATTGAATGAAGATGAAAACAAAAATGATATCTCTGTCATTCTTGTAGTAATCCTCAGCCAAAGTTCATGACTACTCTCATTAAGATTGGTAATATTGCAACTTTAATTTCATGTCACGTGACTTCTGATGACCTCACCGTGATGATTTTATTTTGATAGCCCCATGGGTTGATGGACTATATATGCTCCCAATACAAAGTTGCTCAGATGTATGCGTGCACCAGTCTTTGACTTGAGAAAACATGCACAAAACCTACCGAGAAAAACTGCACCTTCAAAGTCATGTCAAAGGATTTGCTTGACCTTGAAAAGCATTTATGAAATATTATTTGATATTTGGACTCTTGGGTATATTTGTAATCGAACGGAGACAAAAAAAAAAACAATTTGTCTTTTGTTCTTATAGTAATTCCTGGCTGAAGTTGAGAGCCTGTCTCCTAATGATCGATAATATTGCGAAGTAGAAAGACGTGCACAAAACCTATGGAGAAAATTGCAACTTTAGTCTCGTGTCATGTGATCCCCTGATGATGTCACTGGGACGATTGTATTTTAACAGCTACATGGGTTCATGGACTACATTTGCTCCCAATACAAAGTCACTCAGATGTATGAATGGCACCGGTCTCTGACTTAGGAAAACATGTACAAACCTATGGAGAAAAATTATATATTCAAAATTCAATGATATTATATGAGATTCCAAATATCAAATAATATTTGATTGGTTGGTTGGTTGGTCGTTCGGTCAATATAAAAGCAAATCACATGAAATGACTTTACAGGTGCAGTTTTCCTGCATAGGTTTTGTGCAAGTTTTTCTTAAAATTATGTGTTATTTAGGTATTTTTCAAACAATCTGCTTGACTTCATATGGAGCAAACCTCCAAACAATCATTAACCACTTCCTGCCGGGGACTACGGAATCAGAGACGTATGGTTTATATGGCTGGCTGGGGTCTCCAAACTCAGACAAAGGAAACAGGGCCCAGTAACAAAAGACCGTACTCCAAACAAAAGACCAGGCTGCTGGGCATTACCGACATTTTTCACTCTCAAAAGTGGTGATAATCCAGCCTTGTTTTGAAACCGTAAACCAGGGTTTGGGCATTGAGAGCAAGCAGATTACCACCGGGGACAAAAGCGCTCCACCAGCACAGTGATGAGCCACACAGCACCGCTGCACGCTAATCTGGCCCCTATTGAAAAGAGGTCAGCAGTGCACTAAGCTCGGTTCGTGAACAAAAGACAGTTATACAACACTGCACAATCTGGGCTCTGTTTACAAGGCTGCTGGCCTGACTGAAATACTGAGGCGTCAATGAAGGTCACCTGTCAACTAAGAGTAGTGCCTAAAGATTACTTGGTGTGGCTATAAACGACCGTTAAATGAAATGATGAATTTTTGAAGGATTTTGAAAACGTAAAAAAATGATAGTCATGCCGGCCCAGCATCATCAACATTGAAAATTGCCCCGGCATGAAGTGGTTAAACTTATTTATAATACTTTTATTTTACCACATTTTTACTATTGTTCTCAAATAAGATCTGGCTTTTTCCAAAAGCACACTGACAAACTTGTCAAGTTACAGAGGTACACTGCTAGAACAATTTCAATAAAGGAATTCACACATCAGGAAGTGCAATAATGGATGAATTATGATGGCTTGCCTTTAATACAGAAATAGTTTCTTTATCTAAAGGCAGTCTTCTACCGAAGCGGAATTATCGCTAAACTTTTCAATATTCACAGCCACGGAATGAGACAGTCAACATCTGATTTATTGAAGATTCCAAAATTTAAATCAGATTGTTTTAAGTACCGCCCATTTGTACAAGGTTTGTCAATGGGGAACACTTTCAATCTCATCAGATTTTCTCCCTCTCTAGGTATTTTAAAGAAATTTACGATTGATTACTGTTTACTTGATTTCAATTCAACCTTAGTAAGGTTTGTACTGTTTAATATTTTCAAATAGTTTTTATACATTATATATTAATATGTATTTTGACAGTGTCTTCTTGTGTATTTATCTGTATTTTTCCTTTTTACTGTTTTGTGATTTTAAGTGTTTGTCGATGTGAATGTCTTTTTAATTTATTATCTTTGTATTTTTGTACATATATGTCTTTGTCCCAGAGCCCTGTGGAAGACCACTTATTGTAAACAGCCTACACAAGTTAAACAACAAAAATAAATAAATGACAAAAATAAATATGACATCTTTTGGATACCTCTTCTAACCAAGAATGCCTTTTAACAGTAATTTGAGAAGTTGAGTTTCAGACAACTGCAATGCTCCCCTCTACAATGTAATGCACACCAATGCTTGTTAAACATATATACAGAATTCTTTTTATCAAATGGATGGATATAACGATGGCTTTTTCCATTGCACCTTATAGCCAATCCAGTTGCTTGTCACAGACAAAACATCTTTCAATATCAAATTAGTTACGCTGAAGCTGGGTTTTATTAGATACGTCCAGTTGGGTTTTATTCCAGTCCAGTTTTGGAAAGGTAAAGCATGCTCTATGAACAGTGAAGTTCCAAAATGTAATAAATTTTTAGACACGGTATGAATTTTCACATTTAGAATATGGTTTGAACTTGATACAACCAAACTCAAGTATTCTCAAACTGTAACATTTGTCAGTTACTTACCTCCTGAAAGTGTCTCATGGCTTGATAAAAACTTTCGCTAGTGGGTTTACTCTCAGCTGATGCTGCCAAGGAATTTTTGTGCAACGTTTCATCTGTCACAAAGATTGCCACTGAATCTCTTCTGTCTCCACAGGCAAAACGGATAGCCTGAATAAAATTGAAATAACAGTTGCCTTAAAGATACAATGAAGAGTCATCTTGGTGCTTGATAGAAAAGATCCAACTAACATCCACTTTTATGAGAAGGACCATACCAGCTTGTTTTTTAACTGCAAAACAAATCCTTTGAAATTGTTGACCAGTGATGGGAAAAATTATCAAGAAAGATTATTGATTGCAGCAAACCAGATGGTAGGTCAAGAAACAAAATGTATTTGAATGCATAAGTATAATAGATCACACATTTTCCATACATCAGGCATGAATTAAGATATCAATATTTACATGCTTTCTCCAAGTCAACCTAATGGATGGAGGCGGGAAGGATTCTTCCTGTCTGTCTCATACCGTAACAGCGCTATCAAACTTTTTTATTGAAATGGGGTATGCCCATAACCAAAACAAGCTAACACATTTTCTGTGAGGTTCCAGAGACTGTGTAGTGGGAATCAACTCGATGTTGCATGAAATGCTGCACATACACTCTGATGCACCGAGTACCCACAGACGAGGCTGCATTCAACAGCAAAATACTATGGAAAATCCCCCTCCCCTAATGTGAGGGAGGGGTCTACTAGTGAATACCTACCTGTAGAGTCATTCATATGAATAAAACTGCTAATAATTTATATAATAACATCTTTGCTTCCTCTTTTCGCCGAATGTTGTACCCTGGGGCATCATGACCGGGGGGGTGGACACTCCCCCAATAATTAATTCCAGTCGGCAAATAGAACTTTGGTGGGCAATGAATCCAAAATTAGCACATGAATGATATACATTGGCTGTCAGCATTTCTCTTGCAGCATGAAATGTAGTGTACCATGGATAACTTTGTGAATTTTACATGACACAAGGTTGGCGAACAGGTTACAAGTTGGCAAGTTGACTGTGGCACACCACCCATGAATAATGCCTTTGCTACACCAAATGGGATTTGTTGAGCACATTGAATATTGCCTTGACTACGCTGGATTGAAGAGTCTACTCGGTTGAATGACAGGTCCTTGGGACAGGGTTTCCACCAGAGTGTTGTCTTTCCAGCGATACGTTCAGCTCGGAGGTAGTTCAAGTGTTGGATCGTCCAGTGGAGTAGGCGTCAGGTTAGGAGGCACACATTGGATGAGCATGGGCCACCCAGCTGATTGATGTATGCAACAGCCGCCATTTTGGGACCAGCACTCTTTTGCTCTGTATAGATGGTTGAAAGTGGAGGAGTGCCTTGAAGATTGCCTGGAGTTCCAGCAAGTTGATGAGAGAACCCTGTAGATTAGGGCCCGACGTTAACTACGGTTGGTGCATGGTCTCAGGGACTAGTGTGGATGGGTCATCTTGACAAGAGAAGCACCCTGGTTGTCCATGTGGTCGGGGAGGATGAAAGCAGATCTGGGGTTGAGTGTGTAGATGCCGCAGCAGATGGAAAGTGTTTTAGAAATGGAATGGAGGGCTTCCATAATGGAGGAAAATTAATCCACATGGTTCTTCTTAAGGAAGGAGTGGTCTGAGTGAGAGGATCGGTACTTCAGCTTGCATTTCTGCCTGTACGAAATATCAGACCTGGACGGATGTGGACTTGCCAGAACTGTCCAATTTGCTGGAGAGGTGTCTGCAGTGAGGCCTTGCTGTCAAGAATGATCACTGGAAGCCCCGGCAGAGTCATTGTCCCTCAGGGCATGGGTACCAGGCTGAGTGTGCTTTGTGATTGGAGTAGGGGACTGAAATTTGACGGCGAAGTAGTCAAAAGGGCTCGGTAAGATAGGCCAGAGGATGGGTTGCAGTAGGTGTGGGCCTGTTGGGTGCTGGAGATGCTATGGTGGGGGGCCTGTCAGACGGCACTGTGTCTGGCGTGGATATTTTGGCAGGGAGAAGAGGGTCCCTTTCTGCAGCTTTCTAGGCTGTGTCAACAGAGTGGTCAGCCATGGTAAGCACGCCAGAATTGCCTTGGGTGGCCTACCCAGAGATTGTGAAGCCACCCTGACTTGTGGGCAGTCACAACGGGGAGCTTAAGGGATGCTGTCTGGTCAACTGTGCTTGGTGGCAACTGCTTGGTTTTGTTTCTCGGAGCAGAATACTGGCTCGATGCACTCCACTGGACTGTGATGAAAGCATGAATGGGTCTGTAAGTGAGAATAAGCCTACCTGATGATAAGTCCCCACTCCCTGCAAGTGTGGTAGGAGGGATCTCAGGACAACAGCGCTTACAAAGTGAGCACCACAGCCCAGACTGGAGCGTGTGTATAATCTACTAGGCTCTCATATCTACTATTATTTAATGATTGCTAGCGATCCCTTGCTTGCACGATGATGTGGACCGGCCTCGATGTTGAGACCATACTGCTGATGACATGAACACAACTCGAAGGAGGTACATGTAGATATCCAAAGTCTCGTAATACATCTCACTGTGAACACTGTAATCACAAGAATTGAGACAATAGAAAAGAACAAAACATAAAAAAGGACAAAAATGTGCAATATGACCTGAAAACGAATATTCTCACAGAGAAACAGGAACTACAAAAAACGTATGGTTTATTACTAAATGGAAGTTGATTGAGCGTTGCTACAGAGCATGTATAGGGAACAAAATAACACTTGACAATGGGAGAAAAGAACCAACATGTCCATTTGTAATGGCGCTAAGAAAAAGAAGACTATGGCGGTTGCCTTGGTAGTCAACTGCCATAGGCGGTGCACTACTGCTGATCAAGATTTTAGTCAATGGCTTAATGGCCCTATGAAAATATGCATTTTTATGGTAATCTGGCTAGGTTGAATACCACAGACTACATAGTTCAAAGACACATTGTGACTAGGGTGTGGAATCAAAAATACATTGACCGTTCGCACGCATGCCAATGCCGTGAATGCATTCTTAAATTTGAGCTACCTCTGGCTGCACGCGTGAGAATGGCCCTCCCGTTCCCTTGCATTCCTCTACAACAAAAGGTCTGTCACGGTCTGTGCACACAGCAAGTTGTCTGTGGCACGCATGGTGGCAAAAAACATATGTCAAGAAGTCTCCAAAACAGGAAAATCATCCACGGTATGGAAAAAAATTCTAGGCAAACAGTGAACGGCAGGGAAAATTAAACATTGGCCAATTTTCTGGATAAGGCATTTCTTTTTAATTCTCTAAAATTGAGCACTGTTCATTTACCACTACATTCCACAAAAAATGCCTTGCTTCTTATCAACTAAAAGATATACACGGTATACAGTTTTGGGACGGGGTATTTGCTATTGAGTAGAATTATCAGTTGAGCCTTTGAGGTTTCTGCACCACCTGAACCATTATTTTCATTCAAGGTATGCAGCCTCCCTACTGAACTTAAAGAAAAAACTTAGCGCTTACGGTGTCAGCATTCTTCAGATTAGAATTAGGGACAGGAGTTTGAGCTCTGCCAATCGTATTATTTTCATTCCAGGTTGTATCCCACCCTATTAGACCGCATTTTCATCTTAAAGAATTTACTCCACCCATTTCAGCATATTTCAATGTAACCTGGGCAAAAACATTTCCAGCCTGGACAAGTGCTGCAAGTAGGTGCCAAGGTTCGGTTCAGAGATTTAATGCCGAACTCCGATTCGGTTTGGGTTTGGACATATGTGCACACAATACGTACATGTACAATGCACATTGAGACATCTAAAGAGCTCGCTACGAATGTGCCATATATAGTACTTCCGTGTATAAAATACGTAAATCCGATGGACATGTGTGGTCTTTAGCTGATAGATACAAGGCCTTGCTGCCTATTTAGGCAGAACCGCAAAGCAAGGTTGGCCACTTTTGTCTGAGCAGTTTAGTCCGACGGTTTAGACAAGTGTTCTTCTCAACTAATTTTCAAAGCAGTTCTCAGTGTTGCATTTTTTTGGCTATTTTTTGGTCTTAAATTCTACCCTGCGTGGATTATCATGCCAAAGTCCAAGAAATGAGCCGGCTGTGGCCAGACAATGGTAGCAGGCAAACCGCATGGACAACCTTATTCCGACCATTGAAGTAGCCGTGACACCGCTACCAATGCGTCCACCAAAACAGAACCTTCGACTTCGTCCGAGCTGGAATCGTCTGCGATGCCGGCTGTACCGATTGTTGGGGAAATTCAAACTTCTTTGGGGCTTGGTAAGTCCAGTGGTCCCTTCCATGTAAATATATCCTCTTCACCAATCCCAATTAATCCCATTTCGGGCAATCCACTCAGTTTAACCCAAGCTTCAATGCCCATGACTTCGGTTTCTTTGACTTTTAATCCCGCTCCTTCCATCACCTCACGACTACACTACTTTGACTAGCATTTGTGAGGATCTCGGGATGGGGATATCCAGGCAAATTCAGGAAAAAGTTTGGAACGGGGAGTTTGTTGAGTTTGGGTCCCTTTTACGACCAGTCCGTACCGCGTATACAAGTGACTGCATGTTCATGATCAGCTCGCCCGAGTCTTAGGTGTGGCAAATTTGACCTCATACTCCGGCGGTTTGCATTACGTCCATAGAGCAGTGGACATCAATATTCCATATATTTGTAGTTTTTGCCTCATTTTATCTGATGCGGCATCCAGATCGTGCGCGACAGTTGCGTAAGTATGCCAACACCATTCGCTCTGCAGCATTTCGTCGGCCAGGTTTTGGTTGGCGCAATTATGATATCCAGTTTTACCTGCGGCAAGCACTCATGCCAGCGCGTTCTTGGGCAAGCATCGATGCCAAGCTGTGGATCACGCTGGTAGGTGCCCCTGTTGCCGCACCATACAATTTTTGAGCCTTTGCTAAAAGGCCAACCCAACGGTGTACCCTTGTCACAGGTCGTGACCGAACCAACACCTGCATCTGTTTTGACTTCAACCGCGGGCATTGCTTTCAACTCGCTACCAACATCGGTAAAAGTAACTAGTAAGCTCCCCTTTCTCAGCACATACAGTTAAGAATGGAAGTGCCACATTTATGTTTGACGGTCGCAGCGACTGGAAACCATGCATCTTGTGCCAAAAAACCTTTCATGGATCGCAGCAACCGGAAAGGTAGTCTGAACCGAATTGACAAGTTCGAAGACAGATATGTGATTATAATTTGCGGTTGCAAAAAAGCAAGTAAGTTTTCCCAGAGTCACTACACCGGAAAACAATTACGGATGCAAGAATTTTTGGACAATAAACTGCTCTGGCCATACGTGAACCAAATATATTTTGTCTATGCCTGAATTCTTTGCTGTCTTGTCGCATAGAGTAATAAAAGCAAACTTGATGCGCAGTGAAGAAAGTAAAGGGCCTATGCATGCTTTACAGAAAAAAAAAAATTTCATACACCGCAAAGAAAAAAAAACCAGTAACACCGATATACCACAATAATTTGCAATTTTATCTAGGGAGCATAGGAATTCTGTTTTAACTAATTTTAAAAACAACAATAACATCAGGGCTTACACTAAGAAAGGAAATTGTTAAAGAGTTGTATGTGCATTTAAACATATGTGACAATCAGCATGAGGCAATTACACAACTTTTAAATTTATAGTCATGCAGAGGTGTGTTTGCTTTTAGGGTAAAAATCGTGCAATGTATTGAGTTATGACAGCACATTACAAGGGGGTTGATATAAACCTTGCAATATGGTTATATATCACACTGTTTGTTGTCATGGAATGACTAATCAGAACTGTGAATGCAAGTTTGCCTGACAATAAGTACATTTACAGTACGTGTACACGCACATGTGCCGAGCGCTGGCCAGCGTGGCATAGCTCGTTTTCCATTGTTTGCATTTTTATCAAGGTTCTTGCGTGCATTCTGTGAGTTATCAATGCCATGCCATATTAAAGCCAAAGATCTGAACATAGCAGTTTGGTTTGATTCAAAAGTGCTATGTTTGATGATTTTTGGGTAGGTTTGGCAGTTAAGCTGCAGCACAATAGCCCTGACTGGCCGCACTATTTTTTATGATTTTTAATCCAGCACCTGCAAAAAAGAAATAATATTCCCGCCTTTGCACATTTTAGAAACAATCCAACGTCGTTGTGCATCAAAGACTTACTTTCGTGGGATGGTTTTCGTCCAGAAATATCCGGAAGCAGTGAGCAGTTTGGGACGATAATTCGGATGCCGAATGCAAACGGTCGGTTGTCCGCCTAACATTAAATTTTTTACCCAAAATGCAGCTGTGCGCCTCTATCATCAATGGGAAAATCACGGAGAGTAATGGTCGGTGATACTTTAATACAATACACTGGTCAAGTTCTTCAAGAGAAAAAGTAAATTTCCCAAACAAGTATTCATGTAAGATCCCTCTTCAAGGCAATAATTCACAGGCCATTCATTACAGTTCAGACCAAGACAAAAATAAACTTAGCATGGGAATAAAATCAGGAGCATATTCCAAATAAATTCTCTGAGGAACTTTCATCTGATCAAAGATTGACAATCGACCGACCGTCATGTATTACAAATGTAAATTTTCAAGCAGACGTTTTGATTGTGTCTTCTGATTGACTTGGCATTTCTTTATCAAAATTGTAGACGTGTGCCTTTGTTTTTGGCCAAAAATATTAATTTTTCCCACCTTGGCATTTCTCTATACAAACCTGGACCATGAATTTTTTATATTTTTTTCCCTCCACCACCGCACATTTTATTCTGAGCAGTCAACCTGCCCACAAATTTATTCTTGATTCCTTGGCATTTAGTTTTTATCCAAACCTAGACCACGCGTGGTTTTAATTTTCCACCGCAAATTATTTTTCCTGAGCACCAAACTCATTAAAAATAATAATTCTGCCCCCCTAAGCATTTCTTTTTAATAAAACCCAGACTATGCAAAGTTTTATTTTTCCCGCTCACCGCTATTTTTTTTTTAACCAAGCATACAACACTTCAAAAAATTAATCTTGCCCACCTTATCATTTCTTTTCTATCCAAACCCAAACCACATGTGGTTTTTATTTTTCCCCACCTCATCACTTAATTATTGTTTTCTTTTTTTTACTCGGGCACATCCAACCCAACAAAATGTCAGTGTTGTCGTTGAGTACTTTCCGAGTATCAACGTTCTCCGCAAAATACTGAACTGGGTCAGAGGGAATAAAGCCAGAGTGCTCAGGCATTTGATGGTAAATGTGCAAAGGTAAGATTACAAAATAAATGTTAGACTTCAGACACTCCCAGTTGTGTAAAATTTAAGTTTTAAGGAGAAAAATACCCGGAAAGTACTCGGAGTACTTTCCAGGTACTTTTGTCCTAAAAAGTTAATTTTAATCAAACAGTGATGGTCTGAAGTCATTATGTTGCTTTGTAATCTTACCTTTATGCATGTACCATCAAATACCGATGTACTTCAGCTTTGTTCCCTCCTAACTAGTTAAATATTTGGTAGAGAGCTTAGTTCTCAAAAGTACTCGACTACATCACTGCAAAATGTTAGTACTGCCCACCTGAGCATTTCTTTGTATCCAAACCTAGACCCCAAGTGGTTTTTATTTTTCCTCCCTGCACCACCACATTTTTTTTATTTGGAGCACGCAACCTGTACAAAATATTGATTCTTCCCACCTCAGCATTTCTCTATCCAAACCTAGACTACTTCCTTGGCTTTTAAGTTTCCCCTGCACCACTTGTAAAATTATTTTCATCCCAAGCTTCACACAACACTACAGATATTGTTCCCATATCAAGAAAAATTCCTTCGACAAACTTGGACCACTTGTCGGCTTTTAGCTTTTCCTAACCCCACCGCAAAATCATTTTTCAATTCCAAGCATCAGGAGCACTACAATCATTTTGTTCCCTCCAAATTCTAAATTTCTGTATTCAAACACGGAAAAAAAGGGGCTTTGTCTCCGCCCCATCGCAAACCAAACCTGCCAAAAATGTTCTTTGTCATTTAAGTATTCTATCTTCAAACCTGCACCACATGTGGACTTTTATTTTTCCCCTACCTGGTACATATAAATCGTTCTTTTTTTAATTCCGAGCTCCAAATGCAACACAAATGCACTTATTTTGTTCCTGTCCATCTCTCAGCATTTATTCTTTACTCAAACCTGGGCCACCTGTGGTTTCTAAGCCTTTCCGCGTAACTTTTATTCCAAGAGTATGACCTGCCAAAAGTATCGTTTCCCATTGCAGCATTTTTTGTGGCCAGACCTAGACAACACGAGTTTTCCCTTTTTCCTCTGTCCCACCGAATAGTCGTTATTCTTACACCAAAAATATTGCTCTTCCCCATCTCAGCATTTCATCTTCATCTGAACCCAGACCATGTCTGGGCTTCTATTTTTCCCGGACCGACCAAATAATCATAATTTTTATTTCAAGCTTCAAACCAGTAAAAAAATAGTTCCTTACCATCTCCGTATTTCATTCTTTAAAAGATTCTTGTGTTCGTCTTCTGTTAAAGAAAGTTGGCTTAAACATGGAAGTGCTCAAGAACTAAAGGCAAGTTGCAACCTTATCAGTTTTGGGAAAGACAATCAAAAGAACTGTGTATTTAGGATAGTCTGCTCTGATACGACACAATGACCTCTAAGGCCCCAAGTCAAAATAGAAACGGTTCACCAAGAGGGAAATGATTGCCCTTAAGCCCCTTTCAAACCATTGCCCAATTCAACTGCAAGTGGGAAATGATTGCAAAAGAGTAAGGGAGTTGGCTATGCAACAACCTCTTTGATGTATACCACCATTTCCCCCACCTTGGTACAAAAGCCTTGACTCCTAGCTTACCATGAATGTTTGTTGTGTAAATTGGGCCAGTTCTTCCACAGGCCTAGCACAACTTAGTTAGAAGGGTGAAGAAATTGATCTCTTAACAAAAGACTAACTCCATTAGAGTCTGCCGGCCTTTCTGCATCACTAAGTCTCTTGTCATTGAATTAAGATCTGGAGCTTTCTTTCCCAAAGTCTAGCACTGTCAGGCAGTGATTTCCACTTTATCGAGTTGCCAAAGATTGGAATAGACAATAGACAAAATGGAGAACATTATAGATGCAACAATCATGGGACTTCAAAATCAATCTAAAAAGTAAAATAAGAAAAGTCAACTAATGTCGGTATTTAAGGGCAATGTAGGAGACTGAAGGAAAAATATATCCTTATCCATGTAAATGGTTGTACAAACCCATCCCCAAACCCCCCAAAAATTGTTGACATATCAAGGGGCTGGGGTCCCAGCTGTTCATAAACAGCTCTAATGACTCAACCACCAGCCACAATGGAGTGTAATCCTTAAAGCTCTCTATTGTTACAAAACATTACCCAGGAGTGGTGTTCATGGAATCACAAGCAATTTAGCGAGTGACTCCCTATCTTTGCCCGCTTTACTCTGAAGTGGGTAAGGACTTACCGTTTATCATTTCCCACTTCATGAACCATTTCTATTTTGACTTAGTGCCTTAGTTATGTTTCAATCTGCTTACAGGCCAAAATCACAGTACTAGGACTTCCCTGTTCCATGTTCAAAATGATCTTTTGCATGCAAAAAGATCACTGCTCTGATCCCCCTAGATTTTAAGCTTTCAACACCATGGACCATGCCATATTGTTGGCTACAGTACTCCATGATATTGTTGGTCAAAGGGACTAGTTCATCAATGGTGCCAGTTTTATCTTGAGAGCAGGCAGCAGCATGTTTTTCGTTACTATTTCTTTCATTAGAATAGGTGGATCTCAAATCATTCCAGCAGGCTAAGCCTGTAATCTAGGTGAAATTTGTTACTCGTCACTGTCACATCTCTAATTTTGTTTGTTCAGCCTCACTTCATTTTGGCATCATCAGCAAAGTCAAGAAATATCTCAACTGCAACTCAGCTGAACAAATTATACATTCTTCTATTACTATTCAGAATACTGCTGCATGTATTGTCACCTTAACTAGGAAATCCACTCAAATCATCCTGATTTTGAAAAATGTGCATCGGCTGCCAGTTTCTTAAAGAACAATCTAAAATTGATCAGGATTGTCTGATTTAAATCACCAATTTAAATCGTGATTTAAATCAAATACATTTTTTGGAAAAAATCACTGATTTAAATCAACGTATTTAATTTTGGGGGTAAAAAGGCACAATGTTTCAAATTTTTGAATTTGTTTTACTGATTGGAAATGCTTGCAGGTTTTGAACATTTTAAACAGAAAATCCCCCCTCTGTGAGCCTTCCAGTTCCTAGCATTAAAGAAGTATGAATGCACATCTGTTACACAAAATCTGGGTTGGTAAGATGTTATGTTCAATTCTGTGCACTTGTTTCGATTTAAATCAGCTTTTTTGGATTCAGTAGGTGTATTTGATACAAAAGATTTATAGGTATAATCTTGATTTAATTTTACTTCATTTAAATTGCCCACTTCAGAGTTTAACCATAGAGAAAGGACACAGAAAGAGTTAGAACTCTGGCGCTTCAAAGTGCTCGATGAGCATTGCCGCCTGGTCAGACAAACAATCGTAAACATTCTAAATGTACCTGATTACTGCCTGCAGCTTAACCGTACAAGCGGGACAGTAATATCATAGCAATATTTTATGTGTAATTAACTACGACTTATCACAGTGACCAGGAAATAGAGAGAAAAAAATCTCTAACATTAGATCTACTTTTGCCATCATGAATAAACTTTTTACTTTGCTACACTGTTCCATCCGTTTTTTATAAGTCTTCGTATGAATTTGGCTAAGACTGGCAAACATGTTGGCCATCATTGGACAGTTAAGTTCATAACAAACAAAATGTGCCATTTCATCACGAGGAGTACTCAAGAGATCTCATGAAATATCTTTTTGTATGAATGCCACAATAAAAATAATTTAAATAAAACACAATAGCTTATAAACAACTTGGCTATTTATTAAAAAAAATAACTCCAGGAGAAAGCGTTCGATAAGGGCAATGACCACACCTGAGTACTACGGGCACACAGCTTAATACAAGCAACTGCGCAAGCATTAAATTTGTAAATGTTTTCAGATCACATCAAGCACCATCGATGGCATGGATATTCAACTTCCTACACTGCAGTGCACATTTTAAGGATGCAAATTACCAGCGAAAAATTGCGGCAATGATTATCGGGTACAAGAGGGGTTAATGGTTGTGAAACTGGTGGTGCTTAGCAAGCACTCATTGCACTCTGGCTATGGATGTACCAGACATGCCAGAAAATGGTACTTGGCCAGATGTTATAGCCTGGGCAGTTCAAACTCCTGTGTCCTTCCTCCATGGTTTAACATGGTAAAGTATTGCTGTACATCAACCTTTTACATCTCTACAAGTAAACATGCATTTTATTGAGATTAGAAATGTTAATCATTGTAGTGTTATCACTAAACCACTAAATTCATGCCCCTAATAAAGTTATTTTTATTCAAGCCAAAGTCATTGCTCTGTGGAGCTGGATCACAAACAAAAAGAGACTGCTTTTTGCACAATGAGCAGGGTGAAATACCAGCATATTGTACGACACATGAGGCATACAAAATAAATGCATGTACCTGTTGTTACTTGCATGTTTCTCACTCATAAGTTTATTTTATTGCTTTGGCAGTTTGTATAGCATGGCTTTCGCTCCAGTGTCTTGCCGTGTCAACTACATGTATAGTTACTTATGTATCAGCAGTGGGCTATTTTCATAAGGTTCAAGGTTGGCCAGATCCCACACGGGATTTTCTGGTGGTGAAATTATTGACAGGTTGTCGCCAGGATAAACCGGGTGGCGATGAACGGTGGTCAATTGGCCAATGATCTTACCGGTACTGACCCGTATCATTAATGCACTCCCGCTGGTGTGTCACACTAGCTATGAGGCTGCGCTTTTTTGGGCTGCTTTTTTTATGCGCATTCTTTAGACTTATGAGCATTAGCGAGTTTGCCGCAGTTGCCAAGTCTCACATCCAACAATCACTCCTCCATGCTTCCAATGTACACATTCAGGATGCAGACGATGACAATGCAGCAATGTTTATTTCCTTTCGGCACACAAAAGCTAATCAAACTGGTCCTGCTCAAGTTATTCGCTTGGTACACTCAGTTGATGAAAGTGTCTTCCTGGTATGCGCACTGACAAACTTCTCACGGATTCGCCCCAAGTCGCCCGGCGCTTTCTTCTGCCACTTCGGGGGCAAGCCACAGACGCATTATCAAATTAATGCCACTTTGAAAAAAGGTTCTTTGTTTTTTAGGGCTTGTGGATACTCACTTTTACTCTCGCTCCTTTCGCATTAGAATGGCATCAACCGCATCTGGGTTGGGTTTCCCCTGGAACAGATCAGGATGATTGGCCGCTGGCATTCAGAGGCCGCTCAGTGTTATATTCGCCCGCTGGTATCGGGCCATTTTCCCAACGTGTAATCAGACAGAGACAATGGCTTGGGTTGTGTGAATAGCATAGGGAAATATCAACTGATTGGATTATATAAAAAATATATATATATATATACAAATAGATAAAAATAAAAATAAAAATAGTGAAAGTAATACTGATGCTGAACCTCAATAACAACACCAGAACATTCCTTGTTCCTCTCCCCCTTGTTCACAGGGGATGTTTGGATATTGGGGATTCCATCATACATCGAGCAGTGACCACGCTCGGGACTGGGCAAGAAGTCTGCTGGAATGGTCTGGGTGGAGTGAAATATGGTGACCTTCTGTGTAACTGGTGTTTTTTCATGCTTCATGTATTCAGGTTGGTTGCAAGGTCAGGATTGGAAGGACGTATTAAGGTCCAAGGGCACACAGGAAAAGACTGATGCTTTTTACAATTTGCTCACGATTTGTATTTTCCCATTAAACAAACCAAATTGTATGACACAGATAAGCCTAGGATTACTAGTTATATTAAACAGTTAATTCATGAATGTCAGAGTAGTTTTTCGACGAATCCTCCTCTGTGACGTAAGCTGAGAAATTTGATTCAAAGGGAAATCAAAGCTGCCCTAGGTATCATATGCCAATCGTATCAGGAATTTGCAGCATTCTAACCCTCATCAGTGGCATCAATGTGTTAAGAAGGTTGGTAATTCTAAAAGAACTGAACTTGACATGGACATTCCATGAATTGACACGGAAGATTTCATTAGCATGGCAAATGCGATCAATACCAGATTTGCCACTGTTTCTGATTGTTTGGACCCGTTGGATTATTCTAAATTGCCTGCATTCTTGCCTTCTGAAAAACCATTGCCTCGTCTGTTTCCATGGAATGTCTATGCCGTGCTCAGAAAATTAAAATCTGGCAAATCTTGCAGGCCGGACCAAATCCCACCGCGGTTGATCAAAGAATTTGCTTACGAGTTAAGAGTCCTTTTGACAGATATTTTGAATAGCTCTTTTAGTGAGGGTATTGTGCCAGTGCAATGGAAAGAAGCTATAGTGGTTCCCATCCCTAAACAATATCTTTCCAGTATTGATAAACTTCCCCCGGTTTCTCTGACTTCATGTTCTCCCAAGGTTGCTGAAGGTTTTGTAACTCAGTGGACTTTGGATGATATTTGGAAGTAAGATTGATAAACTTGGTAATAATAATAACTTGATAAATTTGATAATATAAAGGGTATTTCTACATGTCACTACCTAGTTAATCTGATGCATTATCTTTTTCGGCGTGCTGAGGAGATTTGGAAACCAGGGTACAGTGGTTCTTACTGATTTTGCCAAGGCATTTGATCTTGTCGACCACACCATTCTTATTCATAAAATAATTGATATGGGTGTTTGTAGTGCTACTGTTCCCTGGGTTTGCAACTTTCTTCAAGGCAGACGCCAAAGAGTGCGGTACAATAATGCGCATTCCCGGTTGAGGTCAATGAGAACTGCAGAATTCCTGGCAGAGGGACCAGGAGAAATGAGGTCTGATGAGCCAGGTTGATAGCCATGAGCCGCGGATGGACAAAGGTAGCTTGAAGCCCCAGCGGCGTAAAAACCTGGTAAGCTCCACGGGACCCGAAGAGGGTCTGATGGGGTACTCTCTGAGGAGTCCCGGCTGGCTTGCCAGAACAGCAATTGACCAGGGAGACAGGGCCCTTGCCAGTCTTGGCAGTGTCCCTGCTTGGGTCTTCCACAGTTGACCACAGAGCTTCCCCATCAGCTCCGTGGGACTGAACGAACCACGGGCCTGGTCAGATCCTGGCTGGAACCCCCTGGACGACAGCCTGGCCTTTTTCCTCGTCCTGGTAGCCAGATAAGACAGGGGAATATGACAAATCCTGACAGCAACCCCCTGAATTCAACTCAATTCAATTCAAGGCCTATAACTCATTTAATTCAGTAATAATTTATTCAGTAGACACAGCGTAACTGGAACGAACCCCGTAGTACCAATAGTAAACACCTGCAGAGTGCACATGCAAGAAAACCAAAGAAAGAACACAAAAATATACACAAAAATAACACTCTTACTAATAAATGGATAAAATCCAGGTTATACTTTATTTACAAAGGAAAGAAAGGTGATCAAATCGACACAGAACCGTGTAGTGAAAACGGAAGCTTGATAAATCAAACATGCATCGAAAGACAAGTCCGTTACGTTACACGGCAGAGAAAAGAAGGACGATCATTGCAGTGAGGCCGCGCTGCATTGTGGGAGGACAGGGTGCACCACGGGTGGTCAAATCTTTTCAGCGAATGAATAATAGGCACATAGAAAATTGGGCATGTAGAGACTGTTTGCGTAGATAGACCGCTGTAGACCTAAATCTAATTTTGTCAAAAACAAATAAATAAACGAAAACTATTACACATGCAGCTAATTTGCTTGCTTTTGAATAGACATTTGAGCCAAGTTGTCTAACATTTTCATGAAAATAAAACAAATCTGATTTAAATAAACAAAATCAGATTAAAATTTTTAAAAATCAGATATTTTTTCTACTTTTTTTTTAAAATAAAAATTAACAACCCCGAAATTGATGTTATTGGTTTATAAAGCTCTACGTGGCAAAGCTTGGTCGTACATCACAGACATGCTTTCTGCTTATGAACCCTCTCGTGTTCTTCGATCCAGTAATAAATATTGACTTTTATGAGCCAAAATCACACTGTACTTTCTGGGACAGGTCATTCTTTGTAGCAGTACCTCATCTATGGAATCTGTATTGCCCTGCCTTACCTGCAAATGATTCTACCACCCTATACCACTAGACAACTCTTATTGCTCACTACTACGTCACCGATGGTCAACAAAGACGTACCTGCTGGTGAGCCACAGGGTCACAAACATGAGTCCTTATCAGGACCATACCTGTGCGTCAACCCAGACCTGGTCTTTGCATCCTCCATCATCGCAAACCAGCAAAGGAAGATTGTCCTCAACTCCATCCCACACACTCAACAATGCCAGATTGGGCTTTAGGTCAACCCTGTCGTAACCCTAAGACACGTACCTTTCCAACGGTGCTTCAACCTGAAAAAAAAAAGCTGAGCGGCAGAAATTCGCCACCAATCTTGACAATGCCATTCAGGACCTGCCTGCCTTGCAAGTACAAATTCTTCATCAAGCTGGTGAAAAAAAAATCATCGAGACACAACATCCCTCGAGGTAGCCACACAAACTGTAGGCTGTAAGAAGATGCTAAGTTCCCCTTTAAGATTGTGTGCAGCAATTCCAAGAAGACCCTTTCTGCCAGGAATCCCTTAATTCCAGGGACACCCTTACGCAATTGATAATTGTAGACAGAAAGAAGAAACGGCAAAACTTTGTTGAGTCCACATATAGGACACACAGCAGCAGGAAGGACTGGAAAACAATCCGCATTCTTTGCAATGACTACACTAAACCATAGCCCAGAATGCAAGTAACTGCTGACCAAGTTGCCAACCAACTCCTCATTAACCACTTGCTGCCGGGGGCAGTTATTTATGTTGATGGTGCTGGTCCGGGATAACTTTCATTTTTTTTCTGTTTTCAAAATTCTTTAAAAATTCCCATCTTCATTTACTGGACACTTACAAACACGTGAAGGACTGTCTGGTGTCCACTCTAGCCTGACAAACAAAATCGATTGCCATCTGAGTATTTCAGCCAGGCCTGCAGCCTTGTGAAAAGAGCCCAGATTGTGCAGTGTTATATAAGTTTCTTTTGTTCATGAACCTGACTCAGTGTGCTGCTGACCTCTTATCAATAGAAGCCAGATTAGCATGCAGCGGTGCTGTGTGGCTCATTGCTGCGGTGGTGGATCGCTTTTGTCCCCGGTGATAATTCGCTCGGTCTAAACCGTGGTATCCTATTTCAAAACAAGGCTGGATTATCTCCACTTTTGAGAGTGAAAAAATGTCGGTAATGTCCAGCAGCCTGGTCTTTTGTTCCGGGTACACTCTTTTGTTACAAGGCCCTGTTCCCTTTGAGTTCGGAGACCCCGGCCACACATATAAAGCATATGTGTCTGGATCCGGAATCCCTGGCAGGAAGTGGTTAATAGTAGAGCCAACCCAGACTGCCATCGAAGCCGTGCCAAACTCCTGGAAGAAGACCGTGCTCACTCCCGGGAGCCCACCAGCTTTACCAGACCTCCAACCTGAAGGAGCTTTGTGATGGCATCGGTGCTATGACCAACAAGGCAGCTGGTCTCAATGACATATTGAGTGAACAAATCAAGCACCTTGGGCCCAAGAAAATCCAGTGGTTTCTGGACATGTTCAACTCTGGCTTAGTAACCAACAACATACCTAAGCTTTGATGGAAAGCCAGAGTCATCACTCTACTCAAACCTGGGAAAGACCCCACCATACCAAAGAACTACAGGCCTATCTCACTGCCGTGTCACAAATTCAAGCTGTTCAAGGGCTTTGTCCTTAAACCATCTTACTCTCTTTGTAGATTAACACGTCATTCCGGACCAGGCAGGTTTCCGGCCAGGGAAGTCCTGCACAGGGCAACTCCTGAACCTAACGCAGTTTACTGAAGATGGCTATGAAAGGGGTTCATTACTGGAGCTGCATCTGTAGACCCCTCAGCAGCATATGACCCAGTAAATCAATCCAATACCCACACAAAAGCTCTTCACAATGACCAATGATGTGAAATTCACTGAGATCATCTGTACTCTCCTCTCTAACAGGTGTTTCTTCTTGGATCTGCATGGTAGTCACAGCAGATGGTGGAGGTAGAAAAATGGCCTCCCCAAGGAAGTGTTCTTGCACCCTTGCAATTCAACATCTACACCAATGACCAGCCTATTCACCAAAACACCAAGAGCTTCCCTCAATGCAGACAACCTTTGCATTGCTTCTCAGCAACACTCTTTTGAGGAAGTAGAGGAAACCCTCACTGCTGCTCTGTAAGGCCTCACCCCTATCTACACAGCAAACCATCTTTGTGCAAATCAAGACAAGACCCAGTTAAGTGCATTTCACCTCAAGAACCATGAAGCAAACCGACAACTGGAAATGCAATGGTACGGAAAATGGCCAGAGCAAACTCACAAACCAGTCTACCTTGGTATCACACTGGATCCCACCTTCTTACACAGATCACATCACCAGCACCAAGGCAGAGACTCCTGCAAGGAACAGCATCCTCAGAAAATGGGTTGCTGATGCCAATACCATCCAAACAATTGTCCTAGCCCTCTGCTTATCTGTTGGTGCATATGCATCTCCAGTCTGGTGCAGATCAGTCCACACCTCCAAGGTAGCACTGCTCTAAATGCTGCTTGCAGAGCCATCACAGGTCACCTCAAACCAACTAGAGTTGCCTTTACTTGCGTGGGCCTCCGCAAATAAGAAGGCAGGTCCTGACCCAAAAGGAAAAGCTAAAACAAGAGAGCAACCCCCTCCATCTTCTCTTCGAGAGGGAACCACCTCCAAAAAGACTCAAATCCGGACACAGGTTCCTCCATCCAGCCCCGGCCCTCAACATCAGTCCTCCTCCCAATCCAGGTCCTCAACATCAATTTTTACTCCCAATGGGTTGACCTTTGGTTGACCCATCTCCAGTGTGCTCTGCACAGAGTACCCATCACTCCGAAAGAGTGTCTTCCATCTGGCTAATGCGAGACATGGCTCTTCTGGGCTTGCCTCAACCGCCTTTGCACCGCAACAGGCTGCTGCAAGATCCTTATAGATGGACGGCTTCAACACAGAAGGAACAACTACATATGACTGCGGTGAAGAGCAGACGAACTACCCGCTGGCAAGAAGAAGATCTGTGGAATTGTCTATGTGCAGAAACTTTAGAAACCATCCACATCTTCAAAACATCATTCAAAACTCACCTCATATTGTTGGCCTTCAATTAACCACTCCAGTTGCAGACCTGCCAACCTTTACAATCGCAAAAGTGTATTCGGAGGTTCCGAAATGTGTATTGTTCAATAAAAATGTGTATTATCCCAAACAAACAGGAAAGACAAGCTTATAAGTACCTTTGCGTGACTACATACTATTTGAACTTGAATACTTCACTTATTATGGACCTTATAATTTCCTGGTGTTGCTCACAGCAGTTGCTTTCTTACATTTACGCAACAGTTCATTTTGTTGTGCACGTTGCTGCCATGGCCTGGCTGTAGCTTAGGTGTATATTTTGTTTATGAGAGAGTCTGACAGGACTGCAGTGCTGCTGTGGGTCACATTCTTCGTTTCAGCGATGTCACGGTGTTTACCGGTCATGGGATTTAGCGTAAACACAAAGAATTACAAGTAGTACTTCAACTAGCGTCGACAAAGTGTCAACAACTTGAAAATACCCTCTAAAGATTTAAAAATAGTTTTATCTAAATTTAGAGATTCTAAGACCTGTCACTGCATAAAAGAAACACCGAATTTATTTCCAGATTCACGCAGAAAAACTAAATTTTTTCGCGATGTATGGAGGCCCCCATCTTTCTTTACTCTATCATCCATGCAAAAACAAGATGGCGGCCAGTTAGGCTGCACAAGCAGGCCCGAATTTGTCGCTCAAATTTCTACCTTCGTACACGATTGGCCGCTCGTGAAGGTGAGCATGCACCAAAAATTTTGAAAATGGTGCCCCTTGTTATCGCTTATGAATATTAATTTTTAATCCCTTGGGAGATAAACTTAAAACGACTCTCCAATTACATCCCCTCTTTCCAGTGACGACATCGTATCTGGTGGTTTCTAGTCACCCCAGTTGATCAGATGGATTCATCAAAATGATAAATATTTTTTAAATGATAAAAATATTCCATTCCAAAGTAAATTTATGCAAGTTCAAATTTTTGACACACATTTGAATAAAATTGTAAATTTTTTCAGTATTTGTCGGAAAAAGTAAGGATATTTTTAAAACTGCATTTTTTACAGAAATCTACCTTCTTAAATTTGGTGAACGAGGGTCCAGTGTTCATTATTTGCACTGCAGGAAGACAGCTAAAATTTTTTTTAGTCATGAAAACTCACCCTTGAATATCATATTTTTGGTGACATTTCAATTTGAAATTGCACGTGATGCACTGTGTACCATGTCATGAAAAGTTGGAGAATTATCTACTTTGGAACTAATACTGCATGTTTCGCGAAAATGTGAAAATATGGGCTTGTTTGTTTCTGTCGGAGATCAGGAACGTTGGAATCGCCCATGGCTACAACGCTTGGCAAGCCATCTGGTGTGCCTGGAAACTGACACCCGTGGGAAGAAAGCTGACACCGGCCCTACCTTCACGAAACCGCAGCCGGCTGCCTTGTGGTTGGCTGCCGTTGAGCTGAGCTTGGGGCCCGCACCCACTGCAGTGACTGACGGATTCCTCCATGTCGTGACCATAGAAGCCCCACTTTCACAGCTCTGTATATGCTGAAGACCACATTTTACTACCTTGGCAGTCCTGGCAATACTTCAGTACTTGGTCCAGAATGATATCGTTTCGCATTGTGCGAGCCCAATTGATGTTTGGAAATGTTAAAAGGTCGGCCTAGGCTTAAATTAAATGCTTTTTGTCAATCTCGGTTGGCTGAAAAATAAGACCTGCGAAAAACGAACATGACGGATCATTTTTGTATGTGTGTGGTGAACTTTATACTGGCAAACATCTGTAATTTATTCGCATGGCCTGGCTTGTCTTGGGGTCAACAGGTGATTGTTAGTTACATTTTTGGCAGGAATTTGTTGCAGTTGATAAAGGCAGCATTTACACTTCACGTTAAACACAAAAACAATCAAAAGAAACATCTTTTCTTATTTAATTTGAATTGAAGTGATTCTGACACAAGATAAGGAATGCCATTGGAAATCTATAAATATGGAGAAACCTGCCAATTATTTTTACAACCTTTTGATAGTACATGAATGTTCACATTATATTTTTTCCAGTTGGAGCAATTACACAGATACCGTAATGCCTGAGCTGATGATTGGAATTTCAAGCATTTCAAGGATGACTCTGATGACTGCAAGGAAAGAATTAAAAATTAGTCGAAGTGAGTTGAAGCGTACAATGACGAATGACATTTATTAAGCGGCAAAGATTTATTTGAAGTTTTCAAATTATTTGATATAAAATGTAAGACTGGTGAGTATTTTGGATGTAAACCTTCAAAGCACATATGCTGTCCAAGACTCCATGTAGGTATCGCGCATGTATCTGCATTGCTGAAGTGAATCAACAGGAAAGTGTGAAAAAACAGGTGTTTCAAAAAGATTTTTTTGTGCAGAAACGAATTGTTTTGAATGCAGAATGTACCCCCAAGGTTTTGTTCATGTAATAGACCTCACAGTAAAGTTTCATGTTTTATGTACAAATTTTTTTACCCTCATTAAATGCGGTTGAGCAACAAAGCCATTACACAATTTCATAATTCAGGCATTCTATCCATACAGCTGTTGTTGAGGTCTTTGAAAATGACTACAAACGCAGGAAATCTGGACCATTTAAAGAAGTAAAG
The DNA here is from genome assembly GCF_054643075.1 of Acanthaster planci. Classification (NCBI taxonomy): domain Eukaryota; kingdom Metazoa; phylum Echinodermata; class Asteroidea; order Valvatida; family Acanthasteridae; genus Acanthaster; species Acanthaster planci. The sequence goes on from NC_141782.1 coordinate 5,946,955, forward strand.
GCAGCTTAACGAAAAAACGAGATGTGTAAAACTTCTGTACTGAATTGTGATTGACATTTTCAATAAATCAACAAAACACTGAATTTTGCTTGCAGTCTAAGCTCCCTCGTTTCCTTGTTAATTAATGTTTGGTGGTTTTGTATTGTCATCATTGACAGTTCAAGACATTATTTAATGTATTCTCTTATCTAAGTGTACTTATTTCCAAGACTTTTAAGACTCTCAAAACTTAATTTAATGTTCACTGGTAACCTGTCATTGGTCTTAAGAGATTGGCAAAGCTGAAGCTACCCAAGCGACATATGCGAAGTTGCAGTTGGAGTTGCAAAAAGGAGAAAAAATAGAGGTGCGAAACAAGTGAAACACCTTTAAAAAATTGGAAAGTCTTTTTGGAATGTTTTGAGTTAAGACGGGTTGATCTATTTGAATGATTCATTATTTTAAAGTCTCCAAACAAAATGGGATGTTTGCTTTATCACGAAACCGGTAAAGTGTACGTGAATGTGGCTATTTTTCAACGCACGGGTAAGTTCCTATTCAATCACACGTGAACTTAACCTTCTAAATCCAAAATAGGCCGACGAGATCGGGCAATCTTACTTACCAAAAAATGTTAGCTTGATAGTGACAATATTAAAAAATTACATCAACTCTTGGACTACAGCAACAACCCAACAAAGTCTCCGTAAAAAATGCGGTTTGTAAATGCTAAAATTGTACTTTGAAGTTCGTTTTTTTACGCGCGGAAATGTCTACGTGCATTAACATAGTGACATCACAGTCGTGGACGAATCATATCATCTCGCGTGGTTTCAGGTTACAAAAACCTAATTACAAATGTGCATATTCAAACCGAATTGTCATGCGCGCCATTAATCATGATCGTTCGCGCGTATATCATTTTTGATAATATGATACGTTGAATATGATATGTAGGAGTTTTACTAATATTGTATATATAGAATATTTGTATAAAAATACTTGAATATTTAGTTAATGCTTTGTTGACGCCTGTTGACATTTGTTGACGCTAAACAGCACGACCCATGTTTACTGCTTTCGATATGGCGAGATACATCATAACTCCCACTATGCCAATGTATGCATGACACTGGAGTCAGAAATACACAAAGTGCAGCGAGTGTAGTTTTTACCTCCCTGGGAAGGTAATATGAACTCAAATTTCTCCGTATATTTCCTTTTGAAGCATTGCTTCCGTTTTGGGGTGTCTTTTTTAGAAGTTGAAGCAATCTTCATTCACGCAGTTTTATGATTACGTCGGGAAATTTTTGGCATGCACACAAATGTACACTCCACAATGCATGCTGATCGGTTTGGTATGTGACATTCTGATTGGTTGATACGTGCGCTACCAGGGGCATGTGTACATCGCGTACACCAATCACAAATGCTTTACTTAACGAGTTTGCGATATAAAAACGGCATGACATATGACTTAGTCTTACTCGAAGCCACTTTAGCTATTTTAGCTTAGATTTCACACTGTGCCCTCGGTTTTTCAGTCCATGTCAAAATTATCGAAATACGTATTTTATGATGATAAAAAGGTACGGTCATATTTTCATCAATTTTTCATACAAAATACGCCAAAACTGTACTGCAGTTGTTTACAGTTTTGTTATATTTGTTTGCTCTTATTATGTTCAGCATGCTGTTTTCTTTTGCTTGTTTATGTATAGGGCCTTGAGCACCTTTATGGTGGATATGTTTTGAGCTTGATAAATGTCTATTAGTATTATCATCTCAAGCAGAACAACAAAGTAGATATTACCTTGAACCACTCGTCCCTCTCTTTTTCAATGTCTGCTGCTGATACATTTGCACTTGGAATGATGCGAAAACTATATCAACACACATTGAAAAAAAAATTAATCAGTCAAATGGTGACACCATACTTGGGAAAAGAAGGTGAAAGTCATTGATTGAATGTATACTCATTAGGCATGCAACACAAAACACACAAAAAGCTGAGAAATTCCAAGCTACACAAGGCATTGTAGAAAGTATTTCAATAAGCCTTTTTGTGAGTTAACTTTGAATAAAATCTGTAAAACAGGTTTCTTCAAATTCATGTGAACATAACAATTTGAATTCCCCATACTACAGACATTGTTGCTATACCTTATGATTCAGGGCAAGCCCCACTGTGCATTGACTTGAAGAGATATATTTCATTGAAGAGCGCCCCTTTAATGTTGCATGATGTGTCACATGATGACGTAATCATCCCATGATGTTAATTTTCTTCTGAAACACTTGCCTTTCTAGCCAGCTCCCAAGTTTCAACCCAATAACTTGTAGTTCATAAGATATAGAGCTTTAAAGAGAGCATGTTTAATGTCACATGACTTGTCATCATCCCATCAGGTAAATTTTGGTGTGTAAAAGTTCCCTTTCTAGCCATCTGCCAAGTTTCAACCAATTGCACTCGTACTACATGAAAAATAGTGCTTTAAAGAGTGCACCCTTGATGACAGGTGACTTGTCACCTGATGATGTCATCATCATATCAGGTAAATTTGGGCTGAACAATTCCCTTTCCAGCTATACACAAAGTACACAAAGTTTCAACTCCATTAGAGATATATTTCTTTGAAAAGTGCCCCTTTAACCCCTTCGTGCCGGGACGCGGCTAGAAACGCCGTAAAAATTGAGGTCCTCAGCCCGCTTTTCAGCTATTATTCTCGACCCACGCTCGAGCGAACACGGTGAAAGAAGGCAGACCCTGTCTCTTGTATATATGGTAATTGGCCTTTGTGTGTAGCCCAGAAATGAAAAGACCAAATTTGCATCTTAACCACCAGCTTCACAATAGTCCCCACTTTGAAAAGAGGCAACGGGAATGTGGAAGCGTGAGTAGAGCTGCATGCCACTGAACAATCAGCCTTTTCACCATGAAATTCAAAGTGTGCAGAGCACGTAGGGTCACAAACCCAGAATTTGCGGTTTGGCAGGTGGCCTTCGTTGCCAAGCGAGGCTGGAATTCTTGGAGTCGGCTTTCGGAAAGAAATTCCCATCACGAGGGGTAAATGTCACATGACTTGTAAAATTGTAAAATTGACATCATCTGATGATGACGTCAATTTTACACTTCCCTTTCTATAGCCATCTGCCAAGTTTCAACCCAATCGAACTTGTACTTCACGAGATACAGTGCTTCAAAGGAGGCACATATAATGTCACATGATTTGTCACCTGATGACATCATCCTCACATTGCAAAAATTAAGAATAAGTAAATTAATAATCCAGTCACTGGATTCAAATAGTTAATCGCACCAGGGTCTGACCACATTCCTAAATGGTGGAATGGTCACAGGAATATTCTATTGGACTTTAAAAGTTCATGAATTTCATCCCTCATTGGATTCTAAGCTTTGTATTGCCAGGGCATGGGCGAGGCCAGTCCCTCGTTAAGGTCGGCGACCATTTAGACCCGGTTTGAAAAGGGCCCCCCGGTAGCCTGTCTTTTCACACTGGAACACTTGTAAGTGCGCTACAATGACGATCAATCTAGACACGTAAACCACACCATGACTGCAAAATCTGACTTGCAGGAATTGGCCCAACTGTTACCATGGGCCCACTGTAGCCAGTGCGTTGACAGGCCAACTGATGGCTCTTTGCGGTGGCTGCGGCAATGCATTGGAGATCTTTGTGTATGCCGCACACGCCACACGTATGGAAGTTAAGTCTGGCCCAACTGCTTGCGCTCACCCGTGCGATGGTTGCCTAATTAGAGCCACAAGCCACAGCATGCTCAGGCGCAGTGGAACAACCACGTGACTGCAACGCAGAGCTTTTGCATAGCCAAATCTCACTCCCAAAAATAAACAAAAGTTTGAAAATAAACAACGAAGAACAAACAATAAAAACAGACACCAATAGCATTTTTGTTTTTACAAAATTTTATTGAAGTGCAAAAAGGTGCGCCCTCATGTGATGAAAAAAGTCGTCTGACTCTTCGGGAAACCCTGCCTGAGTAAGCATGTGCAAGGCGCTGCGTTGCGGGCAGTATCAGAAACGGGACCAGCACAATGCGTCACACATTCACAACGCAAAAGAACGATTTGCCACACAAAGTACACAATTTAAATGATTTACAGTACATTATTTTATAGCCGGGGTGACCTAACTTATTTTATAGCCGGGGTGACCGAACTTATCAAAGCCTGGAATAAAAGTACGAGCTCCTGAGAGCTGCTGGGCACTGCCAATCAATCCCTGTATTCTTTCAGCGCAGAGCGCTGCAATTAGCGGAGGTAATCCGTGTATTGTTTTGCAGAGCGCATTTGTTTGCGCTGCCGGGCGCTCACAGGGGATTATTGCTGCACTGCACCGAAGACAACGCACAGGCTGTGCGGGCTCATTATGCACCTGCGCCCCATGAATGACCCGGCCCGGACACTGCTGGCCCTTGCCACATTGACTGATAGGGCACGGCCCTCACTGCTTGAGAATAAAAACGCTGTGCAGTGTTCACATGTGTTCATATTGGGTATCGTGTTATTTAGAGTACAGACAACATGGCTGAAGTTATATCCGGAGAGTCCAGTTCTTCCAGTGAAAGCGAGTTTTATCTGAGTTCAGACGAAGTTTCTTCGTCTTTTTCATCACCGCCGTCGCCTGCTCAAGTACAATCAAGTACAGAAATTGACAGTGATGTACCCTTGGTGGTATATGCCAAGCGCAAGAGACAGTCCCTTACACAGACCGCCACGTCGACCAGCAGCAGTGCTGCACCATTCCGGTGGACAGATGAAGACAGTACACCGCTGAAGTACGGCTTCACCAGTAATGGTTGTGCCGTCGATCCCCGCCTGCATCGCAGCTCAACCTGCAGTGAAGCCTTTGAACTGTTTTTTGACGACGTTCTCTACAACAAGATAGTGCAAGAGAGTAACCGGTATGCCGTGCAGAGGCCCGCATAGACATCGGCGCACATGCGATCATGGACTGATCTGAACACTAGAGAACTGAAGGCCTTTCTGGGCCTTTGCATAATGACGGGCATTGCGAAGCACCCCACCCTTCATAGCTTCTGGTCCACCGACCCACTACTGAAGATGAGCCTATTCCCGTCCGTCATGCCCCGAGATCGCTTCCTTGCCATCCTGCAGTCCCTGCACTTCAACGATAACACCGCCATGCCAGATGACTGCATTGACCGCCTCTTCAAAAGTGCGCCCAGTCATTTGAAGTTTGCCACTGTCTACGTGATTCAATGGGACATTTCCGTTGACGACTCCCTACTTAAGTTTTACGGGCGTCTCCGCTTCGCTACCTACAACCCCAGAAAGAGGGCCCGCTTCGGCATCAAGATGTACAAGTTGTGCCAGAGCACGGGGAGTGCCTCCGGGTACTGCTACAACTTCAAAATCTACAGCGGCCAAAGTAAAGGAGACCTCCCACCAACTACACAAGTGGTGATGGACCTGGTGAACGACCGGGCCTTCAGCAGTCCTGATTTGTTTCGACGACTTCACAACCAGAAGTTCAACGTCGTCGGCATTGTCATGGAGAACAGAAAAGGGATGCCGAAAGACCTGCAGTCCGTCAAGCTGAAGCGGGGCGAAACAGCATCCCGGTCAGCCGACCTGGGTGTCAGCGGTTCTCTCCTGGCCATGGTGTGGCGAGACAAGCGCAACATCCGTATGCTCTCCACCATGCATACGGCAGACATCCGTGGCACCGGCAAGCAAGACAGGACAGGGCAGGAAAAGCAGAAACTGACCTGTGTCATCGAGTACAATGCCCTGATGGGGGGCGTTGACAAGAGCGACCAACTAGCGGCAAATCATCGAGCAACTCGTAAGTCCCTCAAGTGGTACAAGAAGCTCTTCTTCTCCCTGCTCAACTTGACGCTGGTGAACAGCTACGCCGTGTACCTGGCCGTTGGTCACCGCCTCTCCTTCCTCGACTACCGCTTGAGTCTTGTCCGTGAGCTGCTGTTTGATGAGCCCTTGCCCGAGTACCGCCCTCAGCACGATACTCCACCAGTCTCCAACTCCCACTTTGTCAGCTGACACTTCCCCGTGGACTTTGAGAGGACCAGCTATGGCGACTTCCGCTACCGGCGGTGTGTCCTCTGCGCTTCCCGTGGTCTACGAAAGAAGACACACTTCAAGTGCGACACGTGAACCAGCCCCTCTGCGCTGCCCCCTGCTTCAAGGAGTACCATACCGTCCACTAATTGACACTTTGAACCTTTATTTTAAAAGTGGCACATTTCCTTGTAATGGTTTTACTAGGTCATGTTTTCAACCTTTGAAAAAAATGTCAAAAAAAGACAAAGTTTCTGGAAAGTACTTTTTATTCCTTGCACCGGTGTTTGATTTTCATTTGATTAGAAAGAGTGGAAATTTATTTTACTACTTTTATGAGTTCAACTATTTCAATGAGAAATGAAAAGAAAACACAAGAGAAATGACAAGAAGAAAATAAGAGAAAAAGAAGTTCTCTCCAAATATTTGTCTGTGTGTGTATTTCTATGTGTACTTTATTTATTGGTTTCTAAATTTTACTTGAAATTGTTTTGGAAATAAAGTTGGGGAAGGGAAATATCTTACACTATGGGAGGGAAAATGAACAAGTTGGGAGATAAAATATGAGAGTGGTTTGGGGGGGATTTAAGTTTGGTAGATGGAAAAATATATAACAGAAAAAAAAACCAATAGCTTCAAAATATAGCGAAAGTTACACGCAGCAGCGCCACGAAAAAGACACACTTTTAGACCCCTTTTTTACAGCATGAATTCATTTGTCCGTCATTGCCCGCACTCACTGAACAGTTGACAAAGCCCAGTGCACGTGCACAGCTTCCCATTCACTCAAGCCCAGTGCACGTCCACAGCTTCCCATTCACTCATTGCATATTACACGCTGAGGTCTTGACCGTCAATCGCTCCGCATAGCAACACGGCAGCATAGCAACACACTGGGCCAAGGCCCGGAACAAAGGAGCCCTTATGCAACGCACACAATGGGGGCTCTATACAGAGCGGGCGGCGTGGCCGCAAAACCGAAGGGTCAATAGAGGTCGCTTGTGAGGGCTCGACTCGCCACGGGACACCCATTTTATGGGGTTTAGGCTTTCAGAAAAAAGATATGAATTTTTGAAGATTTTTGAAAAACGAAAATATGAAAAAAAACCGCCCGGCAGCGCATGTAACGGTTAAAAAAGCACCCGGCAGCAAGTGGTTAAGGTAACTGTGTATCAGCGTATAGGTACGTGTTATGATACACATCGTAATAATGACTTAACTTCAAAAGAAATCGGGAACTTCTTTTAATCACTTGCTTCCGGGTGCTTTTTTTTAACCGTTATATGTGCTGCCGGGCGGTTTTTTCATATTTTCGTTTTTCAAAAATCTTCAAAAATTCATATCTTTTTTTTCTGAACGCCTAAACCCCATAAAATGGGTGTCCCGTGGCGAGTCTAGCCCTCACAAGCAACCTCCATTGACCCTTCGGTTTTGCGGCCACGCCGCCAGCTCTGTGTAGAGCCCCCATTGTGTGCGTTACATAAGGGCTCCTTTGTTCCGGGCCTTGGCCCAGTGCGTTGCTGTGCTGCCGTGTTGCTATGCGGAGCGATTGACGGTCAAGACCTCAGCGTGTATTATGCGGTGAGTCAATGGGAAGCTGTGCACGTGCACTGGGCTTGAGTGAATGGGAAGCTGTGCACGTGCACTGGGCTTTGTCAACTGTTCAGTGAGTGCGGGCAATGACGGACAAATGAATTCATGCTGTAAAAAAGGGGTCTAAAAGTGTGTCTTTTTCGTGGCGCTGCTGCGTGTAACTTTTGCTATTTTTTGAAGCTATTGGGGTTATTTTCTGTTATATATTTTCCCATCTACCAAACTTATATCCCCCCAAACCACTCTCATATTTTATCTCCCAACTTGTTCATTTTCCCTCCCATAGTGTAAGATATTTCCCTTCCCAAACTTTATTTTTCCAACAATAAACCAATAAAATAAAGTACACATAGAAATACACACACAGACAAATATTTGGAGAGAACTTCTTTTTCTCTTATTTTCTTCTTGTCATTTCTCTTGTGTTTTCTTTTCTCATTGAAGTAGTCGAACTCATAAAAGTAGTAAAATAAATTTCAACTCTTTCTAATCGAATAAAAATCAAACACCGGTGCAAGGAATAAAAAGTACTTTCCAGAAACTTTGTCTTTTTCGTCATTTTTTTCACAGGCTGAAAACATGACCACCTAGTAAAACCATTACAAGGAAATGTGCCACTTTTTCAAGAGATGAAAATACTACATCCTCAAAGCAGTACGTTCCAGAAACTTTGTCTTTTTCGTCATTTTTTTCAAAGGCTGAAAACATGACCACCTAGTAAATCCATTACAAGGAAATGTGCCACTTTTTCAAGAGATGAAAATACTACATCCTCAAAGCAGTACGTTCCAGAAACTTTGTCTTTTTCGTCATTTTTTTCAAAGGCTGAAAACATGACCACCTAGTAAATCCATTACAAGGAAATGTGCCACTTTTTCAAGAAATGAAAATACTACATCCTCAAAGCAGTACTTTCCAGAAACTTTGTCTTTTTGTCAATTTTTTCAAAGGTTGAAAACATGACCATTTAGTGAAACCATTACAAGGAAATTTGCCACTTTTTCAAGTGATGAAAATACAACATCCTCAAAGCAGCACATTCCAGAAACTTTGTCTTTTTGTCAATTTTTTCAAAGGTTGAAAACATGACCATTTAGTAAATCCATTACAAGGAAATTTGCCACTTTTTCAAGTGATGAAAATACAACATCCTCAAAGCAGTACTTTCCAGAAACTTTGTCTTTTTCATCATTTTTTTCAAAGGTTGAAAACCTGACAACTCCTAAAATCACCAGTAAATGACATATTGTTTTACACCAGACAAGTGGGGCATCAAGTCATGAAAAACACAAAATATAATGTCAATGAAAATGTCCATGAAAGTAAATGTTCAAAGTGTCAATTAGTGGACAGTATGGTACTCCTTGAAGCAGGGGGCGACGCAAAGGGGCTGGTGGCACGTGTCGCACTCGAAGTGTGTCTTCTTTCGCAGACCACGGGAAGCACAGAGGACACACCGCTGGTAGTGGAAGTCGCCATAGCTGGTCCTTTCAAAGTCCACGGGGAAGTGTCGGCTGACAAAGTGGGAGTTGGTGACTGGTGGAATATTGTGCTGAGGGCGGTACTCGGGCAAGGGCTCGTCAAACAGCAGCTCACGGACAAGACTCAAGCGGTAGTCGAGGAAGGAGAGGCGGTGACCAACAGCCAAGTACACGGCTTAGCTGTTCACCAGCGTCAAGTTGAGCAGGGAGAAGAAGAGCTTCTTGTACCACTTGAGGGACTTACGAGTAGCTCGATGATTTGCCGCTAGTTGGTCGCTCTTGTCAACGCCCCCCATCAGGGCGTTGTACTCGATGACACAGGTCAGTTTCTGCTTTTCCTGCCCTGTCCTGTCTTGCTTGCCGGTGCCACGGATGTCTGCCGTATGCATGGTGGAGAGCATACGGATGTTGCGCTTGTCTCGCCACACCATGGCCAGGAGAGAACCGCTGACACCCAGGTCGGCCGACCGGAACGCTGTTTCGCCCCGCTTCAGCTTGACGGACTGCAGGTCTTTCGGCATCCCTTTTCTGTTCGCCATGACGGTGCCGACGACGTTGAACTTCTGGTTGTGAAGTCGTCGAAACAAATCGGGACTGCTGAAGGCCCGGTCGAGGGCAAGGTTGTAGCCCTTGCCACTTAGGTCGTTCACCAGGTCCATCACCACTTGTGTAGTTGGTGGGAGGTCTCCTTTACTTTGGCCGCTGTAGATTTTGAAGTTGTAGCAGTACCCGGCGGCACTCCCCGTGCTCTGGCACAACTTGTACATCTTGATGCCGAAGCGGGCCCTCTTTCTGGGGTTGTAGGTAGCGAAGCGGAGACGCCCGTAAAACTTCAGCAGGGAGTCGTCGACAGAAATGTCCCGTTGAGGAAAGTAGACAGTGGCAAACTTCTGAGCAAGATGGTTGACAACTGGGCGCACTTTGAAGAGGTGGTCAGTGCAGTCCTCTGGCATCGCGGTGTAATCGTTGAAGTGCAGGGACTGCAGGATGGCAAAGAAGTGATCTCGGGGCATGATGGATGGGAATAGGCTCATCTTCAGTAGTGGGTTGGTGGACCAGAAGCTATGAACGGTCGAGTGCTTCGCAATGCTCATCATTATGCAAAATCCCAGAAAGGCCTTCAGTTCCCTAGTGTTCAGATCAGTCCATGATCGCATGTGCGCTGAAGTCGTAGCGGGCCTCTGCACGGCATACCGGTTGGTCTCTTGCATTATCTTGTTGTAGAGAACGTCATCAAAAAACAGCTCAAAGGCTTCACTGCAGGTCAAGCTGCGATGCAGGCGGGGATCGACGGCACCACCATTACCGGTGAAGCCGTACTTCAGTGGTGTACTGTCTTCATCTGTCCACCGGAACAGTGCGGCACTGCTGCTGGTCGACGCGGCGGTCTGTGTACGGGACTGTCTCTTGCGCTTGGCATATACCACCAAGGGTACATCACTGTCAATTTCTGTACTTGACTGTACTTGAGCAGGTGACAGCGATGATGAAGAAGACGAAGAACCTTTGTCTGAACTGAGATAAAACTTGCTTTCACTGGAAGAACCGGACTCTCCGGATATAACTTCAGCCATGTTGTCTGTGCTCTGATAACACGATACCCATTATGAACACATGTAGCCACTGCACGGCGATTTAATTCTCAAGCAGCGAGGGCCAAGCCCTGTCAGTCAACGTGGTAAGGGCCGGCAGCGCCCGTGCCGGGTCATTCATGGGGCACAGGTGCATAATGAGCCCGCGCTTTGTCTTCAGTGCAGTGCAGCGATAATTCGCTACGAGCGCCAGGCAGCGCAAACAATACAATACATGGATTACCTTCACTACTGTCAGCACTCTGCAATGAAAGAATACGGGGTTTGATTGGCAGTGCCCAGCAGCTCGTAATTTTATTACAGGCTTTTATAAGTTCTGTCACCCCGGCTATAAAATAAAGTCCCTATTCTCCGGCCCCAGCAACCTATTATTGCCTAAGACCAATTTATTTACCTCCAATGATGGCCTAAACTTTTTAACTGACAGCACTAAACTTCTTAAGAAACGCCCAGCAACTTTTTATAAGGCCTATGCCTCCCGTACCGGAGCCTGCGGCTGGAAGTGGTTAATGTCACATGATGACATCATCATAACATGCGGTCAAGTTTTGTCTATAACACTTCCCTTTCTAGTTATCTGCAAAGTTTTAACCATATAGGACATGTACTACAGGAGATATAAGGCTTTGAAGTTTGCACAATAAATGTGATGAAACATGACACCCCATGAAGTCATTATGACAATTTTTCCTTGGACCCTCTCTAGCTGGTGAGACACACATAATATAAAGTCAGTCAGATCGACAAAGTGTTGAAGACTGGCTGGTGAAAAATACGCGTACAAAAGCTAGGAGGAAAATGAAATAATTAAAAATCAATAAAAAAATTACAAGAAGATGTCATCATGACGTCATAAAATTGGCGTAATTTTTACATCTGGGTCTTTGTTGACTGTAACTGAATGAAAATGAAAGATAGCTTAAGTACCCGAATGGTGCCTTGAAACATGTACAACTCAACAGGCTAAAAACATCTATGCAGAAAAACTGTTCCTTTAAATTCATATCACATGACTTGCATTTGAAATAAACAAGTTTCATGAAATATTATTTGATATTTTGACTCCTTTGTATATTTCCAATTAAAGAAAGAGGAAAATTTTCTCAGATTCTTGTTTTGTTTTCATAGTAATCCGCAGCTGAAGTTGAGGACTACTTGCTCCTTGAGATTGATAATAGGGTGTAGTAGAAAAACGTGAGCAAAATGTTAGGAGAAAAACTGCAACTTCAGTGTGATGTCGCGTGACCCATTATGAAATCATTATGACATTTTTGTTTCTCATAGTCCACCCGTTTGTCTACCAGGTGGACTATGAGTGTGCACCAGAATGAAGTCACTTTGACTGAGAAGAGTGCCAAAATCTGGCTGGTTAAAAACGTGTACAATACCTATGGAGAAAGACAGCAACTTTAATCTAATGTCACGTGACCCCTGATGATGCCACCCTCACAGAGAGATGGACTAAATATGCACCTAATATAAAGTCAGTTAGATGGATGAGTGCCTAAATCTTTGACGCTAGAAAACGTGTGGAAAAGCTATAGAGATATAGGCATGGGCCACCGATGCTTTGCGCATGGACTTGACAGGACTGCTGGCCTACGCGTTCCCTCCTCTATCACTGATTCCCAAGATGGAGCAAAAGAACTGTAGAATCCTCCTCATTGCCCCATTCTGTCCAAAACAACCGTGGTTTCCTTGCATCATCAGACTGCTAGTCCATCTTCCTCTTGTCCTATGCAGCCCGGACATCATCTTCCAACTCAAGTCTTACATCCTACATCTGGATCCAGCTCACCTATAACTAATCAGCTTGACATTGTCCAACAATCATTTCAAGCAGCAGGCCTTTCTGAAGAAGCTGCTTCCATGGCCACTAGGGGTCAACGACTGTCTACAAGGAAGATCTATGACATTTCAATTCCTTGAGGAGAGGGCAAGCTGTGAATCCAGCAGAGGCACCTCTTTCAGTCACAGCCAATTTCTTCGTGCACCTTTTTAACTCCAGTCTGCCAGTGGCCACTATTTGGAACTACCGCTCCGCCACCGCAGCACTTCACTACAGCTTCCCTGATGGGTTGTCAGCTACAGATAATTTGACAATAAGACACTTTCCCAGAAGCCTTATTCCATTCTGGAGCTTGGGGGACGTATTGCATATTTTAGCCAGACTGCCATTTGAACCGGTGGCCTGTTCCTTCCTCCTCCACTTAAGCATCAAACTCGCATTCCTTTTAGCTGTCATCACTTAGCAAAGAGACTGCAAGATTAGTGCCCTCTCCATAGCGGATGGTCACATCAGATGGGAACTGTTTGGCATTCGCCTCATTGCAGCATTAGGGTTCCTCACACATGATTTTGGCAGCTTTGCGTCTTTATTCAAGACACTGTTTCAACATTTCTGACCAGGCTCAAATAATGTTATCATCAAAACTGCTGAGAACATGAAATTTTTACATTTATGATCCCCTTAAATATTTGGAATGAAATTGGAGACTGTTTACTCATTCCAAATATTACAAAACCCCAAAATTGACCTCCACTTCAATGACTCTAAACTTTCAAAATAGGAAAGAGTGGGATGCGACTTTATGCTCATTTTGTCATGACAGGTCACACTTGGAACATGGCCTACACTATTTAGCAAAATAGCCCTGCAAAGGAGAAGGAGTAACACAGGTACAGACATCAGAAAAATGTTACCGTGGTGTGTAACATAACACTTATTACTAATACAGAGTTAATAATGTATTAAACTGTACATTCAACACAAATACATTTTATTTTACAGATATGCATAAAAACACAATCCCTTAGCTGAATGAAGCATCTGTACACAGTCGTGCTCATGAAAGACAATCTTCAAGCGTGGATGAATCGTGTGTAAGAAGTAGTAAGTATGCGCCCACCTGGTGTTCTGTGCACTCCTGTCCAGATCTGTGGGGTGCATGTGCAGTTTACCAAACCTTGGTGTGCATGCAATCACCAGCAACTGCTATGCTGCATAACACAAGGGTACTGGGTACTGGGTACTCACTGTGCAGTTGTGGGCATGGATGAATTATTGTTGTTGCTGTGAAACATGTGCAATGTAGTCATGGTGTGGGCTACAAGTTCTGACCACTAGTTATCACACAGTTTGACTAGTTGTCAGGTCACAACTAGTCAACTATCTGGAAATTGATGGTCATGACAACCAATACCTTTTGGTATTGGTGACTACTGAACTAGTGGCACTAGTTGCTGAAGCCTTTACAGGTAAGTAGTAACACTTTTTCTCGATGGCAACAGCTCTAAATTATTTAAACATTCATAACATTCATTAGTTGCCAACACTTTATCTGACTGGGTGAAATACTTTGATGCTTTCCCACAGAAATGTGAGAAGGTAACAAACAACTTAAACCCCAATAAAATGAAACAACTGCCTTTTAAACGAAATCAATGTCAACAAATTTGTGCTGATTCAACTACAGCAATGGTGAATGAAACGGGTACTTACAAGTAGACCTTCTTCCGTGTTGCAATGCTAAAACCATTAAAGTTGAGTTTCTTTACAATGGTTACATCATCTGACAGTTGCAGTATATTCAAAGCTTGCTGATTGTCATCATCTGGCTTATAGTAGGACAATTCACCTTCTCGTATTCGAATCCATCTCCTAAAAACAATCCAATAACTAAACGTAAATAATTTGGAATCAACTCAGGGATAGTATAATAAAATTGTTTTAGTTATTGAATAAAATACTTTAGAGTACTGAAGTCTGACATCACTTTGAACCAGAAAAAGCAGTGCAAATGAATGGAATACACGCGTCATCTTGCTCTGGTTCTCACATTAATACCTTTCACACACATAATTGTGTGCATGACGTATTCACTTCGGTTCTCTATGCAAGGGTATGAATGGAACACAAAAAATAGCTGGAAACAGCTGAAATCCCGAGTGCCAAGTGCGAAGCATATAAAGTGTGAGGTCCGGTGTCCACATAAAAGCTCTTGGAAAATTTTGAAATGTAGATGCTCTGTGGTGCAGTTTACAGCCTCCTGTTGTAACCATTGATTTTTTTCTTGCAATTTAGGCCATATTTTCAATTCTAGGTTTGAGCACAGAGGCATGAAGTGTCCGTACATGGAACTCTTTCCAAATGAACTAGTAATAGGTATACCAAAATTGTAAAGTCTGTCAAGGTTTGTTGAGTGAGTGGGCACTTTTCTCACATGATCTGAGCATGTTTTTAAAATTTCAGTTCTTGAAATAATGCACACCGCGTGCGTACACCATACATCGCATGTCCAGGCATTTGGATTCTCCGGGCATGGACCGTATCATGCTGTGTTGCCTCCTTGTCTCATCTACAGTTCATTTCTGCATGGAATTATAACTTGAGGATCGGTCTTATCAAAGACTGTATCCAAGTCGGAACCTCTTTGAACAATTGTACATGTTGCACTGATATTGAGATTAGTCTATGTCCAAAAATTGTTTGAAAGCCAATACAAAACGATGCAAAACTGCACAAGACTGCGTGACACAAGAACTTTGCGCGCCTCGCACCAGTTGTCACAAAGCCTCTGTCAGCGAAAGTGAAAATTTACTAACCTTACTTCAAGCCGCAAAGTTACAATGAAATGTATGCTGCCACGAGTAACAGTGAAGCTTATTAGTCACTTCTTCTGCTCATGCACAAACAGCTGTAACAAGTCCCACTGACACACATATGAATATTGATATTTTATTGGCAGCCAAACACGACAAAATGGTCCGGGGAAGCTGTTTACAAGCTTGCTCCGTGCCGAATATATGCCCGTACACAGGTCTGTATACACTGTACGCACGTACATACGGGGGAATACACATACATGTACAATGAACCTGCATGTATGTATGTTGTACAGTACAGCAGATTCACTCGCGTGCATTATTCGGGAACTCCAGTACTGTTCTGTTGATTTGGCCTGGCTATCGCGTCAATAGAAAAAGAAAAAAAATGGAAAAACTGGAACTTGTGAAAGGAAGAAAAATTTGGCCCATTGATAGCTAAAAAGCCGCAAATTAAATTTGGCATTTTCAACAAAAAGGCAGAGATTTCACACCCCTATAATAAAAACCAAACCTTGTGTATGTGGTGTACAGATTGTGATTCTTCTTCTCCAAAAATCCTTCCTTGATAACTTGTTGACAGCGTCTCAGTGTTCCTCTTAAGTCTGCTTGGGTAAGAACACGACCCTTGGCTGAGGACTTGTTGTTTTCCACAATCAGGCACAATAACCGGCACATCTGGCAAGTTAATTTACAAAATTGTATATGAAAGCAATCCTACATCATTATAAAGCTGTACATAATTTAGGATTACTAAATAACATGTTGTGCATGGGTACATTAAAAAAAGACAACATTTCAAAGGGAGTAGTCCAATGTCTCCTGATTTTTTAAATACCAGTAAGTGCGGGGGGTTTTTACTGTGTCATTTTTCAAAACTTCCAAAAGAGTGACTTTGATCATGTAAAATACAAATTAGCACCTTCAGATTTATAAAAATGATTATCTGAGGATAATTTGGCACACTGGTACATCTGTTGGGCATTTGATTGGCTACAAGTGCAAATCAAATGGACTTCAATTTATTTAAAGTTTTACGTCAAAGTATTTGCACCAGAGGACTTTATTTCAAAACCTCTCTCAACAACAAGGAGAATTTAGTTTACTTTTGAACTGATGTTTTTTAAAGCACCTAAGAAGTAACTATAAGCCATAAAAAGAGCAAAAAATTGACGGAAAATGATGAGAAAAGTTTGGCTCTCTTCATTCTCTTACCATTTATAATCATTCTCACTAAACCAGCACATCTGCCAGGTCTTATAACTTTTAACCACTGAAAATAATCTTTAAGTATGGACAGCCAGAGTGTTGGTAGATGCCAAGTTACCCATTAGTTTGGGTTAGTTAATTAGCACCGGCGATCCGCTGACATCTTGGGTGCAGTCACCCAAGTGAGGAGTGCGGATTGCAGATACAGGTAAAAGGTTGTGGAATGTGGAATGCTGAGTGCGGATTATTTAAGTGTTCTTTTCTAATTGTATTTTGTGTTATTCTTTTGTAACTCTTGTATAAAATAAGTAAATTCCAATGTAATTTAGTGATTAAATAAGCTAAAGAAAAGTATATTAAATAAGTCCAGTTGATCTTGATGGTAATACCTTATTCATGCACATGCTCATTGTAGTGTCAGTCAACCGGGTCACCTAATCAATTACCAATCAGTGGTATATTTCCGCCAAAATGACCCTTAACCCCTGGACCTTAGATAGCTCGTCAAACTCAAGGGCCAAGGTAGATAGTTTAGGATTAGGTCAGGTGACTTTCCACACAGTTGGAAAAAGTTCGCTCAGATTGGCGAGACCTAGGCTGGCTTGTGGGAATAAAATGCCACAGTAAGCTGGAAGGTAGGCATCTGGTTTTTAATTAAGAATCGATGGTTGGAATGAGACAAACCCTGTGTGGCTCCCAGCAGATGTGACCCTCGACAATCGACAGGGCATATGGCTTGCTACCTCATCATGATGTAACGACCGCGAAGAGGAATGCCAACTTGATGCCGAGATACAGTTCAGATGCATCAGCCAGTGGTTCAAAGGGGGACTGGCAAGAATGCGAAGAACACTTCCGTGGGTCCCAGGATAACACGAAGCGTTCGACATGAGGACACTCGACAAACATTCCTCGAAGGAGATGATGGATAGCAGCATTGTTGGAGACAGTCGAGCCATCACTGAAGCCTGAGTGGACAGCCACCAAGGCTGACTGGTAGCTGCAGATGGTGGCAACCTTGAGGCTCGAGTGGAACAGATACATAAAGAAGTCCAAAATGGAACTCACAGGAGCTCCGGTTGGAGAAACACTATGGCTGTCGCCACCACCTTGTTAAATGTTATAGTCGGCTGTTGTAAATCTTTTATGGGCTGCCATAGACGCAGCTTCTACAGAAAGGCCCGACGCCCTGAAGGAACATTGGAAAACATCCAGCACGTCCAGTGAAGACTCTCCAGTGCTGGGTGGAGGATCCCTCACATGGGCTGACAGAGGATGTCCTCTCAGACCGGAAGGACCAGCGGCCATTGTACCGGGAGTGTTCGGTCTTGGAAACCATGGTTGGGGAGGCCAGAATTGGGCAACGAGGAGGATCCGACATGGCCTTCATTCTATTTTGGAGAAGACCCATGGGATGAGGGAGATTGGAAGGAAGGCATATACCAGAAGGCCTGCCCAGTAGATCTGCAGGTCGTCTGTTGCCCATGCTCACGGGTGAGGGAACCTGGAGCAGAACGTCGGAAGGTGCGCATTGTCGCCGGATGTGAAGAGGTTGATATGAGGATCCTCTATCTCTGCGAAAATCTGGCTGACAACTTTCGGATGAAGAATACACTCTGTCAGCAGACAGCGGCCTCAGAGAGTGCATCTGCTATTGCTGTTGCAGGTTCCCGGTCTGTGGACAGCTTGAAGGCTGATCCCCTGATCGCTCGTCCACATGAGAAGCTGCCACGCAAGGGCACAGAGCCGGGGAGAGTGGGTGCCACCGTGGCAATTGATGTATGCCACTGGCATTCAGTTGTCACTCTGGACTCGATCGGAATGACCTACTAAGTGCTGTCAGAAATGATAAAGAGCACTGAACACTGCGTAGAGTTCTAACACGTTGATATGTTTTGCCTTGAGAGGCAGTGTTCCAGACCCTGGAGGCGCGGAGTGGAGAAAGAGAGGCTCCCCATCCGAATAGAGATGCGTCTGTTGTCACAGTCACATCCAGACTTAGAGGGATGAAAGGAAGGCCAGCTGACACAAGCTGGGTGATGATCCAGCACCGAAGGTAACTGCAAATGTAAGCTGGAATAGGGACCGGGATAACAACAGATCGCTCTTGGGATGGTAGTGAAATAGGAGATGCAGTTGAAGTGGCAGTATCCGCAGTCGACACCAGGGGACGAGGTGGACTAGGTTGGCCATTAAGCTGAGGAGGCAGAGCCAGGGGACTGGGGGCGTTTGGTGTGGACCTGCGGCCAGCGGATTGTGGCTGGAACCTTCTCGAAGCGGCCAGGGATGGAGCTCGACAGGAGCCTGAGGACAGAGTTGCTGACCGCAGTGGATGACTGAAGGAACAGCCTGAAGATGAGGACGGACCTGCCTGCGGGTTCACAAAACAACATTTTCTTGGTGATCTCCATACACTTCACCTCCAACTCGAGGACATCAGAAACTTTCCCAGTGGACAAGTTGTCCCTGAGGAGCAATACATCCAATAGTTTGCACTTGATTGACTCGAAGGGAATGTGCATGCCGTCCACTGTGTTGGCTCTACGGCTTAAAGTGGCCATAAGCGAGATGCAGACAAACTGCTCAAAGACGGAGTTAAGTCCATCGTCGAGAGTGCACAGGCAAGGGCAAAAGTCAGGTGAGACGGGGGAGTTTTCCTTGCAGGCCCAGGCAATATATTCTGAGAGGACAAGGAGGAAGGCCGAGCATCAGAGGCTGCAGCAAGAAGTTGTGTATCCGATAAGAGGAGGGCACGCTTGCCAGAATCAGATGAAATCTTGTCTTTGGTTGCATTGGGATGTCCGGGACTGACAGGGAGTTAGAGACGTCCTCCCGGGGAAAGGGGTAGTAAGACAGAGCCTGGGGAAAGGATTGCGTGCCAGTGCTTAGACTTCACAAAAGCATTCATCATTTCCACGCAGGTGCAATCCGACTCAGCCGACTCAAGGCGGTAGCAGTGATGCTTAAACAAAGTGTGTCCTTGCTCCACAGGCACAGGATCTGAAGACGGGAGCTTGAGAAAATGGATTACGTCGTGCTCAAGAGGATAGGAGGCAGCCTTCATGTTGAGTAAGACTGGCAATAGAGTCAATGCCGTCATCCTCGGAAGACAGCAGTTGAAGGCCCGAGGAAGGGAGAGCCAAACCGTGGTTCAAAAGCAGGGGTCAGGAAATCCTCAAAAAATGTAGTTGCCCTTCGGGCAGGAGAGTCTAAAACCTGGTTGCCCGAATTTCATTTTCAGTTGCCCGACAAGGAAGTTTTTGCCCCATGTGGTCTCCAAGCTTTTAGTAATTACAGTTGTTTTCCTAGTTCCAGATCACTTTAAATAAATGCCCACCTTTTTGCTATTGCTCTGCAGCATTACATGCTAAGACGACTTCTTTTTGAAAGGTATAATAGAAGTCTCGCAGTACAAATTTTGTTCCCAGAACATTTCAAGAAAAGGAATTTCTCATTCGCGCTTCAATGTTTGTTGACACAAAAAAACTAACATCTGAAAAAATTACAAGTCTGTATGGTAGGTCACTCACTATGCAAGATTCCATGAATGCTTTTCCTAGTTTCGGATTGCGCATGCAAGTAAACGTACAGACATCGTCAGCTCAACTACACGTGCCTAATAGATTTTGTACCTGACTTAATGGGTTTGCCAACTTTGTGGTGTTGTGGGATTTATGGTTGATGGCTCGCTGAGCAGCAAAGTCAAGTCAAAATTTATGCAGGCTATCCATTTAATGCACTGAAATTCTAATAGATAAACTAATTCCCTTTAAAATAAGATGTGCTTTACTAGAAAATATGCTTGTTACATTTTTTGGTCGAGAAATGGGTTTACGCTTGACTATACCTTTAATGTGTCAAAAAATTGTTGAAGCGATCTGGAACTGGCTAAACCAATCCATGATCCAGAACTAGGAAAAGTGCCCTCATCACTTTTGTTGATCTTGTAAGACAAAACTAAAAGCTTAAAATTTGAATACATTTTTTAAGTAACGCCTGCATACATATACAAGGTAGACTACTGATCCCATTTCACTGGAATTTGAAGATAATTGAGCTGTAATAAGACTGAATATAGTTTTTGCAATCCGGAACAAGGAAAACAACTGAATATAGCCACTGCTGCAGCCACTGCATTGTTCATGGCAACCGGATGTATCACGGTGCCTGATTCGACTGGACATACCACAGTGCACCTACCCCAACAAGTAGAGTTGTGCAACATTGAGGTTGGGATGTCATTTTTTTTTTGCGTTTTTGTGATCTTTTTTCTGTACACGGTGCTGAAATTTCTAAAATGCCAGCATTAAAATGCAATGCAGCAAATGTGTTGCTGAAAACAGGTACTTGCCCGTCAGTCTGGCAGCCTGGAACATTTGGTTGTTTGAAAAAATATTTTGGTTGTCCCGGGACGGACTACCAATTCTGCAAAACCTGCTGAAAGGATAGAGTTACAACAATCCGGGATGTGATCCAGGGCCCGATCCAGCTGGGGGACAGGTCTGGTTGGACAACAGATACCAGTTCAACCTCAAATGCCTGCTGAGAGAGAGGAGGGACGGCCGAGAGGGGATCTGGGTCCGGTGCAATCACCGCTGGCTGAGGCTTGGAATCTTGCAGGCAAGGGATGTGAAGGCCTCCAAGAGGGACTGGAGAGTTGCCATCAAAGGGGATGGATCCGGATTGGAGCGGCGCTTCTTCTTGGCCTTGGATGAGGAAGAAGAAACCCAGGAAGAGGCCTTGGTCTTGCATTTCTTAGCCTTGACTGGAGCAGAGGAGCCGAAGGCTGGGACAGTTGAAGCTGCAGCCGGGTGAGGATCCCCTGAATGGTCGGTCATATCCTGGGTGGAGCATCCCAGATCAGGACCGTAGTCCACGGGCAGACTGGAGGTCATACCAGAGAGCTGCAGATGGGGTGTGGCGGATGAAAGCCCTGGCAGTGTAGCAATCCAAAAGGGGTAGTATCATCTGACACAACATCAGGCTGTGTGCCATGCTGTGCTGAAGACTCGCCCATGGTGGAAGCAGTGGAGCGTGGCGAACCTGCTGTGGAGCCCGTTGCCTGCTTGGAAGGGGTTGACTGGCCTGACTTCCAAGCAGATGAAGCACGGCGAGCCGAAACCAGTGAGGGACCTGGGGCAGACGGCGGGCCATTGCCCCGCGAGCCCTGCTGGGCCATCGGAAGGCAGGGTCACTTGGAAATGTGGTAGATAGCGACGCTCTGGCTCTGTCATGCTCTGGTTAACAGTGATCAAGGGTAGTGATGCGGCTTGGTATGCTCAACCCAATGCGTAGATATACAGAGTGGACTTCGGTGATCAAGGGTAGTGTTGTGGCACAGCATGCTCAACCTGATCAGTAGGTGTATGGAGTGGTCATCAGGTGTCAATGATAGCTCAATGCAATCAATCCAAGCAGCAGTCCTCAGTGATCAAGGGTAGTGTAGCGGCACAGCACGCTCAACCCGATCAATGTAGATAAAGGTCTGGGGTAGTGTTGTGGCACTGCACGCTCAACCCCTGCCTAGCCACTCCACTGGGTCTTTCCCTGACACATCGCACCACAGGGGAGCAGGGCAGCTCGTAAGGCCCCACTCCACAGCCAGACCCATAACAGAACATAAAGGGCCGTTATTGTCCGAACGCACGCACCACACTGAGAACAAAGGGCTACGCGTCAAACCTGTTCAGCAGCCATACACAATGCAACAGTAGGTCATGTCAAACACCCAAAGGGCAGAAAAGAATGACAAAAATAGAAAATTCTTGCCAATAGATAAGAAATCACTCTGTATTCATAAGCAGGAATCTAGTCAATTCACAAATGCAAAATGTAATGGAACTCAAAACTCCAAATATGCCATAAAGACATGTCTGTAAATGATAGGCACTGAGAAAAGAAGGGCGAACATGGCGGCAGGACTGGAGTGCATTGTGGAAAGTCAAGGGGCAGTACGAATAATCAAGTCTTTAAAGCGAATTATAATAGGCATATTTGCATAAATTCGCATATGTAGGCTGGTCGTGTGAATGCAGGAGATTGTATGAATTTGTCCATAAATATTTGTGTAGATGAGGGTGTATGGAGTCAAATATAAAAATGGTCATCATTGTTCATAATTTGCAAACTGGCAACTGAAGCAACTTGCATAGTGCAAGTTGTGTGGTGGAAACACTCGAGAAGCATGCACGGTAAAATGGTTCCTACCACAGAAATAGCAAGAACGACATGAAATGGCCGGGAGCTAGTGACCCCCAGTGACAAAATAACACATTCCAAAATTTGATTATCTAAAAACATGAAACAATAAAAAAATTAAGAAATATTTTGGAGAGTTAGTTCACAAAATTAGTTTGCTGTTCAAATAATTTTCAATTTCATGCATTCACGTCAAGGTCTCAGTGCCCATATTTTCAACAGCTACATGAAGCCTGATTTTCTGTTGAACTGTCACCAGGCTCACGGAGTGATGGCCATGCTGGTCCCTGAAGGCTCCTCGTTTTAACTGATGCACCACAGGGGATTTTTTATCCAGAACGCGATAACAAAAACAAGTGCCGTAACAAAAATTCAATGTACACAGTCAATGAACAAACAGCTGGATATGCCAAAAACCTTTTATATCCAAAAGAATATTAAATCAGGGAGCGCTGTGAGGGAATTTGTTCTTACGGTTGCGGCACAGCATTCAATATGGCCACCACCATGCAATTTTTAAAATTGAAACAATTAAAATAAAATAAATTGATATTTAAAAAATCACAAATTTTGAATGGCCCCTAAGAATGTACATGTAATAATCCAAAAACATTCAGAGATCCTGGGTTCTGTATCACTTCATGCAGTGGCTCGCAATGCTGTACTGCATTCCTTCTGTACAGGCTGGCAACTTCACATTATTGCAATGCACACTGTGCTTTTATGGTGTAAATTTAATTATTTTCCCGTCAAAGTATTATTTCACAATTAACATTCAATTATATTGATAAAGAACAAATAAATTAGTTCTTTGCAACAGTGAGTTTTAGTGATCAAGCAATCTGCTTCACAAAAGAGGCAACGGTCTCTTGTTTTGTCTACATCACGAATAGTGCCAGTTCCACATCAAGAAATGACTATGGGCAAAAGGGGGCCTTTCAAATTCACAATTTAAAAAAAAAGGCTAAGTAACACTACAATTCAATGTAATACTTTATTTCTATAAAAGTATATAACTGAAGAATAATGTATTTACTCCCAGAGGCATATAACAGGGTCATAAGTTTTGGCAAATAAAACAGAAAACATGCTAAAAATGGTTCTGAAACTGATTAAAAGAGATAGGACATGCAGCCTTTGAGCTATAATTCTGTTTTGTAAATAATTGAGACTTGCAGCAGAAAAGTATTCCATGCTTCCTTTCTGGCTGTGATGTTATTTGCAAAATAACACAGCTTGCCTGCCCCTGCACAGGTGTACCACAGGTTTTATATACATGTACGCATATGACAAATTAACCTTCAAGGAAAACAAAATGTTTCCAGACTGACAGTGAAAATAACTCTGAAGTACTCACACTTCATCTTATAAACATGTTATGTACCTTCTGTTTCTCTTCCTGAGTGTCAGCTTCCAGTTCATAGTCTTGATGGCCTCTAAAATAGATGAAAAATCGCAGCCCTTCCTGTAATCACAAAAAGTAAGTTAAATTGACTTTCCTAGAATAAAGACTTTCAAGTCTATTTCAGTTACACCTCAATTGTTGGCCTTGTTCATCATGCCAGCACTGCATTAGCTAGCTATCGACAGACTCTGTCTTGAAAACATAGAAAAATCTGTTGTGTACAGTGGAAAAATCAAGATGAACAACAACCTTGTCAAGCCAGCATGACTTGTAAACCAGCTGCACCAAGATGAATGCCTTGATCCAACTGTTTCCAGAAAGGTTTGGGGCAGCGAAGAATGCCTTGACCAAGTCTATCCAGTTGTTTGATTGATTTGGATCTTTATCTGACCTTGCAAGATGACATTAAACTCAAAGCATCCAGAGTATTACAATTTAAAAAGGATCAAGTATTTCTACGTGTACATGTAAAAAGATAACAATTACATTAAGAATGCTTAATCCTAACTGCCCAAGGGCTGCTGGACCTAACCTTCCCCAATCACACAAACTTCAACACTTTGGAAAAACACTCTTACCTCACAGTACCCAATCAAACAAATTTCAACAGGTCTTTACCCGTTTAATTTTATTTGATTGGGTACAGTCGGGCCATTGCAAATAGAAAAGAGTATGGATCGACTATACCTCATCAAAACAGATTTACACAATATCATTGTGCATAAACTGTATCTAATGTATGCCACCTAAGTATAATGAGATGAATGACCCAATTGCTGGGCTCATGATGAGCTACTTATGTGTTGCCTACCCCTGATTCCCCTGGGTCTCTTCTCAAACAAGGGTTGGTGAAAGGTCAGGCTACATTCCTGCCTGAGGCAATCAATCAGTATGCCACAATATGCCAGGTTTCTGGCCAGCTTTTTTGTAGTCTTGGTTTCAAGACGTTAGTGCTTGATAGCGGACACCGTGCATAGTGTGCCCCCTAACGACTCATTATTAGACTGTGCACCAACTCGTACTAACGTCTCGGTAATCTTGCAGCAGGGTTTTAACTTAATCTTTATTTTTCCCTTGGTTTTCCAAGGGAACCAATGAGCACTCGCTAAATTGCATGCATAATGAATTTCGATGACCTCAATAATACACCACTGTGAGGTCACATGCATCATGGCTGTCTGCAGTCCCGTCACAACAGACACGACAACTCAGACATTCGTACCAAGTTAGGACGGAGTAGAACGGGTGATACTCAGACTAGGTTAGGCCTAAGTTATGACAGAGGATGCTGTCCTCGACCCATAATCATGTACAGTCAGTATGCCCTCCCTAGCTAACCAAAGCGTCCTTAGAGACCATATAGACCTTAACCTTTGAGGATGGAGTACCCGGACTGCAAGTTGGTTGTCGTTTTCTTTATTTGCCGCGTGTATGATTAATTTGGCCTCAGGCAGCATGCTCATTGTAAGTTGCATAAAAACGAGAACAGATTTCTTGCGTGGTGTCAGACAATGATTTTGTTTCCCCAATTTTTCTGCCACAGATATCACAAACATGATGCAGTGCAGCACAACTGTAGTCCCCAACGATATCTTTAGAAGAGTGGCAGTTTCATGTCTAGTATGGAGTTGAAAATATGTCTTACATGTCACTAATCCCTTCCCACAAACCAGACCCTATCGACAGGGTACTTGCTTGCGTGAAGCCGCCATGTTGTTTGAACTTCAAGGTTCTGCAGTAAGTAAAAACCAACTGTGTGAGGGCGCTCTTCAACAGAAATAAAACAACTATCAATCACTGACGTCTTGGGCCAAGACTAGCTTTTTGGGGGCTGAGGACTTGCGTCTTTTAACCACAGCTGCTGCTTCAAAGAAGCACATCATCATTGCCCCCCTCTTTTTTTAATCAAAACTACCAAAGAAAACTTGTGAACTTGGTGGCCTTGTGAAACTTTTGGAAGCATCGGCCAGGACACAGGTTGACCCCACATAATGGGCATACTCGGCTTGTAGACTTAGGTAGGCCCAACTTGGTCAATATGCCATGGTCGAGGGGTGACACCTCGGGCATAGCCATCGATCAGCCCAGTGGCAACATCCACGGTGAACTGGGCATGGGTATGTGGCTGGTGATCTTGCTATGTCTCCCCTGCATCAGTGTCACTGTTGCTTCTGGCCTGGTCAGTGGAGGGATGGTGATGTTTTTACGAAATCTAGGCATTGAACCCGGCAACATCAAGGAGGAAGAAGAGGATGGCACACCACCAGTGCTGTGCCTTGCGGGTACAGGTGTGGTACACCCGCAGTTGGTCTCCTTTGCCGACGCCAGCCATGCACCGGGTGTGGGAGACAGCTTAAGGAGGAGCTGGAATGGTCACCGGCTTCAGACGTCCTGTTTCCTCATCCTCACACTTTCTCTTCAAGGTGTGGATAGCAGGATCCCTCCAGCCCTGATGTGCACTGGACAGTAATGTCATCACCCGTGTGTCTTTCCAGACGGTTACCGTCAGCTGGCCATTCTGCCTCGAGTAGAGGGTACCTCTGGGTGCTCTTCTCAGCTGTTTCATTTTGAGCTGGGCGGGACTGGACTTCTTCGTGCTACAGAAATCCCGTGGTAGACCCCTCCTCCCACTCTTCACTACTCCAGTAAAATAGGTACAGCTAGAGAGAAGTGACCGTGCAAGGCCTACTGAAGAGTACAGCCTATCCGTAAAAATGTGGTGGTAGACATTCAGGTGGTGCTTGGCAACGAACAGGGCAATGTCATTCATCTTTGATGGCTTGTCGCTGTGGGGATGCACCTTGAAGTTGAGAAGGAAGCCTGTGGCCGACTCAGCAATGGCATACACTTTAAAACCAGCGCGTATAGGCTAGGATGGCATGAAGAACTTTTTCACGCTGGCTTTAAATCCCTGGTACTTGATCATTGCCTCATCAATGGTAAGCTCACAGCCAGGGTTGTAGCACTTCAGGCAGCAACGACGCATTTTGTCCCACACAGGCTGGAGGGGATAGAGTGGGTGCTTGTGCTTGATGCAGTAGCGATGGGCCTTGTCCTTGATGAGGTTGGGGTCAGTGGCTGGGTCGCTACAGGCCAAGTGCTGGTTGAGGACATCGAACCTGTGTCTCTTCAGGGTGTTAGAGATGAGGATGTTCCTCAGTCCTGGATTAGACGACCAGTAGTCCTTGTAGTTTTTCGATCCAAACAAGGCCCACCAGTAGATGAATCCCAAACTATGCCCTTACTTCCTTCAGAGAGGTCAGTGGCAGATTGCTGGCTGACAACTTCTTGTTCATCCACTTGGCGACGGATGTGAGCAGCACCGGGGGAAGAATTTGAAGAAATCGATGAGTGGAGATGACTTCCTTCTAAAGGTAGGTCCCTCCGGCTTCCTCCCCTTGAATGGACGGACAGTGATGTCATCCAGACTAGGGCTCCACCCCAGGTTGTCCGGTGGAAAATCCCTCTGGTACGCTGAAGGGGGGATCAGGATCATCATCCGAATCAGGCTCTACCTCTCTCTTCATCTTTTCCTTCTTCTTCTCCTCTTCTCTTTCTTCTTTCCTCTGGAGGGGCCAGCCGCCTCTGTCTCGTCTGCAGTTGTCTCCTCTCCTGCCTTCATAATCTCTTCCTCTCGTCTCCTCTCCTCCAAACTCCTCCCGGTCTTCTGCCTCCTCTCTCCTTTCCTCCTCCCTTGTCTCCTCTCCTGTTTCCTCTCCTGTCTTCTCTCCTGTCTCCTCTCGTCTCCTCTCGTCTCCTCTTCTGCCTCCTCTCCTGTCTGCTCTCCCTCCATCATGGCTGCCATACAGGGAGACATCGCCATTGCATCTGCAACATGCCGGTCGAGGAACTCCTCTTCATCACTAGATGATGTCTCCGCAACCACTCTGTAAACCTTGCTCATACCGATGCCCGCCTCCTTCATGCTGGCACGGATGGCAGCTCTCATCTTCAGCTTCTCATCCTCATACAGGAATGCAGTGTCCCTGGTTTTGGCAGCAGGAGCCTTTCCTTTCCCTTTTTCTCCTTTTGTTCTCTCTCCTCCTTTCTCCAAACCTCTAGCCATCGGCACTCCTTTCTACGCTTTCCTCTTCAGTCGTGTTGGTCTTTTCTTCTTGGCCATCGCTAGGAATGTATTGCTCTCCTCCGTTGTCAAGCTGTGTTGCAAACTTTGGACCTCACGAGAACTCATGATTACCACAGTGATAGCCAGCGTGTGAATGGCTATAAGCCCTAGAAAACAGCAACTTTTATAAAGATAATGTTACGATAATTATTGCATAATATTACATCATCTTTAATGCATAATATTACGTCTCATTATGTAATCTTTAGAAATTCAGTAATAAATGTAATTTCTGCTAAGGGGCGGCATCAAAAATACAAGTACCGTTTGCACGCGTTCGCACGCGTTCCCCCCCGTTCTGCAAACAACCCCGTTCACCCCCGTTCCAAAGGGTGCCTTGGAAAGCGTTCCACACCGTTCGCATGCCTGAGTAGCCAAGAGGGCATTGTTATGTTAATGAGCCGTTCTAGTGCGTGCGAGAACGGCAACGTCACAAAAAAAATCCGAATAACTGTTGGTTGTTCACAGGGTTTGGTCCGATGTGAAAGATTTCTGCCTTTCTGTTATTAACCTGAAAGTGTCTGACCCTTTGATGTACCGACGTCTTACATAGTATACATTCTTGTATACTGATACCAGGGGTGAATGTAAAAAAGTCTCACTGGTTGTGGTCACCGATAAGTTTTTTTTTCGGCAAGCTGAATGTGCTGTATGGGACAAAAACTGTCGGACGATAGGCGAACCTTGCAAGGTCCCGATTTCAATAAATATATATTTTTACACAGTCTGGCAGCATGAATACATACTTGGGTGTTTTGGGGTAAGAAATGGTTAAAGGTTTGCCGAGTGATGGGGAGCATAATTCTTCAAACAGGCTTGTTAAGAACAAAGTAATATGTAATGATTACGCAGAGGCTCCAGTTTTGAAAAAGGTTTTTGACTGGTTTGAAGATCAAAACAGAACCCCAGATATGGTCCAAGTTAGGATGGCGATAAAATGATTAGTTTGGAAAGGACATTTTGTAACATAAAATAATAATTATTCAGTGGGGTAGGGAAAAAAGGAAGCCCCATGTTGTCTGGCTCTAGACAGATGCTCAGATGGGAAACAATGCTTTTGGCAGATCACACACTCAGAATAAAATTTCTGCAAAAGGTTTCAAGAAAAAAAAAAGACACCACACGTAGTCCAGGTTTGAGTAAAGAATAATTTTGTTGGGATGGGGACGAATAAAAACAAAAGCAAAAACGTCTGTGTACATGTGTACTGAGCAGGGAAATAACTATTTTGGAACTATTGGAGGGTTTGTGTAGAAGTAACGATTATTTGATGCGGCCGGGAAGTCAAAAAGCCCATCCGGGTGGTACAGGTTTTGGATAAAATATAAATTCAAGGATGTGACAAAATAAAATTCAGGGTTGTATAAAGTCAAGAGAATTATTACAGAGATGGAAACAATCTGTGGTGTGTCTGAAGCTCCTAATGAATAAACTGATTACATGCATGACATGCGTTGGCCGGTGCGGGGAAAAAATCAAAGCTGGGAGTGGTTCACGAATGGATAAAGCTGAAATATATTCAAAAGGGAAGGAACTGTACATATACATCCGGAATAAAAGTAATCATGCGTACACAGGATGGCGGCTGAAAATAAAACAGTGAATCGGGATGGATGAGTTTCCGTTTAATGATACACAGCTTTCGCATCAAGTTCCCTGATTTTCATTAAAATTCTAAATCAAAATATAAACATGACAATCTAGTTCTGGTGTTCTACTTCATTTATTCTTAAAATGTTGAATCTTTCAGGGACTTAAAATAAACCTGTTTCTACGGGAGTGATACACAAAGTTGGTGGTGGTAATATGTCACATAGGCCTATTTGTTATTATAAAAGATATCCTCACCTAAAGTTCCAGAAATACACTTTAAACGTTTCTACAACCTTAACAACAGCGATGTTTTTCGGCATTTTGCGTTCACGGCATCTTTCAGTGCCTTTTGGAAGTCGTTGTCGATCGTTACTCTAGGAAATTCGAGGGCTGCCTGAGACATGATTGCAACGAATGCAGGTTTCTTTCGCATGCACTCCTTACTTATTCCTTCTTTCCCGTTGAACACAACACCGCCATGGAAATTAGATCGGGCTTGCTCTTCTTTGGTAAACACCTCGGCCATAAGTTTAACAATTAATTCTTTTGGACTGTTCACCCTATCAAATATTCTATCATAAATATCCTTGTCCATTGTATGGGTGGCATTGTTTGATGTGCCAATGGTTATCGTGTTCTGGTCAACGACAATGTACTGTGGTTCACGATGCTCCTGTATGCTAGACGCGTTTTTTCCTTTGTCCCGAAGCTCTTGAACTTCAGCTCGAAGCTCACCGACGTCTCCTTGCAGCTTCTGAATGTCACTCCGTAGCCCTCTGGTTTCAGCTGACTGCTCATCCAGCTTGGCAACTACCATTGCAAGCTGGGAAGTCAGGAGATGCACGATAGGGGTGCATTCGGTGTTGGACCCGGTAATTGCCGAAAGATCCAGGTCGAAATCTGAAAGTGGATCGTACTCAGGATGGAGGAGAGCAGGGTGGTTGTCAACGGTGTTCGCAGCTGGGTGAAACCATGAAGGGTGGGGCTTGGGAGCGGAGGCGGCGGATTTTTGGGGCTTGAAAGCGGTGGGTTCCTCGGGCTCAGGATCGGTGGTGGTGGGGTCATGGGGCCGCGGAGTGGAAGTGGGACCGGTGGGTTCCTCGGGCTCAGGAGCTGCGGGTTGCTGGGGTTCAGGATCGGTGACCGTGGGTTCATCGGTCATGGGAACGGTGGGCTCCTTGGGCTCAAGAACGATGGCGGGGCCAACTGCAACTTTTTTTATCATTGCCAGCGGCAAGTCGTCATCATCGGAATCCTCCGAAAGTTTTCTCTCTGTAAAAAGGAAATCAACTTGAATTTAGCTTTTAATAACTCATTTTCAAATTGCATCCTGAAGGATGCACGGTGGTGAAAGGATGTATGCCACTCTTTAATCTCAAGTGTCAAAACCAATCTGAACGTCGTATATACTTGCACATACGTATTATTAGTGTACATGGATTTAAAAACTCGAGCTGTAAAATGTTCATGTTATGACAATAATGAATCTGATAATGCAAGTTCACATTTCTAGGTTACCATTGATAGAAATCTCTGAAAGTCATATGAGAGGACTGATATAGGATCAAAATTGAGTGTACGGTAACAGTTAGCCTTCACAAGTGTGAACAAAGCGACAGGAAGTTTAATATTCAATCATTTTATGCAAAAAAAAACATATTTATTTATTAGACCTCTATAAACCAAATTTGATATCTCTCATTTATCTATAAAATGATACATAAATTCAATTAGAATTTGGAAATTCGAGAGACAAGGGCAGGTCCATTCGTGCGGCTACCCGCCACCACCTTGTTTACCATCTCCTACCTGAACTAACAGTGAATCTGAACACATCAAAACTGCTGTCTGACTTACTTTTGTCGCCGAGTCGTACAATTTCTGCTCTGTGGTGACTGGATTTGTAGCTCACTCGAACCTCCATGCCGATTTCTAGGGGATCGCAAGATTTCACCCTGCTCCGAACCACATCTTCTTCGATGCCATGCCATTTTTCATTGAGCCATCTAATTGTTAGTTTTGCAGACATTTTTCCTCGGGCAACTGTCTTTCTAAACGACAGAGGCTGCAGTTTTAAAAGGATGCCCACGAAATGATGCTTTTGCTCCAGTGAGCTGCATGGCTTTGAAACGGGCGCCAAAGAGCAAAGATGCTCAAGCTGATTGGTTCGTAGTTCGGTTCTTTTGTGTGGTGCTTTACACGCGAACGACACAAGGCGTTACCGCAATAATCTATCCCAGTGTAAGATCCAACTGTCCATGGGGGTTTGCTGGGAGGATTACCCCCAGTCGGTACCAACTCACAATACATCAGTCCGACCCTTTATGAAACTAAATCACAGAGCTCTTCCGCCTCAATTCTACCCACCCATCGAAAGGCGTTACCTCCACAATCCCCCTTTTATAAACTGAGTTCCAAGGTGTAACCGCGAAATTCATGCTCTCCAACAATTAAAACCAAGCTTTTGTTGAGATCGTTTGATGGCCCAGCGAAGGATGAACAGGGCGGGTTTGAAGATAGCACCCGTCCCTTAATAGGCTGGGGGAAAGAAAACCAACCCTGTCTTCTTTCACTTTAGTTTGAAGAATCGTATGTATTTCGTCCGGAATGAGTTCACCACTTCGAGAAATTATAGCAAATCGCCCAAATGTCGATATCAGCTGTCTTACAGCTAGTCCAAAACGCAAACGTACAAAGCCTAAACCTAAGGAAGGGAGGAGGAAGGGTCGTCCTGCTGTGGCCGAGCTTTATTCCCGTATCGTTGACGCTGCTAGAACCTTTGTTGAAGGCAATGGATATCAAGCACATCGTCGGCGACGAGAGGACACTGGTACCTGCGGGTCAACCCTCCAGCAAGTTAAACAACATCTCTTGGAAACCTTTCCAGACCTAAAGGAAAACCGACCAAACATAGGTATTTGCTTTATATTCAATTTCTACTTTAATATTCGTTTTTGAAACTCATGTTTTAATGTAAAACTAAACAATAATATTCTTTCTGTCGTTTGCAACTTGCTCTACTGGTACAACAAAGGGTGATTCCATCCGGGGGCAAAAGACACAAAACTGCAATCCTTCTTCCCTGTTTAAATTGTTTAAACAATTTAAATTTGCAGGTGTTCGTACGATTGCGAGATGGATGAAGCCACCTAACAAAGGACTCAGGTCTTCCAAGTACTACCAGGGTTACATCGACGCCAAGGTGCCAGCAAAGGAGAACTCCATCCGTAAGCAGAACGAGAATAGTCATTTTTATGCTGCACGAGTACGGTACGCACTAGAGTTGGCATCCAAGTTTCAGGAAGTGGCAATAGTCTACTCAGTGGACAACAAAAATAAAATCCTCCTAGGAAGCCAGGTGGCAGCCGTGGATTGTCGCATCCAAATCAACCGGTTTTTCCCCACTGACGACAGCCCAAACCTCCCGGATCATGACTTCCCCACCCCAGGCTACTACATTGTCCCCTGTGGCTACCTTCAAATGGTTCCCCCAACCTCAACGACACTGACCAAAGATGATCTCGGGTGGGACCAGTTTCAGTAAGTCAAAGTAGTTTTAATGTGTCCATTTTTTTTTAATGATTGGGACAAAGTACATGTATCGCCGAACAGGGAAAATTCTTTCCATACATCAGGAGCCTCCTAAAAGTGAACGACTGTTCAACTTTGAACATGATCTTTGGCTGTTACACGGTTACCACGGTTACGTACATGTACATGTATGTACTGAAGCAGGCTAATGACAGTGTGGTTAAACTCAACTATACATGAACACAACTCTAAAGAAGGTCTTCGAAAACAAGACAATCGATGTTGCAAGAAGTTTCTGCAAGTTAATTCAGTTAAATAGCCGGGCAACTGAAACAATCCTTTTCAGCTGATCGTTTTATGAACATGCATCACATTTTTTCCTGTAGGCCTGAACCACCTTGCTGATACAATTCTTTCAGTGCTAATTCGGTAATCCTCTTTTGCAAGAATGATTTTCTATTCAATTTCAGCCTGACATAATATATTTTAACATTTTTTCCATTCTTTTCCTGTTCCCTGTTATTTTTTTCCAGAACCCCCCAAGGGTCAAAGGTGACTGTTGTCATCCGGAGTCCAAAGAACGCACGTCATGTTTCAACACACATGAACGACATGGTCAATCATCTGAAGATAGCAGAGGAGGTGGCAAAAGGCCGTTCACTCCTTTTAATGATTGCTGACGGTGGACCAGATTTCAACGTTAACCATGTGGTGAACGAAATCTATTACGGCCACCTCTTCAAGCATTGCAAGTTGGACGCCCTTGTCGTCACGTCCTATTGTCCCGGCCATTCAGCCATGAACCCCGTGGAGCGGCTGTGGGCACCGTGCACCCGTGCGTTGACATCCACGATCATACCAGCAGCACTCCCTGGGGAAATACCGCCCAGCAAACAAACCGAGCTCACCGCAGAGGAACGCCAACTGAAAGATCGGGAGGTCTTTGACAAAGCCATGGCCACAGTGCAGCAGTACTGGAGAGGACTGCAGTATGCTGGGCACCCTGTCACAACAATCAGCACGCCCAGTGGATCTCCGGACACTCCTTTCAGTGACTTTGAGCGCGTACACACTGCAGTAACATCATCGGCAACTCGGCTGTGGGAGGATAGAGCAGTGTATGACGAATATCAGTTCGTCATGAGACACATGGATCGGCGCATTGGCATGGTAATTTTTGCTAAATGCACCGATCCAGGGTGTCAGCACTGCTCTTCCAACCCACCGATTGCAAATGATATGTTACAGTGTGTGCGCACTTTTCCAACACCGGTCCCCTCTGAAGAGCACCCTGGTCACTTTTTGACATTTTTAGAAGCCCTTCGCCACCCAAGTCACTCCATGTCAACACATGCCCTTGTACTTGGTAGGTGCAACAAGTCCCGGTGCAAGTATGTGTTCACCAGTAAGACAGATGTAGACGACCACAGAAGAAAAGTGCACCATGGCACCCAATAAATACAGATCTAGCTGGCTGTCAGTATAGAAAATTTATAATTAAAGTAAACATTAATTTCACTGTGCCATGCAAACACTGTACTTTAGACTATAAAACCGGAAATCTAGGCTCCATGCATTAATATAAAGATTATGAACAACACGTAACAGTTTCAGACGGTATGCCTTTTGTATAAATTAATACTTTGATTTCAATTTGTATAAACTACTTTTTATTTTTTCACTGAAGTAGTAAATAAATGAATCTGCGGACAAGAGAGACAAATATATTCAAAATATCAAACGTAAGCGATTTCTCATCCTCAAAAAGAAATCGTTATCAAGGACATAATTATAGTTTGGAAAAACTAATGTTGAATTTAAATATAAAATGTGCCTTTTTAATTTTTTAAATTTTTAATAAAGCATTGTTTTGGAGTTACACCTGCATTAAAAACTCATTTGTTAGGCTGAAACAGAGCCGACATGGGGTTGCTTTTATTGTTTGTGTTGGCAAACGTTTAAACGGCAAATTGAAATATTACTAAGCGTTTAGCAAATTCAATGTAAAATTCGACCTTTAATTCCTAAATGTACGTGTACATGGAAATGGAAGTAATTGTTTGAGTTTTCACAAAGTTTATTTAACACCGTCTGGGTGAATTTTTATTTTCAAATGATGCTGCAGAAGTATCTTTACATTTCCTAACACTTCAGCAGCCAGTTAAATCATAGAACTCTTGACAACTCAAATTCTGCTTACGCCAATACATAGAAAATACGTGGGAAGAAATGATTATTTTCAAGTGGCTCCGCAAGTCCCGATGAAAAAAATTCGAGAATAAATCCACCCCAGCTCTGTCGAAAAAGAAATCTCCCCGGGATTGATAGACAGCTCTATTGTTCCGTCAGACACAATGTATATTTTTAAGAATTTGGGTCTGGGTCACCTGTATTTGAAGACACCGCTTTCGCCCCAAGACTTGCTGGGCACATTTTTTTTATCATAAGTCCTAGGCCAATTAACAAGTTGATTCTTTGCAAGCAAAGCAGCCATTGGTAGGATTGTTATACTTGTGCAATCCCAGAGTTATGCCACTGTTGCCAAGAAACAGTATTGCCATGGAAAATCCTGGGCCTTCTGCCAGGGCACGCTGTCTTGTACGCTGCATGGCCGCTAGCCAGGCTTTTGTTTTTTAGCGCTGAGCCCATAACTGCCTTTAGTTGTACAGCCCTGGATAAATTGAATAATGTTCCTTCACCTCCTTTTCTTGACATTTATTGAAACTAACATACAAGTACACATTTTCCAGGCCTCGAAATTTATAAACAACCTCTTCCACAAAAATCTCATCTTTTCTGAAGAAAGAAAAGACGTTACCACTAAAAAGAATAAATTAGTCTCATTGTCTCCCGCGGAACACATTACATTATCTCAGCCGTCTATCTTCAGAAACTGTTGAGGATTTTTTTGTTAAAAAACACTGTTTATGCTGTCTGATAGAGGCACTGAAAAAAGAATTCCATCGGCCAGGCAATAACCCTACCCAATTCTAATCTGACGTCAGAAGTGTTAACTTCAACAAGTGTTAACTTGTTAACTAAAAGTTGGCTAGGCAGGCCTCATGCCGAATAAAATAATGGGCGATCGCAATCCCTCCAGCTAAGACCCAGCGGGTGTTTGTATTCCATAACTATATACAGTGTGTATCTTTTTGTTAATAAGAGGCCCTGATCATTTTGCGCTTAACCGACAGTGTTTTGCTTCTGAGAATTAAAAGGAATGTGTTACCTAGAATATTGGCCAAACCTTTCACTATCCCGCTGTTCGGTGTTTGCCAAGAATTTTATTTCACACCAATGGACAAGTGTCAGTAAGCGTATACCATTCTCCAGATACGTTTTGTGCCACTATTGCCCCCTAGATGTCTTGCTGTGTGCAGAAACCGTGACGGGCCTTTTGTTGTCAAGGAACGCAAGGGAACGGGGAGCCCATTCCCTTGCATGCCATCTGAGGTGGCTCGAACAAAAGAATGCGTTCCTGGCGTTCGCACGCGTGCAAACGGTAAACTTATTTTTGATGCCATCCCTAAGGGGGCTTTGCAGAAAGGTTGAACCGCGGTTTGACCGAAGTCACCGCGGTTTGTCCAATCCCTAGTTACAAGCCGACGACCGCGGTGTCCTGCTCACTTTAGATATCAGTGCAACTGACTAACAAAGCCCGTATTGTTATTGAAATACGTGCGGACCGCGGTGATCGTGGTCGGCTCCACAGAGGAATTAGGAACTGACTACAGCCACCGCGTTGCCATTCCAAAAGCTGTCTAGGTACTTTTCTGGAAGCCAGCATACTGACTCCAATATTTCTTGGGCATTTTTTAAGGGGGAAAAACGCGCACATTGTATGTTTCTGTTTTGCTCCTAAGAACATACTTTTACCCCAGCTGTGTTGTTTGTGTTTTGTGATGTTGGTTTGCAGTTCTGGGAAATGATCCCCGTAATGTACATGTATACGTAAAGTAGTATTTTTGGTTGAGACCCGTAAGTGATCAGAAAATACAAAATGCCAACGAAATTTTGATAACATTAACAATCTCATGTTGTGAATAAACTGAAGCTTTAAATTTCAAGTTTCCTGCAGAAAAAATGCATTTGATTGGATTATCAGCATGCACATGTACGTATCAAGCCAAACGTCCTGCTAGAATCACACGATGCAGAAAGTATTCACGCTCTAAATCTGCAAAAAAACTGAACACATTGCAACCCTGGTGAATTTCGTTGTGAGTTTCTCTTGATGTCAACTTTACTTAGAATTTGCGTTTTTGTGAAGTGAAAACCGGCATCAACATTAGCATGTTGCCAAACGTTTTTATCCCTACTGAAATAATCATTTAAAATAAATTTTTATCCCTACTGAAATAATCATTTAAAATGAAGTCGCGTTCACATAATTTCATCAGAGATTTATGAAAGGGAGTAGATCTGCGAGCGTTGTAGTCTGTACTACTGGCCAAAGGAAGTTAAGAAGCTTCTTTTTTTTTTGGCGCCATGATTACATACACATTTCAAATACTAAGGTTCCCCCATTTTCCACTAAATCCGATTGTTGTCCGTATAAATTACATATTTTTTCCAGCAGCAGATCCATAGTCAAACTTAAAAAAAAGGGGGAAAAGAAATGGCTTTCGGCATTCTGTGGAAGCAGCTTGAATCAAGAAATTTTTAGGGAATATTTCAGCTATGTTGAACCAAGGAAGAAAGTCGCATAGTTCTGCAAATCGCATTCCCGTGCCAATTATTTGCCGCCATGGAGACAAAGTTTGGAGATTCAAAGTGATGATGGGTACTCAAAACACTTTTGTGTAAAAAATGTTCCCAAAAATTAACCAATATTCACTGAACATGGTCACCTCGAAAAAAGTTTTCCAGTAGTAGTTTTGTGTCAAAATGTTCCAAAAAATACCCAACATTCTTTAAACATTGTCACCTCGAGAAAAATATTTTCCAGTAGCATTTTCCCCCAAACAATGGGGGAGATCTGCTTCTGCAATGAACTGCAAAAGGGTAGACCATAAAGAAGTTTGGGATTATACTTCTTGTTCTCTCTCCGCCTCCCTTGCAGCATAAACCCACCTTCAGCAAATACATGTAATGTCATACTCTCCCAATGCATTGCTCTGAAATATCCATTCCCCTCATGTGTCGGATTTTTGATACTCTTCGTACTAGGTATTTGGCATGGAAACACAATTCCACTCGCGAGGAAGGTGCATTAATTACAGACAGATTTATACATGCATTTATCAGTCACCGCTGAAATTACTGACTTCGTATTCCCACTGCAAAATACATCCGGCCTGGTGGACACATCGTCGTTCCTCCAAGTTGTCAAAAGTTCCGTGCTGATCAATATCCTCACGAACACGTATAATGTTTAAGTTGACGGCCATGCCAACTAATTAAGCTCTATTGTGTCAAAGGGAAAATGGCGACCATACGCTTATGATTGTTTCCGGATCGGTGTCTTTTTACAAAAGCGCCCAGTGCTTTGCAGAAGTCAATGTGACGGTCTTCTAAAGATGCGCAGCAGTAATTTATGTTGCCGCTGATCACCTGTCAAGTGTTAATCAAAGAAGTTCCAAACGGCGTATTAAAAAGCAGCAAAACAAAGTGTTCCTGGCATTCCAACTTGCGATTCTGTAGAGTACTGAAGTCAACGTAAATCACCGTCAAGCTCAAGCAATGCATAATCAAGTTACTGTTTCGTGGTTAACTCCAGCGAGATACGCTGGAGTTGTGGAAGATGTAGCAAGGGGAAGGCTGAAATGTAAGGATGCCGATATCGTGGCTGATGCAGTGGTGCCAGTCACCTATAAATCCGGCTGCTACAAAGCGAAGATTGTCAGAGTGCCTGGCGAGTTTTTTTGCATTTTCTTTATCTGTTTTTTCTATACTTCTATACTTCAAAACAGAAGATGGCTTTCTCGCAGGCATTAAGAAGCTGTAATTATGACTCGACCTCAGTTTTTATTTTTTTTCGAAATCTAGTTGCAATTCACATGGTTTTCACTTCATAACCCCAAATATGTGTATCCGAACTCGGCCAAATCTACGCAAGAACTAGAGTTTTAACCCAAGTTTTGCCTTGAAAAATCAAAGATTGGAATAGCTCCCTATATACCCTGCATTGTTTCAAATGACTGGCCTGCAAAATGTACAAATGAATTATCAAATCATTCGATTGGAAGTAGTTGATGGTTAACAGTATAGCTCCACACGCAAAATTTACCGCCAAAGATATTTTATGTTTCCAGATGGATGCTTTGCCTTGTAATCTATATGGTTGAACTGTTAGGCATATCAAATTTAAATACTGGGTTATGGACTAAATATTGTTCCCCAAGTTACGGGTACTTTAACGAAAGTGTCGATGGACAAAAAGTCCCCTTTTTGTTTTTGATGGTACCATGTTATTTTCATACTTTAAAGGTATATTTTCAAATTTGGTCACTGCTTTGTTTCAGGTTCTTCTACCAACCAGCACACTGACTCTGATGATGAACCGCTCGTCTCACTTGTAAAGCCAGGGGGACAAGCGCAAGGTGGAACTCAGCGATTTGTCAGCAGACAGTGGACCTGAAAGTGCCAAGCATCGACCACCATCATCTCCACCTCCTACAATGCCTCCACCTGCCCCGTCACCTCCACGTGCCCCATCGCCTCCATCCGTCACGCTGCTTCCAACTACAACATTGCCTCCACCCGCATCGCCTCCACCTGCCTTGTCACTTCCACCTGCCCCGTCACCTCCACGTGCCCTGGTGCCTCCATCTGCCATGTCACCTTCATCAGCCATGTTGCCTCCACCTGTGTCGCCTCCACCTGTCCAGTCGCCTCCACCAGCCCCCCTCATCTTTGCCTACCATGTCATCTTCACCTCCCCCATCACCACCATCTACTACATCACCTCCGCCTCCCTCCCCGAAGCCGGCTGGAGCAGATACATCACTAACAAGTGACTTTCTCAACAGCTTGTTTGCACCGACTGATGAGCTACAGGAGATAAAAGCAAACCAGAAAATGCTCCTAATGGGGTTCAGTCGGTCAAATCCAATTTGGCAAAACTCTCCCAAGAGTTCTCCTCATTTAGTGAGTTATTCAAGGACAATATTTCGGCCCTAACAACTGCACTTCTTGCGAACAATTCAGTTCCTAATCCTGTTCCACGCAGAGAAAGCCGCCGGCATCCATCCTACATCTCACCTGACTCCAACAGCAGTATCGTGACCATCGGTGATCCGGATATAGCAACCCTTGCCATCGAAAAGCGGGTCTATGAAGACGTATTCTTCAAGAGCACCAGTGGTAGTGCGCTCCTGCTAAAGCTGCTACCAATCTTCTATTCCAGGGAGGAACTGTTACAGCATTCATATAGTGGTGGTGTCGCTCCAAGTAAATCGGGACCTGTTGTTAAACTAGCCCTTAGCAGAGAGGATAAATTTAAGGCCCTGTTGTGTCAAGTAGAAAAGGAGTACCCTGGATGTTCATCTGGAGCTTAGAGACAGTGTGAATGCTAAATGTCGTAAACTCTAAATATATTCAACATCGGACAGGGGAGAAACCTTTGATATTGAAATCAACTTTTGTATGGTAGGAAATGATTTAATCACATTCTGAGCTAAGTGAATAAATGTTACAGTATATCACATATTCACACATTTTCATTATGTACATGTAAATGGGCTGGAATGATCGGCAAATATTCCTTGATGGCAATCCCTTCACTGTGTTTCAAATCAGTTTGGCATAATTATGTTACTGTAATAACTTAATGTCTTCACGGTCTTTATGAATTTACTAATAGTGTGGGCTGAGTTCAATGCCAGAGTTTGACAATTTTACACATTATTTGCATTTGAAATTTGTAAATGGACTGAAAATATCATGATCAGAAAGTACAAGGTTACAGTAATCCCCTTAATGTGTTTTATATCAGCTTTGCACATGAAACTGCAACATATTAATATCTTTACAGTCTTCAAAAACTAACAACTAGTGTGGGCAGAGTTCAACATCATTATTTCAATGCATTCAATAAGTACCTTTTTCAAAGAAGGGAAATTCTTCTACATGCTCATAACGATGTTGTATTTACCAAAATATTTAATAACTGAATAATAAAAAGTTTTAATAAAAGTCTGGTATGCTTTCTGTAATTTATGCATTTTGACTTGTTGACAATTTTTAAAAACAGATTTTGGCAATGCTTTTAGCATAGAGAAATCGAATAAGCAAGAAATATAAGGAACTAGTCCTGGGGTTGCCAACATGTACATTACAAAATATTACCTCCAATTTGGCCATGTGATCATCCATCCCTTCAATACTCCTGACTTTCCCCCTTCTTTGGATTGCTCACCTTTCATTTTCTATCTCACACTGACACACTCCTTTCCCAGAAGAAGTTAGAAGTTACTATTCCCCATTATGATGAAATAATCGATGTGTTTTTTGGTCTGTCTTAGAAGTGAACATACACTTGCAGTACTGACATCTCCCTAGCTGCTTACTGGAGATGTAGGGCATGTCTTCATCTGGTGCACCGGTATTATTACATTCGAGTACCTCCAGGAATGAAGCAAAGTGTCCGGAATGGGTGCTTGAAGGGATGGTAGAAGGGAACTTCCTGTGAAGTTTGACAGCCTCTTCATTGATGATTGAATGTCTCACACAATAGCTACACTGATCTGGTGGGAGGCATTTCACAAAAATTACCATACCAACCCGCCGATCTACATGACGTTTGAAGAAACGGACTTCTTCACACATATCCTCTTCTTGCTGGAGATTCCTATAGGACCCTGTCAGTACTTTATGGGAGTGTTCATAATCAGCTGTGGTGTATGGATGATCCTCATCATCCGACTTCTTATGGCCAACATCAATCTTTAGCCCGTCGTAGTAGAGCTTGCTCCAGTATCTGTCTAACTTTTAAAGGGCTGAATCGAAGGCCTCCCTTTCCTTCTCTCGTCTGATGTTTCCATCTGGCTCTTTGGCTGGATTGGACTTACCAGGGAGGTGGTCCAAAAGATAAATAGAAACAGATGCCCTTGTCAGTACGGACCAAACGTGCTCAATGGGGTTACGGGCTGAAAACCCTGGGCAATGGGTAGTGGCCAGCAGAACATCAAGGTGAAGATCGCGGAATAGTTCGTTCATCAAATGATTGACATTGAAGTCTGACCCCCTGTCGGCCAAGATGGTTATGCAAGTCTTCTTGCTTTCCTGGATTAGGGGGAACGAGTCGCTTGCATGGCTCGCAATACTGGTCTTGGAGTGTGGTCCTAGGTTTATCACCTTGATCCCACTCTGAGTAGGCAGGCTGAGAAAAAAAGAAACAAAATTCAGGATTACACATGCACTTTCTTTAATCATAAATTGAAAACAGGGTTGTTTGTTTTTGAGAACCAGTTCAAACCTGAAAATATTTCTCCACTCATTATTATGACAATTCCCTTCAGTCACCTGCTTTCATAATCAGGTTACTTCAGCCTTAAGACATCACTATTAAGATATTATTTTGCAGAACAAAGAGCCATGTTAATAGCCCCCCCCACACTACACTTTGGAATTTACTGTCTGCTTATTTCCTTCCAGCCTGTGACTCGGTTGATAAGTTAAAGAAGATTGTGAACATGTGTCATTTGTCTTGCTTATAACCCTTAACCTTGAGTGGCTTTTAGCTTTGTTATGGGCGACTCAAATTAGAACTGTTCTAAACAAGATTTTAAAAAGTTACCTGTAAGCTTTTTGGCCATTTTTGTCATGGGTCATCTGAGGAGGGTCTGGGGGAGACATCATGAGATATCCAGCTGGCGTAATTAGATATCCAGGGTTCGGAAAGTCATGATCCCAGTAATTGGGTGTGTCATTGGAGGGAAAGATATGTGTTATGGTACATCTCCTGTCTACTGCTGTTGTGGCTGAACTAATGCGTAATTTGTTCTTGTTGTCAACAGAAATCATCAGCAATGATGGCGATGTTCTGCTACATGCCTCCAGGGCATATTTCACTCGGGCTGAGTAATAATGTTCATTATCGTTAGGATTTCGCCTGGAGTTGATCTTGGCTGGGACCTTAGCATCAATAACTCCTTTGTATTTTTTTGCAGAAGTCCTCAGCTTGTTTGGAGCTGTCATCCATCTGCGGATGGTGGATAAGGCTGCAAAAAAATCACAATGAAACCAATTATCCTAAACAAATGTTCAACAAATTAAAGGGTGGGTGCAATGCAGTTTTTATTCCCTTAAATCATGCCAAACAACTTATTTCTCATGTCACTATCCATTAAATTCAAATCCGTAAAAGCTATGGGCTGTAATTGCAAGTTTTGTTTTATGCTAATGAGAATTTCCACATTCATGAGTAAAGCTATGATATCATGCCAGTAACAGCAGTATTTCTACACCTGAAGTGAAATGTTAACCACTTCCAGCCGGGGGCTCCGGTAACGGAGCCATAGGCCTTATATTCGTGGCCGGGGACTCCGAAATCAGAACTTTACTATAAAAAAAAAAGTTGCTGGGCGTTTCTTAAAAAGTTTGGACTGTCAGTTAAAAAGTTTAAGCCATCATTGGCCATAAATAAATTGGTCCAAGGCAATAATGCGTTGCTGGGGCCGGTGAATTGTGACTTTATTTTATAGCCGGGATGACCGAACTTATAAAAGCCTGGAATAAAAGTACGAGCTCCTGAGAGCTGCCGGGCACTGCCAATCAATCCCTGCATTCTTTCAGCGCAGAGCGCTGCAATTAGTGGAAGTAAACTGTGTATTGTTTGTGCAGAGCGCATTTGTTCACGCTGCTGGGCGCTCACTGGGGATTATCACTGCACTGCACTGAAGACACAGCGCGGGCTGTGTGGGCTCATTATGCACCTGCGCCCCATGAGTGACCCGGCCCGGGCGCTGCTGGCCCTTGCCACGTTGACTGACAGGGCACGGCCCTTGCTGCTTGAGAATAAAAACGACGTACAGTGGCTACATGTGTTCATATTGGGTATCGTGTTATTCAGAGCACAGACAACATGGCTGAAGTTATGTCCAGAGAACGCAAGAGAACTGAAGGCCTTTCTGGGCCTTTGCATAATGACAGGAATTGCTAAGCACCCCATCCTTCTTAGCTTCTGGTCCACCGACCCACTACTGAAGATGAGCCTATTCCCGTCCGTCATGCCCCGAGATCACTTCCTTGCCATCCTGCAGTCCTTACACTTCAACGATAACACCGCCATGCCAGATGACTGCACCGACCGCCTCTTCAAAGTGCGCCA
Source organism: Acanthaster planci (assembly GCF_054643075.1). Classification (NCBI taxonomy): domain Eukaryota; kingdom Metazoa; phylum Echinodermata; class Asteroidea; order Valvatida; family Acanthasteridae; genus Acanthaster; species Acanthaster planci. The sequence goes on from NC_141782.1 coordinate 5,991,624, forward strand.
AGTCGTCGACCATCTTGCTCAGAAGTTTGCCACTGTCTACGTTCCTCAACGGGACATTTTCGTCGATGACTCTCTGCTGAAGTTTTACGGGCCTCTCTGCTTCGCTACCTACAACCCCAGAAAGAGGGCCCCCTTCGGCATCAAGATGTGCAAGTTGTGCCAGAGCACCGAGAGTGCCACCGGGTACTGCTACAACTTCAAAATCTACACCAGCCAAAGTAAAGGAGACCTCCCAGCAACTACACAAGTGGTGATGGACCTGGTGAACGACCTAAGTGGTAAGGGCTACAACCTTGCCCTCGACCGGGCCTTCAGCAGTCCCGATTTGTTTCGATGACTTCACAACCAGAAGTTCAACGTCGTCGGCATTGTCATGGCGAAAAGAAAAGGGATGCCGAAAGACCTGCAGTCCGTCAAGCTGAAGCGGGGCAAAACTGCGTTCTGGTCGGCCGACCTGGGTGTCAGCGGTTCTCTCCTGGCCATGGTGTGGCGAGATAAGCGCAACATCCGTATGCTCTCCACCATGCATACGGCAGACATCCGTGGCACCGGCAAGCAAGACAGGACAGGGCAGGAAAAGCAGAAACCGACCTGTGTCATCGAGTACAACGCCCTGATGGGGGGCGTTGACAAGAGCGACCAACTAGCAGCAAATCATCGAGCAACTCATAAGTCCCTCAAGTGGTACAAGAAGCTCTTCTTCTACCTGCTCGACTTGACGCTGGTGAACAGCTACCCCATGTACCTGGCTGTTGGTCACCGCCTCTCCTTCCTCGACTACTGCTTGAGTCTTGTCCGAGATGAGAATGTTGTATTTCCATCTTTTCAAAAAGTGGCACATTTCCTTGTAATGGTTTTACTAGGTGGTCATGTTTTCAACCTTTGAAAAAAAATGACGAAAAAGGCAAAATTTCTGGAAAGTACTGCTTTGAGGATGTTGAATTTTCATCTCTTGAAAAAGTGGTACACCCTTGTAAAGGTTTTACTAGGTCATGTTTTCAACCTTTGAAAAAAATGACAAAAAATACAAAGTTTCTGGAAAGTACTGCTTTGAGGATGTTCAATTTTCATCTCTTGAAAAAGTGGCACATTTCCTTGTAATGGTTTTACTAAATGGTCATGTTTTCAACCTTTGAAAAAATTGAAAAAAAAGACAAAGTTTCTGGAAAGTACTGCTTTGAGGATGTTGTATTTTCATCTCTTGAAAAAGTGGCACATTTCCTTGTAATGGTTTTACTAGGTCATGTTTTCAACCTTTGAAAAAAATGACGAAAAAATACAAAGTTTCTGGAAAGTACTACTTTGAGGATGTTCAATTTTCATCTCTTGAAAAAGTGGCACATTTCCTTGTAATGGTTTTACTAGGTCATGTTTTCAACCTTTGAAAAAAATGACAAAATAGACAAAGTTTCTGGAAAGTACTGCTTTGAGGATGTTGTATTTTCATCTCTTGAAAAAGTGGCACATTTCCTTGTAATGGTTTTACTAATTGGTCATGTTTTCAACCTTTGAAAAAAATGACAAAATAGACAAAGTTTCTGGAAAGTACTGCTTTGAGGTTGTTGTATTTTCATCCTTTTCATTCCTTGCCTTTTTATGAGTTTTGCTTTTTATTTGATTAGAAAAAGTGGAAATTTATTTTACCACTTTGATGAGTTCAACTATTTCAATGAGAAATGAAAAGAAAACACAAGAGAAATGACAAGAAGAAAATAAGAGAAAAAGAAGTTCTCTCCAAATATTTGTCTGTGTGTGTATTTCTATGTGTACTTTATTTTATTGGTTTATTGTTGGAAAAATAAAGTTTGGGAAGGGAAATATCTTACTCTATGGGAGGGAAAATGAACAAGTTGGGAGATAAAATATGAGAGTGGTTTGGGGGAGATATATGTTTGGTAGATGGGAAAATATATAACAGAAAAAAAAACCAATAGCTTCAAAAAATAGTGAAAGTTACATGCAGCAGCGCCGCGAAAAAGCCACATTTTAGACCTTATTTTTTACAGCATGATTCAATTGTCCGTCATTGCCCGCACTCATTGAACGGTTGACAAAGCCCAGTGCACATGGGCACAGCTTCCCATTCACTCACCGCATATTACACGCTGAGGTCTTGACCATCAATCGCTCTGCACAGCAACACGGCAGCATAGCAACACACTGGGCCAAGGCCTGAAACAAACAAGCCCTTATGTAACACACACAATGGGGGCTTTGTACAGAGCGGGCGACGTGGCCGCAAAACCGAAGGGTCAATGGAAGTTGCTTGTGAGGGCTAGACTTGCAACGGGACACTCATTATATGGGGTTTAGGCGTTCAGAAAGAAAGATATGAATTTTTGAAGATTTTTGAAAAACGAAAATATTAAAAAACCGCCCGGCAGCATATGTAACGGTTAAAAAAAAGCACCCGGCAGCAAGTGGTTAAAATAATTTTCTGGATTTTTCCTGATTACATTTTCCTGCATGAGTTGATTTGATTTGCTTAGTACCTGTTCTGCAATGATTACATGGATATTGTGGGGTCTCTCCGTTACCCCCCCCCCATGTGAAATCATTCACTATTTTTGTAAATAATTAAATTTTTCATTTTTAAAGTTTTTATAATATTAGGTGCAAAAATATTGCATATTTCATGTGTAATGGAGAGACCAAACTGTCAGAATTACCCATTTGGAGAAAAAATTACTTACATTAATCTCCTTTGTAATCTTTTAGGCCAGGAACCACTTGGAAAAGGTGATCACGTATGCTGTTTAGTGTTGTTCCACACTGCCCCGCTGTCTCTTGTCGTCTGAGGTGGGCCTCAAATCCATTAGCTCCTCAATGGAAGGACGACCTCTCTTAACTTGTATTTGTCATTCTGAAACACTGACTTGCGAAGATGACTTTCTCTTAGACTGTACTGGAAGTGTAACTGTGTTCTCCAGACCTAAACAAGAAAGAGATTGGAGATTTAAGGAAATATTAACAAAACTGCCTTGTTTTTTCACCTATCACTTTATCTGTTACTCATTCAAGCTTTAAGCTCATTTTCCACAGAAAACAAAATTCTAACATAAATTATTAGTTTATCATCTGACCAAGAAAAACTGGTGTGGCCAAGCGGCTTTTTTGGGGGGGGGATGCCATAGGTAAGTACAATTAGGCATACATTAACAATACACGCAATGTACTTCTAGAAATGTAAGGTTGTCCACGTACCTCACAAGGTGTATGTAGGGTGTCTATGTACACCCTGTAACTAGTGTAAAGGTTAATGGAGAGCCTTAGTGAACATTACATTTCTGGAAATACATGTGTGGTACACGGGTAGGCCAAAGGCATGTCAACTACACATACAAAATGGGTGATTCCATAACTGTAGGGGCCGGTGAATTTTGGTGTCGGTACACTGTGACATTTGTTTCCTTGATTTTAGTGGCTAAAATTAAAGCACTTGTACCTCAATTTCTGGTAGCAAAGGAAGAGCCTGTGGGTGTTCTAAATAGTTCAAATGTTTTTAAGTTTCTAATGATTTCTGGAAATACATGTATGGTACATGTGTAGGCCTACTGCATGTCGACTACAAAATTTAATTGTTGTTTGGTCCCCAAGCGGCCAGCAAGTATGACGTGGGTGGACGTAATAAACTTACATTTATGGGGCCTTTTAGAGCATGTAGAGCCAACCTAAACATTTCTTAAAATCAGAACCACGAGTATTAACATATGACATTTAGGCCAACTGCCATGACTGTAGGCTACGTGTAGGCCAACATGTACATAGCCCCACTAAGTAAGTTGCATGTTATTTGCCTAGGCCAATATTGTTTTCACATACGAGAATTACCACTGTTTGAAAGACTTGGAAGGGCAAGGTTGAAGAAATGCATATGACTTATCACAACTGTCACAAAATATCACAACTGTCATAAAATAATAATTCTTGCATAGGCCAACCACTTACCAGATAATGGTTGCCGGTCAGGACGCATTGGACATTTTGGAGATGCATCAATCCCGCTCACAGAAACGAACGACAACTAACACTGATCCGAAGAAATGTGCATGGCCTTTATCAGTTCCCTCTGCCGAATGAATTCGGCCACGCATGGGAGCAAATTATTTGAAGAAAAATTACGTTCTAACATCTTTCATAATTCATCAGCAAACACCGTATAGCAGTGGAAATAGAGTATGAGCAACAACGTTTGCTTCGATCACTTCGACCCAACCGCGTTTGCTGCAATGCACACACTAGTACAATGTACATGTTCTACCAGGCTTTTGTGTTTACCCCAAATGTCTCCATGACAGCGTCGAAATCAGAAAGGGAGGCAACGGCCCATTCATGCAGTAGCCGTGTATACATTCAATAGCTGTGTACACATGCAATAGCCATGTACGTAAAGTGAAGGTGGGTTGAATTCGCTATACAGTATATAGAACGCGCTGCACGGGCAGTGGGTGCGAGTGAATCGGTTCAAGCAAGTGCTTCGCAATCTCTCAATCCATAAAACATTCCAAATTTCTGGGCCTAATTTTTTAGATATAAATTTACAGCCAGTGAAACAAACAAAAAAAAAAAGAGAAAAAGAGAATAAAAATATTATCAACAACCCAAACAGTACAAATGAAGAGCTATCCCACCAACTGACATGGACTTTCCTTTTCGGAATATTCCATATAGGACAGTGACAACCGACCTATTTCTTTTGTAAATACCTACTTCTTCCCCATTTTCGTAAACGAATACATGTACAAGAACACACACTGGCGGTTGACCGTAAAAACCCTTCTCTGCAACTGCCGAATTCGGTATCCTCAAATCACAGCTCGCAAAAAGTACCACTAATCAAGGATGAATGAATCATATTTCCCAATTTGTAATTCTAGCAGCTTCTTGCAAAATCCTTTGATCCCGGAACGGAGCCTCAATAGCAGACCTGATAACTGGGTCAATGTCAATCAACCTGATGAACTTGCAGCGGAGTGTCAATCACCCTCTTTAATTGGACCTTGCACGTATTTTGAGTGGAGTTGTACAACTTACGGTGGGGAAAAAAGCCGCTATGATTTTCCTGGTTGCACTATTAATTTGTGATAATTAAAAGTTATCGTATTTATTTTGTGCATTCTACTGTGCTTTTTAAGTTTTCCAGTTACTTTCTGCTGTTCTATTTAAATATTTTCCTTTAAGGTCCCCATCCTAGGTTTTCTCATAAATAACAGTTGTTTTCTTCCTCTGTGATTATTGTTTGATTTGTTGTCTGTTTAATCATAACCGTGGTTCTCTTTTTGTTTCCATGTAGTTGTTTTGATAATAAAATTAGCGGATGTTTGGGCTGCTTTCAGAACCAAATTAGAAGCATTAGGATATGCCGAACAACACAGTAAAGGACAGTCACTTGTTGACTTCAACTTTGCAAGAAACGTCCTTGCAGGTTTCACATTCAGGGATTAAATTCTTGGGCAGTGGTGGAAAATAAGGCCCTTTGTGTCCCACCACCCATGTGTGTGAAATACTTCTGATATTTGTTGTCCCAAACCAGCTTATAGAGACACTAATAAAATGACTATTATAAAAATTCAGTCACTCGATGTTTAACACGAGTGTTCGCCATTCCGTCAAAAGCCTGGGGTACCGGTAGGAAAACACTGTAAAATTATGTGTAGTTGACCAACGGGTCCGTATCATCAGCGGGCATGCTGGTTCATTTTGGCAGAGCTGCCAACCTGTACGGATTTTCGCATGGAAATTCACCAGGAATACGGCAATACGATATTTTTGTTAAAAATATGGCTTTCATTTGTTAAAATGAGCGCATTAAGTGTATGAGCTTTATATCGATAAGTCCGATGTGTGATATTACTTGGCTTGTTTGCAGTTCAGTTGCTCCCGATAAAGAAAACACAGGGCCCGGAATATGCACGCATGAAGAATTTTGCGAGAAGTACAACGATGTGATTTTATAGCGCGAAGAACTGCGTAAGGAGCGTATTGTTGAACCTAAATTCTCACTCCATTCCACAGACTTAAATTCCAGTCTGTGACGAACGGATTGTTTTGTTTGGTTGTTTTTGTTTTTTGAGTGTGTGTGTTTTTGTGTGTATTGTACGTGCACAACGCATCTATGAGCTGGCAAAATATGACCGATAAACGACTGAATGTCATGTCTATTGGATCACAGTTGTTTATTTGCGAGCGTGTGACATGGTGGTACTATGTGTATACGCTGGTTGCATGGTTTCGCCTTTTTGGATGGAGTTTCACAATGTCCATCGCCGGGCCGGGAATCCGTAAAGTAAGAAGTGCTCAATCTTTGATACCAGTGATTTACTACACCACTGTGATTACAACTTTCCGAAAGAAAATTTCATCCTCGCTTTTAATTACCATTGCTGTTGTTGCAATGCGAACAATCAGTGCGGCGCAAAAAGAGTCCTGATTTTCACATGCAGTGTTTCACTGAGAGTGCCGCATGAAAAATA